>NC_137634.1:1410135-1682635 GCF_963383615.2 Lipophrys pholis | reverse complement strand
TACTGCTCACAGCAGGGGACACATGCTAAGCTAACTCCATGTTGAAATGACATCGTCATGTAGAAGCTTGTTGGCGTTTACCTGCATCGCTCCGGGCGGGGGCTCAGCTCCAGGTACTGGGTGGGGCTCAGCTCCAGGTACTGGGTGGCGTCCTGAGGCGTCAGCGTGCCGCCCTGCTGGTGGTGCAGGGGGTCGTGGTAGCATGCAGAGGGGGGGTCGGGGGTGACTCCTGGCTGAACGTGGCGGCCTGATGGAGGACACACCGACAGAACGGAGCCCATGTCCTCCGTCAGCTTGGTGGAGCGACTGGAGCTGCAGACCAAACACATGAAGGGTTAAACGCTCTGACTGACCTCTGACCCCTCAAAGTTATCAAACACTGATCACAGCGTCAAAACTGTGAAGAGATGAGACAGAAAACATTCCAGAGTAAAGACGAGCCAGCAGACGGTCAAGTCCTGATTTTAGTCCTGACCTCCACCATGAACCTCCACCCTCTACCTCCACCATGAACCTCCACCCTCTACCTCCACCCCATCCTCTGGGCTGATTCAACACATGGAGGGAAGGTCAGATGTTCGTTGTGGACAACAGGAAGTGAACCTGAGCAGGTTGTTTATTCCACCCAGAGAACGTCAGGAGTTCATGAGAAGATCTAAATGATCCATTACACAGTCTGAGTTCGAGTCGATGCTGGTAAACCTTTCAAACCTTTCAAACCTTTCAAACCTTTCAAACCTTTCAAACCTTTCAAACCTTTCAAACCTTTCAAATCATAAGAAATGAACAAATCTTAAAGATTCACTAGAAAATTCTTCTTGACGCTCAAACTGCTTTTTAATAGGTTTAAATGTGGAATTGAGATGTTATGATATTGATAAGATGTTTTCCACATGTTACCAATCACTTCCTGTTTGTGTCTCGTGTTTTCAGGCAGTTTAACTCAGAGGAGTTAGTTTTCAAAGTGAGGCCAGTTCACTGAGAGACAAGAGACAATAAATACTTTGGTTGAGAAAGTATTTGAATGGAGGAATCAGTAACTTGGCGCAGCGACTCTTTCCTTTGGGAGGAATCAGCTACTGGTTGTTCGTACCCTTCGTCTGATGACAGGCTGTGAGTGTCGTCGGCGCCCCCTGGAGGCGGCGGAGCCGGAGGAGGCAGCATGTCCAGCAGCTGCAGCGAGGCAGAATACTGCAGCAGGCGAGGACGTCCAGCGGCCGTCCCCTCACAGTCTGGAGACACATGAGAGCCCAGGTGAGCATGAGCTGGCCCTGCCCCCCCCCGCTGTGTGGCCTTACCGTAGTGTCCAGCTGGGATGTGACCCCGCCCCCCCTCGCTGTGTGGCCTTACCGTAGCGTCCAGCTTGGATGTGACCCCGCCCCCCCTCGCTGTGTGGCCTTACCGTAGCGTCCAGCTTGGATGTGACCCCGCCCCCCCTCGCTGTGTGGCCTTACCGTAGTCTCCAGCTTGGATGTGACCCCGCCCCCCCTCGCTGTGTGGCCTTACCGTAGCGTCCAGCTTGGATGTGACCCCGCCCCCCCTCGCTGTGTGGCCTTACCGTAGCGTCCAGCTTGGATGTGACCCCGCCCCCCCTCGCTGTGTGGCCTTACCGTAGCGTCCAGCTTGGATGTGACCCCGCCCCCCCTCGCTGTGTGGCCTTACCGTAGCATCCAGCTGGGATGTGGCTGAGCCGCTGAGCGTACAGACTCTGAGGACACGTCTGGGTCCTGGACAGCAGCGGGACGCTGTTGACTGCATGCAGCTCTGTCAGGGAGACATGCTGATATGAAACGTGTCAAACCAGACGACTATGTACGCCCCCCCGCTCTACCCCCCCTCCACCCCCCGCCGCTCACCTTGCTTGCTGTAGTTCTTCTCCCAGGACTCCCTCAACACGCCCATCCTGGGCTGCGGTCGGATGGCCTGCTTCCAGGACAGAGCGTCACGGCTGCAGAGCGGGGACGACTTGGAGACGGGTGGACTGAAGATCTGGATGCTCTCCCCTGCCTGCTGGGGGGGGGGACCGTGAG
The DNA here is from genome assembly GCF_963383615.2 of Lipophrys pholis. Taxonomy (NCBI): domain Eukaryota; kingdom Metazoa; phylum Chordata; class Actinopteri; order Blenniiformes; family Blenniidae; genus Lipophrys; species Lipophrys pholis. Next base: position 1,680,605 of record NC_137634.1, on the reverse strand, counting down.
GCTTCTTCGGGCAGCGCCCGGGACTGTTGAAGGTCTTCAGACTGCTGCCCCGCAGGTCCACGTAGAACGTCCCGTACACACCACAGCTGTCCGTCACCATGGGGACGGCCGAGTCCAGGAAGCTGCTGTCCTTCTTAGATGAGACCGGGAGGCCTGAAGAGACGGACGACAGTGAAGGACAACAAGGTTAAAAGTATTGTGTACTTCTTGTATCTCCGCCATCCAAACCTCTAACCCTCTACTCAAGGGAGTGAACAAAGCCTGAGCTGAATTCTGGTCCTGACTGACTGACAGATGCTCAGTGGACAAAGGCGGTGGATCATTCAGGACCATAGAGGACTGTCAGCGAACGCTGAGCAACTTTTAAGAACCAAATAAGCTCGAAACTAAATCTTCAGGCAGACAAACGGTACTCCTGTCCTCTACTGTCTTCATCAGCGTGTCCTTAGGTAGGGACTTACAGATGTGTAGCAGAGTAATACCCTTCATGACCTGTGGGGGCAGTGTTCAATACCCCTGATGGCCTGTGGGAGCAGTGTGACCTCTCTCCACCTCCATCTCCTCCCCTGAGAACTCACTGGTGCTCCTGATCCCCGGATGGTTCTGACGCTGGGCCCAGAGGTCCTGGTACTTGTGGCTGAAGGCAGGTCTCCAGCTTCCAGAGATCCAGGGTGAGTCAGGAGCTGCCATCCTGCAGAAGAACCAGCAGCACCAAAGAAACAAGTCACTTTCTACTGTGTGTTACCTCACAGGAGGAACAGGAGGATAGCTCTATGGTAGAACCAACAACTCAGAGGTTAGCTCTATGGTAGAACCAACAACTCAGAGGAGGATAGCTCTATGGTAGAACCAACAACTCAGAGGAGGTTAGCTCTATGGTAGAACCAACAACTCAGCGATTAGCTCTATGGTAGAACCAACAACTCAGCGATTAGCTCTATGGTAGAACCAACAACTCAGCGATTAGCTCTATGGTAGAACCAACAATTCAGGTTGCTGCGGGTCAGATTCTGGATTCTACCTCATAAGGAAGCTCGTCTATTCACATGTGGAGGAGCTCTGAGGTCTCTGAGCGCCTTGCTTCCTCTTTACCTGTGTTTGATGATGAGATCTTCACTGGCGAGTCTGCGCAGGCCTGCGGAAGAACAACCGTGTGAGTAATATTTGGTTTCTTTGGACTCAGGCCCCGTCCACAGGAGCCAAAACAATGTTCTTTCTTCCCGGCGTTCTTGAAAAGAATTCCATCCACACGCCACTATGAATACGGCTCAACGCGATGTAGTACATATGCCAGGCCTTAAGGGGCGCTGTGACTCACTGAACACATGAAGAAGACATGGAAAACACAGAAATGTAGAATGAAGACACAGAGAATACTCGTGCTCGGGAAACCCAACATGTCGTCTCATTAAAGCGGCGAGCATCAGCAGCTTCTGCAGCTCCACCTGGAGCAGGTAGTCGGCCATGTTGTTGTTGTTAAGTGGCGTCATGGCGAGGAGCATGGCGGGGGGCGACATCTTCGTTTTCTGCAAAAATGCATCTTTGCCCGTCCCCACCTCAAACCCGAGCTGGCGTTTAAAAATGTCTCCCCTCTGGAACCCGTGTTTAAACAAACCGTTATCAGTTCCTAAAACGCAGCGCCGTGTGGATGATCGGATAAAAACTCCGCGGTTACGTGAAACAGCGTTCTGGCGTGTGGGCGGGGCCTCTGACTCCTACAGAAGCAATAGATGATTGAAAGCACCGTGATTCCTCCCGGGCCCTGGCAGGAGGCGGCCGGTCCCGCGGCGGCGTCTGAACAGGTAGATGGCAGTCGCCATGAGGACGCACCACAGGAGGGCGCCGACGCATACGATCAGCACCGGGTCCTGAAGCAGGCCGAGGACCGGGGACAGACTCCCCCTCCCGCTGTCCGGGTCCAGGACTCCGCCCAGCTGAGGGTCTGAGAGGAGAGCAGGGTTGTGAGGGGTATGTAACAAACACACACACACACACACACACACACACACACACACACACACACACACACACACACACACACACACACACACACACACAGGTCCACTCACTGATGGCGAAGCCCTGCGGCTCGCTCAGCTCGCCCACCCCGGCTCCGTTCACCGCCGCCATGCTGAGCCAGTAGCGCCGTCCCGCAGCCAGAGACCAGATGTCCAGAGTGGTTCTGCTGCTGTCCAACGTCCAGTTCTGGAAGATCTGCTGCTCAGAGTCCACACACCACACCTGCACACACACACAAACACACACACAGGATCATCACACACACACACACACACACACACACACACACACACACACACACACACACACACACACACACACACACACACACACACACACACACAGTACCTGGTATCCCTGGATGATGCCGTTGTGTGTGTCGTGCGGTGGCGGCTGCCAGCTCAGGCGGATGCTGTTGTTCAGCTGGTGGTTGACAGCGATGGCCACGGCCAGCGGCGCCGCGCTGGGGACTGAAACACAGGTTCTACCATCAGAACCAGAGCCTGGACCAGAACCTGACACAAGTCTGACGGGCTCACCGGTCTCGGGAACTCGGAGGTGCCGGGTGTTGCTCTCCCTGCCGTACAGCCCGCCGCCGTACGGACGCACCTTGAACTCGTACTTGAAGCCCCTCTGGAGCGGACCCACCCGGGCCCGGAGGCCCGGCAGGGTCACGTTCTGAGGCCTCCAGTCGGAGGAGGCCGGCAGTAACGAGCGGTGCAGAACCTCGAACCCGTCCAGGAAGTGAGGCTGAGCAGGAAGGGCCTGGAGCTGCAGGAATGAGACAGGTTTCCGGGTCAGAACAGACCAGAACCAGAGTCAGACCGGACCAGAACCGGGTTCAGAACAGACCAGAACCAGTGACTCAGTAGTGACTCTGTAGAGCAGGGGTTCCCAGAACTAGGACTGGGCACTGCTGTTGTTGCTGTTTGTTCTTCACCTCAGATCTTCAAGATGAAGTCTAAAGTGGTGAGGAACTCAATTGGTCCTGAAACCTGCGGACGCCTCAGTCCAGATCCCACAGGGACCAGGTCCCGGAGACCGGGTCGTACCTTCCACTGGACCAGGGATACGTTGGAACCGGGGGCATCGATGGACACGTTGTCTAGAGAGACTCGGAGGGCCGACAGTTCTCTGTGCAGGTCTCTCTGGTCCAGGTCTCTCTGGTCAAGGTCTCTCTGGTCAAGGTCTCTCTGGTCCAGGTCTTCAGCCTCTGCAAAACAAACACAGAGGACAGGATTCAAATCTGAGGCCCGCCTGTGAACAACATACAACTACTGCTGCTGTGTGAAGTTCCTGTTCCGGTTCTGTTTCCAAATCACTGCTGGTAAAGTCTGAACACAACATGTTGTGGATGAGAACAGGGTCAGAACTGGGTCCTGGACCTAGAACAGGGTCAGAACCGGGTCCTGGACCAAGAACAGTGCTGCCCGTGTCTCACCAAAACCAGGAAATCTCAGCCCATCCCCCTGGTCCTCCACTCCCTACCTAAGTACTCGTATCTGTACTCTCTATCGACGAGTAGCCAAAGGTCGGTACTCGTACTTGTACTCTCGTTCATCCCTTTTATTCTTCACGTCGTTTAGCCAGAAGATACGAGTCGTTTTCCAAACAATCTGATGAGAAAATTCAAGAAAATCAAAGTCACCTGCGACCAGCAGCTGAGCGCTGGCAGAGGCCACGCCCACATCGTTAACCACAGTGCAGGTGTAGCTCCCAGAATCCTCAGCGGTCACATAGTGGATCTGCAGTGTGTGGTCCGGGTTCACCAGGTACCTGTACACACACACACACACACACACACACACACACACACACACACACACACACACACACACACACACACACACACACACACACACACACACACACACACACACATTGAATCAGGAAACTTTGATGTGCAAATGTTTGTGTCGATGTGTATTATTGTGTATTATTGTTGTGTTGTTGTGTACCTGCCGTTGGGCAGGAGGCCCTGCTTTCTGCTCCACACCACGGTGGGTGGGGGGTCTCCTTTGGCCCGGCAGTAGAACTCTGCCGACTCCCCTGGTCTCACTGACACGTTCTCTGGCCTGAGCAGCAGAACCGGCCGGGCTGCAGGATGGGGGGGGGGGGGGACAGTTAGTGGGAGGGTCAGAATGAGACACAGCCAGTGGGGGGGTCAGTCTCACCCAGCACGGACAGGCGGGCCGCCCGGCTTTCTCTCTCCCCCACGGTGTTACGGGCCACACAGAGGTAGGAACCAGAGTGCTGCTTCTCCGCCGGGGCCACGATCAGCTTCCCACTCAGCTCCTGCACACAGTCACAGGTCAAAGTTCACAATTCAAAGTTCACGGTTCGAGTCTTGAAGAGAAAACACCTTCTGGGTGATTCATCTCAGTGCTCAATGTCCACAACATCGTCACAAAACAATCCCAGACCTTTATTGGCGCCGTTCAGCTGCTTAGTCAGAGCCTGATATGGAACAACAGCCCAGAATGTAACAGCGACACAAACTGTTATTTAAAAAAACATAATAAAACCATAACTGGTCAGTAATGCAGCAAAAGTGTTGAGCCCAAGATGTAATCAAATAAATGTAATAAAAATGTAATAGAAGCCAAAATGTAATTACTGGTCAATAACAAGACGCTGAGCCCAAAACGTAAAACCAATTTGCCCAAAATATAACAACACATTACATTGGCTCCGTTATCACAATATCAGCAGCCAAGAATTTTCACACCTTCATTAGGTTCAGTTTGTGTTCACACTCTAGTTTGAGACCCGATCAAACCGCCTGCTGGTTTGGGGGCGCTGTCACCCGAAACAAACACTGACCAGAGATGAAGTAAAGAAGAAACACAGCTCATTGGTTGGTCCGGCCCGAAAGAGGAAGTCCCGCCCCTTTAGCCTGTGGTGCCTACAGGCTAATTAGCCTGTGCTAATGTGTAGCCACAGACAACCAGAATATATAGTCTTCAGACCAGATATCAATGAGATATTTTGCAACTTTTTCTTTCTGCCTCTGATTAGTTGGATTCACACTGTTAGCTTTGTTTCTTTACTACCCAGAATGCACTGCGCTCTATGTCACTTGCATGAGAACTGAGACTGAGACCAAAGTTCCCTTGTTTGGTCCTGATCAGAGTCCAGGGGAACGTTCACACCTGAACAAACAAAGCAGATTTTCCCAGAAAGTCCCTGAAGGGAACTCTGGTCCAGATCAAACAGGGCTCGGTGAACAGACCCTGAGAAGACCGGGCGATGTTAATGTGTTTGGTGAAGGACAGGGTGGAAAGGAGGACGGCACTCAGACTTTAAACCAGTCTTGCTTTGTTGTTGGCGTCCATCGTTCTCAGAAGACTCTGGTAGTTGTGCCGTGGATTAGTCTGTGGTGACCTCTCCATGGTGGGGGGCTTACTGTGTAGTGGTGGTCGGTGGTGTTGATGGGCACGCCGTTCCACTTCCAGATTACGTTGGGCTCCGGGTGTCCCAGCGGAGGGGTGCAGTTCAAGACGGCCACTTCCCCCTCGGCGACCTCCACGTCGCTGGGCTGCACGCTGAACTCCTCCTGCAGAGCTGCAGCCACAGAGTCGGGTTAGCGAGCAAAGGATCTGCGCCACTGGGCAGCAGCTTGAAACTCATATCTATGAAGGGAGGACTTCTGAGGTGAGAACGTGACATTTAGGCTTTGTTAGGAACATCCCGAGTGACAAAACGCAGGGTACAATTCAGACAGGTCATCACAGACAATCGTCTGGTCTCACTCACATCGACTCCCGATTCACTACGACCAATTTACCCTGTGGGGCTGAGTCCTAATACCCAGAACGATCTGAAACACCACAGGAACAACATGCAAACTGCAGAGTTGAGCAGCAGCGAGTCTGAACCAGGGGACCCTTCTACAAGCATGTATTCTCTATTACGTGTTAGTACCTGATACCAGGTACTTTCCTAGTACCTCCTCAACCTCAGTTGAGTATACAATGTAATGTCGACAGGCGGCACGCCACTGATTGGTTGAGGCGCCACGTCACAACATAAGCCAGGAGAGTGACCCGTTCATAAGAGTTAAGCCGCCATTTTTAAAACCCAATCACAACAAAAACGCTCACGAACAGAGACGAATGGACCAGAAACCAGAGGATTCAGTCCCGGCTGGACGCAGCGACCTGCTATGAGCTGACGGCCACTCAAACATGCCACCGGTGATTTGGATGAAGCTGATTCTCTGTTAACTGGTGACCGGCTTCCTCGAGTGTCTCATGTCACAGCAGATGTTAAAAGCCCGACGGAGAACCGCAGCCGTCCTGGAGAATTCAGTTTCACCGCATTTCCATTCAAGTTTAAAGTGGTCGTAAAATACAAAATTGACTTCCTGGTGGTTTTCCAGCAGTATTATGGAACTTTCCAGAGCTGCTCTCAGCAGGGGGGGGGGGGGGGGCTGTGTCCAGACCGGCCCGGTGTGGTGGATCTGAAGAGTCTCCGGCCTCGAGCCTTGGTTTACTGGCCATTGTAGCTCAAACTAGCCCCACCTGCCAGATATAGTGTAACTCCGGCTGTGGAGTGTCTTAACGCTGTGGAGTGTCTTAACGTTGTGGAGTGTCTTAACACTGTGGAGTGTCTTAACACTGTGGAGTGTCTTAACGCTGTGGAGTATCTTAACACTGTGGAGTGTCTTAACGCTGTGGAGTGTCTTAACGCTGTGGAGTATCTTAACACTGTGGAGTGTCTTAACGCTGTGTAGTATCTTAACGCTGTGGAGTGTCTTAACGCTGTGGAGTGTCTTAACGCTGTGGAGTATCTTAACGCTGTGGAGTGTCTTAACGCTGTGGAGTGTCTTAACGCTGTGGAGTATCTTAACACTGTGGAGTGTCTTAACGCTGTGGAGTGTCTTAACGCTGTGTAGTATCTTAACACTGTGGAGTGTCTTAACGCTGTGGAGTGTCTTAACGCTGTGTAGTATCTTAACGCTGTGGAGTGTGTTCACGCAGTCGGAGGGGAACAGTACAGAGTATGTTAGCATTCTGCTAACAAGCTGTTCGTCCATTCAGAGCCAGAAAATCTCAGTTTGAGACCTTCGTCTGTCCACTTGCTAATATTCTGCGTCCTGTCCTCCAAATTCACGGTGATTAAAAACAGGACCTCCAGGCACTTGGACGACTGTAAAGTGTGACAGGTTCAGGAGGAAAATCTTACAGTCTGTGGGGAAGGAGTGCGAGTCTGACCTGCGATGAACAGCGAGGCGTTTCGGCTGACGGCTTTGCCCTGGGCGTTGCTTGCCAGGCAGGCGTAGATGCCCTCGTGGGACTTGCCCGCCTGCACGCTGAGGAAGAAGAGACTCCCCTCGGAGAGAAGCAGCGGCTGCAGGCTGTCCGGCCGCGAGGCGTCCAGGCGCTGACCGTTACGCAGCCACTGGATGGCGGGCTTCGGGCTGCCGTCGGCCCGGCAGGAGAGCGTGGCGGGACTGCCGGCTTTGACCACCACGTCTGACGGCTGGTGGACGATACGGGGCGGCGACTCCTCCGCTCTGATTCGGAGACCTGAGGATTCACGGCGTCCAGTCAGTGAGGAGTGAAAGACAACAAGTCGTCCAGTCAGTGAGGAGTGAAAGACAAGAAGTCGTCCAGTCAGTGAGCAGTGAAAGACAACAAGTCTTCCAGTCAGTGAGGAGTGAAAGACAACAAGTCTTCCAGTCAGTGAGGAGTGAAAGACAACAAGTCTTCCAGTCAGTGAGGAGTGAAAGACAACAAGTCTTCTTTTAGGGAGATTATCTTCATTTTGTATTATAACACTGCAAAAACGTCAGCTGGGGATTTCCTGATTCAGTGTTTGTTATTTCATCAACAAATTAATCCAATCTGTTCCAGATCCATCCATCCATCCACCCCCCCCACCCCCACCCCCACCCCCACCCCCACCCCCACCCCCCTCCCCCCACAACAAACCAACAAACAAAGCCTGTTTGCCGCCTCCATTGTTTTCACTTCCCCTGCAGTCGGAGGAGCTCGCTGGAGGAAACGTGGAGAATCCAGCAGCTTCCTGACAGGAGAGGAAGTGGCGAGGTCTCAGGAACATCATCCCCCCCACCCCCCCCACCCCACCACCACCCCCCCACCAGCTGCACATCCGCCCCAGAACAAAACAATCCATCCACAGTCCCGCTGCCACGGAGCCCAGAGCCTGGAGGAAACGTTTGGTTTTCAAGGAGGAGAAGAGGGCCCAACTGCTGTCGTCTGTCTCACCTGAAGACAGGAAGTAGGACGGACGCCAGCCTGCGGTCGGCTGTCTGACCTGAAGACAGGAAGTAGGACGGACGCCACAGTCAGACCTCATGGAAGGAATTTATCCTCCAGCTTCTCAATCCAGAAAACAAACTCAACTCAATCCACTGGATTAGGAAGCAGTCTGGAACTTCTTCAGGAGAATTGTCTGTTTGATTGTTCCAGCATTAGCATTAGCATTAGCATTAGCATTAGCCACAGGAAGTGACAGGAGGACTTCAGGTCGACTGGAGATCATAAGAAGCATCTTATTGTGGTTTTATTTTAGATGTATGGAATCGAACTGTGACGCAGCCTCGGCTTCTTTTTTCTCGATTTTCTTTTTCTTCTTTTTTCCTTTATTTCATTTTTTTCTCGTTTTCTTTTCCCGTTGTTTGTTTTCTTTCCGAATCTTCAACCACTTTTGAACGAAAACCGAAGTTTTAAACTTTTGACCAAACTGAGAAGCTTTTAACTTGAAGTTTCTCTACCTTTCATACAAACGACCCAGAAATCCATTGTTCCTCTTTTCCTGTAAATAACCCAACGTGTCACACGTTCATCCTGTAGTCACCATGTGGAGATTCTCTCAGCTGTTTGGACTCCAGAATCATTATTCAGTTTTATTTAGAGAAACAGAAGAAACTGGAGTTTAGGAAGTTTATATTCTGATGGATGAATATCTGTTTCTCCTGGTGTTTGAGTGGATGAATGGGTGAGTGGATGAGTGGATGAGTGGATGAGTGGATGAGTGGATGAGTGGATGAGTGGATGAATGGGTGAATGGATGAGTGGGTGAATGGATGAGTGGATGAGTGGATGAGTGGATGAGTGGGTGAGTGGATGAGTGGATGAATGGGTGAGTGGATGAGTGGATGAGTGGGTGAGTGGGTGAGTGGATGAGTGGTCCTACCTGAGAGAAGGAGTCCACACAAACAGAAGAAAAGCTTCATCATGAGAAGATAAAATTCCACCGTTCCTCTTCAATTGTTTTTGATTCAAGTCTACAGTTACTGAGGGAGGAGGACTCCAGAGACCCTGAGAGACCCTGAGACCCTGAGAGACCCTGAGACCCTGAGAGACCCTGAAACCCTGAGCGACCCTGAGACCCTGAGAGACCCTGAGAGACCATCACAGACCATCACAGACCATTACAGACCCCCTCAGAGCTCCTGAAGAACCTCCTTCGCTCGCTGCTGCCTTCAAAATGAGAACGCCCTCTGTGACAGGAAACCCTCCACACACACACACACACACACACACACACACACACACACACACACACACACACACACACACACACACACACACACACACACACACACACACACACACACTATTGATCTCACTTCAGTATTTATTCATGTTAATTGGTGTTAATTACTCTAAAATGAAGAAAATACATAAAAACATTCCACCTTTAAAAGTCCAGCGGAGGAAAACGCAGCGAGCAGAAACGACGTCAGTGTGATTGAAGCGACGCTTCAGCCTTCAGACCACAGAGCTGCTGCCTGAACCTCCAGGGAGCAGCTAAGGCCCAATCAGACTCCCAGAACAGCAGAACTGTCTCTGTCAGGACATATCATACTCTGAGAAGAAGCTGTGCAGACTCGTAGGCCACGCCCCCATACATGCTACATGCTAAGGAGCTTCAGTGCTCACACAGTAGTGAGGCTACATGCTACATGCTAAGGAGCTTCAGTGCTCACACAGTAGTGAGGCTACATGCTACATGCTAAGGAGCTTCAGTGCTCACACAGTAGTGAGGCTACATGCTACATGCTAAGGAGCTTCAGTGCTCACACAGTAGTGAGGCTACATGCTACATGCTAAGGGGCTTCAGTGCTCACACAGTAGTGAGGCTAGATGCTACATGTTAAGGAGCTTCAGTGATCACACAGTAGTGAGGCTACATGCTACATGCTAAACATGATTAAAACAAGACTGATACACTCGTTAGTAAGCTGGAGCGTGTATGTGAATACAGTATGTAGAACCCTGCTGCACAACGTGAACGTAAACAAGAAAAATCTGACCAATCACACAAGAGTTCATAGGAGGAGTAAAGGAGGAGTAATGAGGAGTAATAGAGGAGTAAAGGAGGAGTAATGAGGAGTAATAGAGGAGTAAAGGAGGAGGAATAGAGGAGTAATAGAGGAGTAAAGGAGGAGTAATGAGGAGTAAAGGAGGAGTAATAGAGGAGTAAAGGAGTAAAGGAGGAGGAATAGAGGAGTAATGAGGAGTAAAAGAGGAGTAATGAGTAAAGGAGGAATAGAGGAGTAAAGGAGGAGGAATAGAGGAGAAAAGGAGGAGTAAAAGAGGAGTAAAGGAGGAGGAATGGAGGAGTAATAGAGTAGTAATGTAGGAGTAAAGGAGGAGTAAAGGAGGAGTAAAGGAGGAGGAATAGAGGAGAAAAGGAAGAGTAATAGAGGAGTAAAGGAAGAGTAAAGGAGGAGTAATAGAGGAGTAATGGAGGAGTAATAGAGTGTAAAGGAGGAGTAAAGGAGGAGTAATAGAGGTGTAAAGGAGGAGTAAAGGAGGAGTAATAGAGGAGAGTAATGGAGGAGTAAAGGAGGAGTAATAGAGGAGTAATGGAGGAGTAATAGAGTAGTAATGTAGGAGTAAAGGAGGAGTAACAGAGGTGTAAAGGAGGAGTAAAGGAGGAGTAATAGAGGAGTAATGGAGGAGTAAAGGAGGAGTAATAGAGGAGTAATAGAGGAGTAATGGAGGAGTAAAGGAGGAGTTCATTCCCCACTCGGAGCTCATAAAGACTCTTTGTTCAGGAAGTTTCTCAGTAACTGATGGATGTTTGTATTGATCCAACAACTGCAGCCTTCATGGCCTCGGACACAAAAGCTTTAGAGAGGATGAAGGATGGACCCCCCCCCCCCCCCCCCCCCCCCCCCCCCCCCCCCCCCTCCACACACACACACACACACACACACGTCCACCACCCCATCCCTCCACCATGGGAATGCTGCAGCCGAGGCACCAGAACAAAGGTTGGGGGGGGGGGGGGGGGGGGGTGGGGGGGGGGGGGCAGCTGAGGGTGAGGAATGGGTTAAAAAGTGACTTTGGAGCAAATTCAGAAGTTTGTAAAGACGTCAGTGTGAAAGAGACTTTGAAGCTTCAGACTGTTTGAGAGACAGAACCCAACGTCTCACACTTCCTGTGGAGGAGGAAACCTCAGTCAGCTGACCGAGACAGACCTTCTGAAAGTCCTCCTGGACAAAGACGAGGACGAGGACGAGGACGAAGATGAGGATGAGGATGAGGATGAGGATAAGGATAAGTATGAGGACAGTGATGAGGATGAGGACAGTGATGAAGATGAGAATGAGGATGAGGACAAGGGGGAGTCCAGGGACGAGGACGAGGCGGAGGAAAAGGTCGGGGATGAAGTCAAGGGTGAGGAAGACGAGGGACAAGGACGAGGACGAGACGTCCACTACACTGTCTGCACTCATCAGCAGGTCTTTAAAGTCACACAGAAAAAAGGAAAATAGTTTAAAATAGTTAGACGAACTATTATCTAACTATTATATACACTTTTTATTTTTACTCGTGAATTTTATTCATTTGAATTAATTAAAAGCATTTTACCTAATTAATTAATTCATGAATAATTTAATTCTTTGTTAACCTTTATTATTTTATTCAAAACTATTGAACATATTTTAATAAATTGTGGTCATTTTAAAATATAATATATAGCTTTCATGAAGTTTCAAACCGACCTAAAACTTTCATCTGTTGAATTTTTCAACTTTCATAAAATCATTGAAAAGATTTTACGCTGTTTTTACGGTTTTTTGCTTTTAGTCCAGTTTTAATGTTTTTGACATTTAAAACAACTTTAATCAATTTGGTTTTTTTTCTATTTAACTGCTTTATATTTTTCAGGCTTTTTTCTTTTCTTAATTTCATCAGTTTGAATTAATAATCTAGTATTTAAAAATACAATATAAACTGCTTATTGTCAATAAATTAATAAATTCCTTCTTAATGTTTAAATGTCATCACCTCAATATTTTTATCCAAATGTGCTTTAAATCGTTCTATTGTGAGGATATTTTAAGTAATATCATTTCATCTTATTTTAATATAATTTCATTAGCAATACAATTTAAGTAGTTTATTTTGTTATTAATTTAATTTAATTTAAGTAGTTTCTGTAATTCATCATTATTTGAATTTAAGTAGTTTAATTTCATTCTATTATCTCAATTCAATTGAAATTGTAATTTTATAATACATTTTATTTTAAGTAGTTTATTGTTTTATTTAATCTAAATAGTTTATGTAATTCATCATTATTTTTTATTTGAGTAGTTTAATTTCATTTCTTTATTTTCTGATTAAATTACTTTAATATAATTTTAATTTTAATGGATTTAGTGGCTGGATTATTTTCTGCTCTGGATGAAAAGAAACTGAAAAGTTAAAGTAACTTGAGCAGAATATTTCATTACAGTTGATTTTAACTCAATAAAATCAGTTACTTCCGATATTCTAATTATTATTTAACACTTTCAACCTTTTCAAATTCAGATTGAAGATAATAATATAATTAAAATTCTTCAAGACAAAAGAAATAAAATGTCACAGCATGTTGAATAATTGTAATCTACTACTTTTTCAGGAGAAACTGAAGAAAACATATAAAATGTGGATTTTAATGATCCCGATGATGATTTAGATGTCAGTAGAAAGTTATAATCACCATGGCAACCACATGAGGAGAAAACAGGGGGGGGCTCACCTTTCCTCCGGTCCTTCCTGACCTGGGGGGGCGGGGGGTGTCCAGGGTCCTGGTTGACCAGGGGGAGCAGGGGGTGTCCAGGGTCCTTCCTAAGCCAGGGGGGTGGGGGGTGCCCATGGTGGTGGTTGACCCGAAGAGGCGGGGGGCGTCTGGAGTCCTGGTCAACCCAGTGGGGTGGGGGGTGTCCGGGGTCGTGTCTGACCTTTAGGCTCCCTGACCTCTTGTCCTCTAGGCTCCCTGACCTGACCTCTAGGCTCCCTGACCTCTTGTCCTCTAGGCTCCCTGACCTCTTGACCTCTAGGCTCCCTGACCTCTTGTCCTCTAGGCTCCCTGACTTCCTGACCTCTGGGCTCCCTGACCTGACCTCTAGGCTCCCTGACCTCCTGACCACTGGGCTCCCTGACCTGACCTCTGGGCTCCCTGACCTCCTGACCTCTAGGCTCCCTGACCTCCTGACCTCTGGGCTCCCTGACCTCCTGACCTCTAGGCTCCCCTGACCTCTGGACCTCTGGGCTCCCTGACCTCCTGACCTCTGGGCTCCCTGACCTCCTGACCTCTAGGCTCCCTGACCTCTGGACCTCTGGGCTCCCTGACCTCCTGACCTCTAGGCTCCCTGACCTCTGGACCTCTGGGCTCCCTGACCTCCTGACCTCTGGGCTCCCTGACCTCCTGACCTCTAGGCTCCCTGTGTTTCCACAGCCGTCATGCCTGCAGGATTGTGTGCAGGAGCACAGAGCCAGGCAGAGGAGGAACAAACGGAGGACCGACAGGCCGGGGGGGGTCCGACAGAGGAGCCATGCAGACGGCCTCATCTTCAGCTGAACCCAGACCCCCCCGAGTCACTGCAGCCCTGCTGGAGCTCCCATCGACCTGCACGGATCCTCCAGCACTACTCCTTCTTCTTCATCTTCCTCTGCTGCCCTTCCAGCCTCGTTCTGCTCCGGGCTGGTTCTGCCTCCTCCTGGGATCCCTGTCTCCTCCTGCTGGGTCTCGGTCTCCTCCCACTGAGCCCCCCCCCCCCCCCCCCCCCCCCCACCCCACCCCACCCCGCGAGGAGGCAGAATCTGGAGGGTGGGTGTAGATGTGGGGGGGCAAAACAATTATTCCAAAAAAGAAGTCCCCCTGCTGGGCAAGGAGACGGGGACTGAGGAGCACCGTTCTGTCCAACATCTTCTGAGTCTGTAAGAGTACAACCGCCCCGTGCGTATTCTCATGCGCGAGTGATGAACATGGCGGCCTGCAGAGTGTCATGGCTCCCAGTTTGTATTCTAGTTTTATCGTCCATGTTAGTTTTATAGTTGAGATTCTCCTCTAATCACATCCAATTCATCATCTCTCCATACGAATGTTGGGTTCTCTCCATTTTGTTAACGTTTATAGCGTGTTGTTATCTGCACACGTCTGTGTGTTTTCATTGCAAATGCGAGCCACAGGGCCCCCTGTGGTCCGGCATACTAACTACATCGTTGTCAGTCTGTCTGCTGCTGCAGTGTAAACGGAACACTTTGCTTTAACGGTCAAGGTGTCGTCACTTGAAACTTGATGTGATTGTTGATCCTGAACGTGTTACGAGTCCCTGGATGTTCTCCGACCTCGTCACAGTTGGACGGGTTTCTAACCGGCGGGTCAAGTGATGAAAGATGAAGCTGCAGGCTCTGGACGGCTTCTGTGCCTGTGGCCTTTCAGTCAGTGTAGCTACTGCTGCTTTCTGAGCCGGGCCAACATTTAATCATTTAATCAACACTGTCAAAATGGACCCCCCCACTCCACCCCAAACCCCCCCCTCGCCCCCAGAGGGCTGATCCCCGGCCCTCGGTGGGACATCATGTCCAAACAGCAGAGGACGATTGGTGTGCGAGCTGACCCCTGATCTGAGTCTTTATCCTCTCCCTGAGGATCCGGCGCTCTGGGGTGAGTCCTCTGGGGGGGTTGGGGGGGTGGGGGGGGTTGAGGGATTCTGCCCCCTACTGTGTGCAGTAATGCCAGCATCCCCTCGCTGTATAGAAGAGTAGATAATAGAACACGACGGAGCGACGGTGAGAAGAAACCGCTCTTGGCCGTGAGACTTTAGTTTGTTGCTGTGGCGACAGTAACCCTTTCATCGCCCGTTGGAAATACTCGAGCAGTGAAACTCTTGTTGTTGTGGAGCCTGCCAAACACCGTCTGCACCCCTCTAATTCAAGCATATATAGGGATTAAAAACTGTGTGGCTCGTTTTGGAGCACTTATCAGCCGTTATTTACCAAACCTGCTGAAAAGAGGGCAAACATTTCTATCTGCTTGATTTAAACACCAACCGAGTCTCTTTTATTTGGGAGTAAGTGCTCCGACTTTGCTGGAAATCTTTCATGGATTGTCAGCATGGGGGGGGGGGGGGGGTGTTAGCAGCTTTTCCATATCACAAACAGAAGATGTGAAGCCAGGAGTTCTGCTTGAGTGCATCTGAATGCGGGGTCGGACCCCCCCGAGGAGGAGCACAACCCGTCGCCTCTCAAACCAAAGCACCCGGAGCTTTCTGCTCGCACCTCTCCGCCCTCGCTTCGCCCTCTCTCTCTGCGTCCCGCCCGCCCCGTCTCTCTATACGTCCAGCTGGCCGCGCCACAAAGCTCCACATGATCCTCAGACCCCGGCGCTTTGTTCCGCTCTTTTTCCCACTCCCCAGAGACGGAGCGGGACGGCGGTGGGGGGGTGGGGGGGGGGGGGGGATTAACAAGGTGAGGTAGCGTGAGGGACTGTGTGAGAATGAGAGAGGAAGCCAAGGAATGCTGCCACATCTTCTGTGTTCCGGCTGCAGGGAGTACGATTCCATTCCAAGTACCAGAGTACATACTTTCTGAATTTTCTTTCTGAATTTCTTGCCAGATGCAAAATTGTTAATTTGATTTCCACAGATCAGGTCCAGTCTGGATGAGTCTGCGATAAAGTGGGAGGAGCGAGAACACGTCCAGGTATTTCATGCGTATTCGGCGAGATGCGTACTTTGAATTGGATCGGTACGAACGCGGGTACGGACAAGTACACGTACTGAGAAACGGCCACGACACCTGAGAGAAAATAAGAAGCTTGAAGTAAGAGAACAGCCACCTGATTCTGAGGGGTGAAGACCTGAGGCCGCTTTAGCGCCCCCTAATGGCTCCTTGAAGCTTTGATATAAAGTGGTTGTGGCAGGGAGGTGTTTAAGGCCCTGATGGGAATCAGGTGCTGCCTCACCTCTCTGCCCATAAAGGAGGAGCTGCCCGGAGACACAGGGGGACAGGTAGGAGACCGAGACTGTGAAAGAGCCTGAAAGAGGCTGTGGATAGTTTCAGTTTTGTTTTTGTTTTAATTTAAAGAATGATGGTGAACTCAGAATCTGGCTCCCTGCCGCTGAGGGTGAAGTTTTCTTCATCTTATTTCCACATTGTTCTATTTATTTAAAAGAACTATTAGTAGGATGGTAGCGCAGCCAAACCGCCCTTAAAGTGCATCAACGATATCAACAACAACAACAAACCCACCCCACCCTGAGGTCCCTGGACCCCCACCCTGACTGAGCCCCGCCCCACCCTGAGTGGAATCAAGCAGTGGATTGTTGTTCGGAGGGGAGAGAAAGAGAAAGGGGCCACAAGATGGAGATGTGGGCCGGAACTAATAGGATTGGTTTTGATTCATTAGAGGCGCTTTCATCATCCTGGTTGGAATTCCACTGCACGTCTCCCCGGGCATCACACTTTGAAATGGAGATGGCGTGGTGGCGGGGGTGGTGGTGACGGGCGAGGGGGGGTTAATCGACATGGCTTGGTTCGTCAAAAACCTGAAACGCGATACAGGAGATCGTTCAATAGCAACACGGTCCAGATTCAGTTCAATGACCGAGTCACTGGACCACAGTGAAACTAACCAGCGTCCACTGCACCGAGTCACTGGATCACAGTGAAACTAACCAGCGTCCACTGCACCGAGTCACTGGATCACAGTGAAACTAACCAGCGCCCACTGCACCGAGTCACTGGATCACAGTGAAACTAACCAGCGCCCACTGCACCGAGTCACTGGAGCACAGTGAAACTAACCAGCGTCCAGCGCACCGAGTCACTGGATCACAGTGAAACTAACCAGCGTCCACTGCACCGAGTCACTGGAGCACAGTGAAACTAACCAGCGTCCAGCGCACCGAGTCACTGGATCACCGTGAAACTAACCAGCGTCCAGCGCACCGAGTCACTGGATCACCGTGAAACTAACCAGCGTCCACTGCACCGAGTCACTGGATCACCGTGAAACTAACCAGCGTCCACTGCACCGAGTCACTGGATCACAGTGAAACTAACCAGCGTCCAGCGCACCGAGTCACTGGAGCACAGTGAAACTAACCAGCGTCCACTGCACCGAGTCACTGGATCACAGTGAAACTAACCAGCGTCCAGCGCACCGAGTCACTGGATCACAGTGAAACTAACCAGCGTCCAGCGCACCGAGTCACTGGATCACAGTGAAACTAACCAGCGTCCACTGCACCAAGGTTAAAACCTCATTAAAATATGAAGTTATGTTTGAGTTTGGCTGCAGGGGGGTGCAGTGGTCAGCGCTCTCACCTCACAGCGAGACGGTCGTGGGTTCAAATTGGAAGTTCATACCAATTTCTGTGTGTGTGTGTGTGTGTGTGTGTGTGTGTGTGTGTGTGTGTGTGTTTCCTCTCACAGTCCAATAACATGCTTGTGAGGTGAATTGCTCCAAAGTGTCAATGTGAGTTTTTAGTTTTTATTGGAAACAAAATAATATAAACATTCGTGGAGATAAAAACATTTCAGACCATCTTTGTCTCCACCCGTCCCTCCATCTTAATCGCGTCATACAAAATAAGGTAAAAACAAACACCCACGACAGTGAGCTTCAATACTGTCGGACATGTCCAGTCCAGGGTTCTGATGGGTTCTGACATGGCCCTAACGGGGTCCTGAAGGGTCCTGACGGGGACCAGCTGGGACCCGGCAGCTCTGCTACGTCCTCAGAGGTTTGGCAGAAACAGGGTCCATGAGGTGGAAGGGGAGCAGCAGGAACAGGGACACCAGGAAGACCATGGAGGACACAGCCAGGATCACGTAGCGGGTGATGAAGACCTGGTCCACAATCTGCAGGGAGGAGACACAGAGGAGCGTTCAGGAACTCTGGACCACCACTGGAACTGGTCTACAGGAAGGCCTCATGCCTGGAGGACCAGCAGAGACCTGGAGAGACTTGCAGAGACCAGCAGAGACCAGCAGAGACCTGCAGAGACCAGATACCTGCAGAGACCTGCAGAGACCTGCAGAGACCAGCAGAGGCCAGCAGAGACCAGCAGAGACCAGACGTTGTGGTCTGGAGTGAGGAATCAGGCTGCAGGATTATTCTGGTTCTAAAACAAACCGAATTCATTCGGACATTCTGACCTTGTCAAATCTAAATAATCTTCATGTTTTAAATTTCTATAGAATATAATTACCTGGAAAATAAAATAAAAAAACAATAACATCACATGTCAGTTTAAAAAAATGTCTTTTTAGTAGTGAAACTCTCAGTGGTGGTTCTTTAACCAGATCATTTGGAATATTAGTAGTTAGTTTAACTGTTATTGAGTTATAATGATCAGATCTGAATAAATCAATCTGAAGGGACCATATATATTAAAGGGTTCAACAATCTAACAAATAAAATCAAATATTGAGGAAAAAGAAAATCATCCAAGATTTGTAGTTTATGAATTCAGCCTCATTGTGACGTTTATAAAAACAAATAACTCTTCGTCTATCTCCACAAACACCTAGAAATAATAAAACCATGTTTCTTTCTTTTCAAATGAAAATCAAAAAGCTATTTTAGGCGCCCTTCAGATAAATACTCCAATATTGGTGAAATATTTCAGTGTGGTGTAAAGAGCAGAATAATCCCTAGAGCCTTTTCACAAAAATGTAAATCCTTCCTCGTTGTTTAATTTGGTAAGTAATTAGACGACTAGTTTTTATTTTATTTTATTGGAGACAGAAATGTATCACAATTTTAAAAAGGTAAATACGTAAATGTATTTACAAAGCAAATTCCTACCACTGCTGCAGTCTGAACACCCTTTAGATGATTCTTTATATTCACACAGCAGCAAAGTGTCGCGCTCCTCCGGTTCAGGCCTGGAATAACTTCTGTGGTTCTCAGAAACTCACTTCCCGTCGTGGTTTTTGTTGAATAAAGTATCGAAACCAAAGGAGACAGAAGGAACTCTTGTTAGCTGTGTGTTGCTACAGGGACTTGTTAGTGTGTGACACCAGGGGAACCCGACCAATGGAACCTCACGTGCAGAAGTTAAGTTTTACTGTGAGTACAGAGCAAACTTTAACATCCAGCGCCACCTAGTGTATCGGAATATGTCCACTGGCTCTGCATGGATCTATTATCTGGGATCGATCTGTTATGACTTGATGTGCAGGGGAACCAATCAGGTGTCAGGATCCGCCTAATGACTTAGACAGATAAAGTAAATTCATGAAGCACTGGACCATGAAGTGATTAATTTAATAGAGAAATATTTCTATATGTTTTTTACATACAATTGTATTTTAATGAATTACTGACACATTTAAGTAATTATTTAATGGTGTATTTGTTTCTATCATAGTGGCACATTTAGTCCACCGTAGTGAACATTTTATATCAAATTAGATGTTTTTTATGTGTTTTAATTTAAACGTCTGTGAGGGAATCAGAACAAGATGAATAATCTTGTTTACCGACAAACAGGAGGCTTCAACACTCTTTTGAAGGTCAGAGGAAGGTCAGAGGAAGGTCAGAGGAAGGTCAGAAGAAGGTCAGAGGAAGGTCAGAAGAAGGTCAGAGGAAAGTCAGAAGAAGGTCAGAGGAAGGTCAGAAGAAGGTCAGAGGAAGGTCAGAGGAAGGTCAGAGGAAAGGACCAATCTGCAGGCATACATCCATTTTGTAGTTCTTCCCTGAGAGCCACGCTGCTGCTTTGCACCGTCACACTGCAACTTCCTTGCTGAGACAAACGAGTGGCTGAAAGAAGACTGCACCCGTTTGAGAAGGAGGCACAGTCAGATTTAATTAGAGATATGTGAGGATACTTGAATTGCCCGACTGCGTGCTGCATGCAGCAGACCTGCTGCTGCTAACTGCCGCTCGCGACACGACGGCGGCGCCTCGTCTTGACTTTGTCCCGTAACTAATAAAAGAAGCGCTAGAGCACTAAAGCACTAAAGCACACGCTGCGAGGCAACTGAGGAGAGAAGTTCAGAAACTCATCAGAGTAGTATTCACACACTGTAAAGTTTACATTTTGAATCGTGAAGAAAAGGTGAAACGTTCACTGCAGTGCAGCGATTCATGAAACAATTGTTTCACCTCCCGACCACTAGGAGGGCTGTTTCAGCATTTTGCACGTAGAAAGATTGAGCTTGTGATTTCTAGCTCAGAATCAGCATCTTGGAAAGACCAAATTGAATCTCCTTCAAATCCTCTAACCCGACTGGAACTGCAGAAAATCTCCTCCTCTGAGTCTGGTTCTGCAGGTTTAATAGTAATACTGTATACCGGGAACGTGTGGGGAAGGTTTAATAGTAATACTGTATACCGGGAACGTGTGGAGAAGGTTTAAAAGTAATATTGTATACCGTGAACGTGTGGGGAAGGTTTAAAAGTAATATTGTATACCGTGAACGTGTGGGGAAGGTTTAATAGTAATACTGTATACCGGGAACGTGTGGAGAAGGTTTAATAGTAATACTGTATACTGTGAACGTGTGGAGAGGTTTAAAAGTAATATTGTATACCGTGAACGTGTGGGGAAGGTTTAACAGTAATACTGTATACCGTGAACGTGTGGGGAAGGTTTAATAGTAATACTGTATACCGTGAACGTGTGGGAAGGTTTAATAGTAATACTGTATACCGTGAACGTGTGGGGAAGGTTTAATAGTAATACTGTATACTGTGAACGTGTGGGGAGGTTTAATAGTAATACTGTATACTGTGAACGTGTGGAGAAGGTTTAATAGTAATACTGTATACTGTGAACGTGTGGAGAAGGTTTAATAGTAATACTGTATACTGTGAACGTGTGGAGAGGTTTGACAGTATCAACATGTGGAAAGGGCCCAGCTGTAGTTTGCAGGTTCACTGAGCGCTGTGAGAACAGTGGTCACATTAAACACTGTTTACTCTCCTAACTCGATGCATTTTGCACTAAAAAGAGGTTTTTGCAGTTTTCCTTCCTGAAAGCTTTGGAGTGTCGAGGTCGTCAGGCTCTGACACCAAGTTTGTTTCCAGAGAAAGAAACGTGATGGAATGAATAAACTTTGTTGTTGCACTGCTCCCTCCTGACGCGCTGGAACTTAACGCTGCTCTGGGGTCTCTTCATCCCCGGATCCTGCTGTTCCTGATCGAGGCGGGTGATCAGCGGGAACACGAAGCGCTCGGCGCTGCGACTCGCCCGACCGACGCCTCAATTAAGAGCCGTAAAAACAAGTGATCTGCGGGATTGAAGCTGCAGCTTCTCGGGTCGGGGGGAGTTTAGAGTCATTAAAGTTGCCAGCTGAAGACTTAATCAACACTTTGCTGATGGCTGTGTGTGTGTGTGTGTGTGTGTGTGTGTGTGTGTGTGTGTGTGTGTGTGTGTGTGTGTGTGTGTGTGTGTGTGTGTGTGTGTTTTAATATTTCCATCATGAGCCACCCATGAATACCAGAGTACAAACTGAGAGAACGCCTGAAGCAGATAATGGAGAGAAGGAGAAGCACACCACTGTCTGATGATTGTGTGTGTGTGTGTGTGTGTGTGTGTGTGTGTGTGTGTGTGTGTGTGTGTGTGTGTGTGTGTGTGTGTGTGTGTGTGTGTGTGTGTACATACAGCAGCTGCAGTGGAGCAGAGGTAGGATGATGTATTCCTTCTCTTATGGATGCATTTAACACATCCCACTTTTTAATTTGCCAATTATGCAGCAAGCAGGAGCCCAAAGTGTCGGCCATGTTTTATTAATGTGCCACGGGGAGGGGGGAGGGGAGGGGGGGGGGTGTAAAGCTCCCCACCTCCAGCCTGGGACTGGACTAATTGGCACTATGATATTTCACTTTTGTTAACAGCAAGAGGTTCGACATTTCTCACGCGTGCTTGTCTGTGTCTTGTTCTCACATGATTCCAGTGTCGGAGGCTCCGGGAGCATCGTGTCGTCTGACACAGTGTCACATGAACACATGAACACAACAACACGTGAACACATGAACACAACAACACGTGAACACGTGAACACAACAACACGTGAACACATGAACACAACAACACATGAACACATGAACACAACAACACGTGAACACATGAACACAACAACACGTGAACACATGAACACAACAACACATGAACACAACAACACGTGAACACATGAACACAGTCAAACTGTGATCGATCTTCCAGTCGGAGACAAACGAGCTCGTGTAGCGTTTAAGTTCACAGAGACAGTCTGACGGGTCGTAGGTCACTCTGACTACGCAACACACACACAACGTACAAGCACTGAATGTGTGTGTGTGTGTGTGTGTGTGTGTGTGTGTGTGTGTGTGTGTGTGTGTGCGTGCGTGCGTGCGTGCTTACCCGGGTCTGGTGGTGAGGGGGCGGAGCCTCGTCACTGCGGGGGAAGAGCACCAGCAGCAGAGTGACGCAGAGCGCCAGCAGGAAGACGGGGATGGTTCCTAACCTGGAGGAAGAAGTCATGTGACTCTCTGATTGTTTGTCATTAACAAGAAACTCTCCCCGCAGCCGTTATGGAGCCTTTTAAAGTTCCAATCAAGGAAACGCTCCGGCTCTTGCACATTTAGACTTTACTGTAATTGCACAGTGTTTGGTGACTTCAGCGGCGTAATCAGCAGGGACGGAGACGCTCGCTCGCTCCCAGCGATCCATCAGGAAAGCAGCATGAGGCTGTGTCATCAATTCAACATACGCACTCAAGCATGTCATTTACTTCTCCGCAAATATCTCCTTTCAGTTAAAAATGGCAGTGATAAAACTTACCCCGCGGCTTTGATGCATGCTCCTGCATCGTCTTTTAAAAGTCTCCAGCTCTCCTCAGGAACCATCGGAATCAAACAAGAGTGTTCTCCAAGCCACACATGAAGTATGAATTATGTTTGACTCCAGAATGAAACCAATGCTTGTGAATGTTATTGAAGAGCTGTCTGGTTACCAAGATAACTTAACAATTTTTAATATTCCTGTAGAGTACCTGAACTGCGTCACAGTGACTCTACTGTGTTCAGAGCAGCCGCCATCTTGGATGGGTCACCGTTCTTCAGTACGTTCACTTCTATTGATGAAGGAGGTCAAATGATCTGAACTCACACAATTCACGATATTTCGTATTAAAATACTTTATGGGGATGGTATTGACATTATTTGTATTGGTTATTCAGGTGTATATCACATCATTTTTCCATTAGGTCATCAACTGAAACGGAAAAGCTAAAATTATGTTTTCACTTGAAACGTGTAAACGGGGCCTGTGTGTGTGTGTGTGTGTGTGTGTGTGCGTGTGTGTGTCCCAATAGAAGTGAATGAACTGAAGAAGACGATCCTCATCCAATATGGCGGCAATGGGTCTGCTACAGGTCTGTAAAGCCTTGTTTCCACTGCACATAATATCAATATGCAATATTTAAATATCTCATGGGCCATGTGAATCCTGTGTTCTTGTTTACATACTCTGCTTTGCGCATACTGGTTGTTTTGATAACTATTGATTTATTTTTGCTAACTAAACTGCCACGTTGGCTCTCTGTGGTGGGACCGCGCTACAGAGCTGGTCTGGGGACGCTTTGCCTTAGTGCACCGTCCCGTCACATTCTGTGCACTGGAAACAAGGCTTTAGGGGCCTAGTAGGGTTCTAGTTGGGTTCTGGCCCAGGGCCTAGTAGGGTTCTCGTTGGGTTCTGGTCCAGGGTCTGTTAAGGTTCTGGTCCAACGTTAGCCTTTACTGTATTTCTTTGCGTCCAGATGTATTTGTTGACTCACTTTGCAGATCCAGAGGCTCTCAGCAGAAACATCCCGAGCAGCAGGGCTCCGATCCAGACCAGGGCGATGATGAACACTCCGGTACCGACCTCCAGAACCGTGTTGGACATGTTTGGATCAGGTTTTATAGTGGACTCGGTCCAGTCAGTTCCTCCAACGGGGGAATCTCGCTTCTGTCCCACTGAGAGAGTCAAAGAAAACACTGTAGATACTGTCTGTTACTGCGTGTTACTATCTGTTACTGTTTATTATGTCCTGTTACTGTCTGTTGCAGCCTGTTACTTCCTGTTGCTGCCTGTTACTATCTGTTACTGTTTATTCCGTCCTGTTACTGTCTGTTACTGTCTGTTATTTCCTGTTACTGCGTGTTACTATCTGTTACTGTTTATTACGTATTGTTACTGTCTGTTACTGTCTGTTATTTCCTGTTACTGCGTGTTACTATCTGTTACTGTTTATTACGTATTGTTACTGTCTGTTATTTCCTGTTACTGCGTGTTACTATCTGTTACTGTCTGTTAGGTATGTTACTATCTGATACTGTCTGTTACTACTTGTTATTATCTGTCACTGCCTGTCATTGAGTGTTACCGTCTGCTACTGTCCATTACTATAGTATTAAATACAGTATTTTAAAGCACGTTATAGATTTGGATAAAATATTTTAGAGTATTCGATCCAGTATTTTCCAGTTATTCCCTCCGTATTCAGAATTGCGAGGCTAACCTTTAGCTGTAGCTTCAGCGGCGCGGTTCCGTTAATCTTCTTCTGTCGCGCTGCTCGGCTTCTCTAACCATCACTTCCACATCGGGTGAGTAAATAAAGCCATTTTCTGTTGTTTTAATTATCTGCTGTATAGAAATTCGCTTTTAGTCCCGAAGCCGAGCACCGCGGCGTCCTGTACTTCCTGGTTACAATAATCTAGAACCTGATTGGAGGAATGGATCGGACGAGGAGCCAATCAGCTTGCTCGTTACTGAGAAAGGCAACGCGGTTTCATAGAGTCTCCAGGAGCAAAAGTCTGCAAGTTTAATGATTCAACATCAAATAATCTAACAGTCTTCATATTATGAACAAGTTCATTACGACGGAAGTGCATTAGAACCACTCCAAAAAAAAAAAAAAAAAAAAAAAAAGAATATATATATATATATATATATATATATATATATATATATATATATATATATATATATATATATATATATATATATATATATATATATTATATATAAACTGTAAAAAAAAAAAAAAGTCATCCTACATTTTAAGAAAAAAATCAAAACGTTGAGATTTAAAAAAAATAAATTTCCATTGGGGAAAAAGAATCCAAACTGGAACATTCTCCTCTGGTCCATGCCTCATAATTTTCCCAAATTATTACATTAAATCTCATAATTCTGATTATATAAGCTTGCTCACTGCTGAGCACTTCTGAACATCTGATTTTACACAAGAGTTTCTTGTTTAATAATAATACATCTTATCAACAGCCCACGAGCCCCAGAATCGACTTTGTCCTTTATACATTGTAAGAAGTCTGATACCAAGTTAATACTCAAGGTTATTGCATCGTCACATTTCTAAATCTGGAGGGATTTTCATGACCTTTTATGATTTTTTTCCTTTCGTGTATTAATGAGTTAAAACCGAGACCGTGGCACAGATCTCAGGTGCTCGTAGGTTTTTAATAGAGTGTATTATTATTATTGAACAAGGAAATCCTGTGTAGAATCAGATGGTCAGAAGCAGTAAGCAATCCTATGTAGTCAGAAATATGTGGTTTAATGTGATTATTTGGGCAAATGATGAGGGATGGACCAGAGGAGACGTTTCCAGTGTGTATTTGTATTTTTCATAAATAAATAAATAAATTGTAATTTGGAAAATTAAAATCAATCTTCTTCTTCTTCTCCTGAAAAGTTCCAGACCTGGAGAACATGAAGTTACTTTAAGAAGATAATGTGTAAAGAAAGCGTGTTTGAAGAGAAGCAGTGTGAAGACTGATGACAGTCTGTGAAGTCAGAATATTTTGTTCGGCGTTGACCTGCTGTCTCCATGACCTCTGACCTGTGACGTGTGAGGATGGAGCTCTGCACTGCCCCCATGTGGCCAGACGAGGGTGAACGGTTGAGTGAAGCTGCTTTCATTTTAGTTTCTGCATCACTCTGCTCGAGAAGAGTGTAAGATCTGATCACTCTTCTGACTGCACAGAAACGGTTTTTATTTTTCTTAAGAAATCACTCCCCATGTAAAGACACAACACACTTTTCTTCAGAAAGTTAAGACTTCCAAAGTTTCAGTCAGAATCTAATATTTAAAAACGACTTTTATATTATTCCTGATTATTGATTTGACTAATAGAAATGTATGAATGGGAATAGTGTGTGTGACGTGTGGACTATAATGCTCCTCTTTGTGAAAAGAGAGGGGAGGTTATAATCCGCAGAAATGTGACATGGTGTATTTAGAATATCACTATTTCATCTGATGGAAGATTAAAACTTCAAAATATTTAATTCAGACTTCTTTGTGATTTTTTTCTCTCTCACTTTTCCTTTGTCAACATTTTTTCATTGTTTTTACTTCAGATTTTTCTTTTGATATTTCTGTTTTTTTATGTTCTTAATTTCGATTTTTCGTTATACAATTGTTGTTTTTAAGTCTTCTGGATTTTTTTCTCCTTCATTAGTATTTTTCTGACTTTTTTTTTTATTGATTGGTTTTAATATTTTCTAATGATTTCATTTATTTTCCCTCTTTTTTCCTCTGTATTATTTTGTTCTTAGTATTTTCTGGACAATATTTATGGCCTTTAAAAAACCCACTTTTATTTATTTAAAAAATGTTCATTTAATTATTTATTTTACTTTATTCCTGATAATTATTTCTCATATTTATTGTTGAAACTTATGTTTGTTTGTTCCTTTATTTCTCTCTATATGTCTGAGTTTATTTGAACTATTTTAAACAATATTTTATTAGAATTATCTGACACACGAACACACACACACACACACACACACACACACACACACACACACACACACACACACACACACACACACACACACACACACACACACACACTGCAGGGATTGTCCTCCTGGTCTTGGTTTCTGCGCTCTGCTGGTTCAGATTCAGTAATCTGGATACCCCCCCCCCCCCCCCCCCCCCCCCCCCCCCCCGAACCACGTGATTGCCGTTTTTCCCACGGACACTGGAAGGCATCAGCAGCCCGCTGATGAAGCCGAGGAGGAAGAGGAGGAGGGGGAGGAGGAAGAGGAGGAGGAGAGAGGATGAAGATGCGGTGGGAGGGGCCTCCTCCCGTGACGTCAGGCCCTGTGTGGAGGAGTATAGGCTGTGCTGTCAGCCCTGTGTCAGTCTGATGAAGATTGGCATGCAGGTAAGCTGTCATTCATTTTCAGTGTCAGTGCATGGAGCAGCCGCAGCAGCGGCAGCGGCAGCCGCGAGCCGCAGCGGCCTTTCCCCTTTCCCCCCCTTCATTACAAAAGGCAGGACATTATTCATCCAGGCAGGCCAGAGAGAGAGAGACAGGGAAGAAGGGAGAGAGAGAGAGAGACAGAGAAGGAGGGAGAGAGAGAGAGAGAGAGAGAGAGAGTGAGGAGGGAGGGAGGAAGAGGAGGAGGAGGAGGAGGGAGGGAAGGAGAGAAGGAAAGAAAGAGCAGCAGAAGCATTTTGTGCAGGACTCCCAGGATTTTCTCTTTCTCCTGCTTCGTGCGGCGGTTTTGGATTTGATTAGAAATGTTTGGCCATGTGCATGTTGGACGCTCGGTGTGTGTGTGTGTGTGTGTGTGTGTGCGGATATTTTAGTGTGCGTGTGTGTGTGTATGTGTGTGTATATATATATTTTAGCGTGTCCGTGTGCGGATGTTTTAATGTGTGTGTGCGGATATTTTGTGGAATAAAAAGCGGATCGATCCTTTTCATGTGATTCTCGCGCACCCTGAACGCAGCGCCGCGTCTCCACATGACGCGTCTCGCTCCTTTTCTTGAGGTTTTACGCATTAAAAGCTCGCGCGGTTTCGGGGTTTCGGGGTTTCGGGTTGTTTCTGCGGGTTTCCTCCAGGCTGAACTTAACGAGCGAAAAGGGTCTAGTTAACTTGTCTTGATGGCGGTGAACGGATCCTCGTTTCAGCCCCAAAGTTTCTTTATTTCTCAGAGAATAAAGAAATAACTGAGCTGTTAATGCTTAATACTGTGTTAATGCTTAATATTGTGTTTAATGCTTCCATTGAAAAATAAAACGGTTCTTATTAAAAACTGTAGCTATGATATTCTTACATGAATTTAAATCATGAAGCCACTTTATGAAATTAATTTGGTTCTTCAGATTAAAATCCCTGCTTGATGTTGACTTTAAGAAAAAACCCAAAAACCTGCTCAGTCTGAACACTGGTCTTCTTTGTGCACCACTTTCTGTTTCTGAAGACTGATTTATTCCACCGCAGACTTTGGTCTGGAGAGTTTCTGGTGGACTGTGGGGGACTGGGGGGTATTGGGGGACTGGTTGGACTGTGGGGGGGGACTAGGTGGACTCGGGGGGGGGGGGGGGGGGGGGGGCTAGGTGGACTCGGGGGGGGGGGGGGACTAGGTGGACTCGGGGGTATGGGGGACTGGGTGGACTGTGGGGGACTGGGTGGACTGTGGGGGACTGTGGAGGTTCTCAGGCTGGTTGAGCTGCGTCCAGCGTTCACACACCAACATGTTCAGATTCTGAGAATAAACAGAAAATGGGAATAGACCCAGAGTCGGTACCAGGGCCCCTGGTCCTCAGTCAGACCCCGGTCCTCAGTCAGACTAGTCAGACCCCTGGTCCTCAGTCAGACCCCGGTCCTCAGTCAGATCCCGGTCCTCAGTCAGATCCCGGTCCTCAGTCAGACTAGTCAGACCCCTGGTCCTCAGTCAGACCCCTGGTCCTCAGTCAGACCCCGGTCCTCAGTCAGATCCTGGTCCTCAGTCAGACCCCTGGTCCTCAGTCAGACCCCGGTCCTCAGTCAGACCCCGGTCCTCAGTCAGACCCCGGTCCTCAGTCAGACCAGTCAGACCCCGGTCCCTCAGTTAGACCCGGGCGACATCAGCCAGATTGAAGTCGTTGACCAATCATCTGGTTCCCTGTTGACTCATGGTGGCGCTCTGGAGCCACTTCAGCTCGCTGCGTCAGAACGACCCCGGCGGGTGGCAGAACCCCCGACCCCACCAGGAGAGCCGGGGAAGATGGCGGCGGCGGTGTAGAGGCCTGGAGAAGCCTCCGCCGAGGGCGGCGGGTTCGATCTCTTTGTTGTGGCGGCTCCTCGTCAGAACGGGAAGACGCCACCTCAGTTTCCTCCAGCGAACCCGCTGAGATCTTAATTGATGATTTGTGTCATTGGACAAGCAGCCCGGGGCTCGACGGCGGCGACCGACGCCATTTGCATATCCCCTCCCCGCTCCGAGGCTAAACGGCGTGATGAGGTGCGGCGCTGAGCGTTCCTGCAGCTTCCCGAGGATAATCACTAATAAAGTGATTCCGTCGCACTAAATGAAGGAAGGAGCCCGAGCGAGGAGAACATATGTTACCGAGCATCAACACACGGCCGTAAAACAATGGAAGGAATTAAAGCCGCCACTTTTCTCCTCATCTCAGTCCCTTCCTGTGGGCGACGCGGCGCCCAGGAAAACCATGCATCACTTCCTCAGTTCCTCCAGCCGCCGGAGCTCCAGACTCGCTGAGCAGCTTGTCTGATGTATAATTCTCAGTTTTTCTCTGCTGGCTGCGTTAAATCAGGCTGCAGAAGCCGAGAGGAATAATTCATGAGGCGCTGGTCTGCTGGGAATCCTCGGCGGAGCTTCCAGGTCCTGTTCCGGCCCGCGAGCAGTGTGATGCAGGGCGACGCTCCACCGCTGCCATCCTTCACACACATCGTGTTGCCTCGCGTGTTTGGAGCTCGCTGGTCGGGCCCGCTTGATCCCTGCTGCTCTCTGGAGGGCGCTGGGCCTGTTTACGGCTCCACAACCAGCCACCGGACCGGACCGGACCAGACCGGACCGGACCAGACCGGACCAGACCAGACCGGACCAGACCCACTTCGTCTCTCTGCTCTCCGGAGGAGGAAGCAGCTCGTCAGACGGCGACGCTCCTCCACTCCTTCTTTCGGTGGAAATCCTGAGTGCGTTTCTGTAAATTAGGAAAATAAAAGCGGCCTGACGTTTTACTGCGTCTCCTGACGAACTGAAAGTTTTCTATCGACGCTACGAAACGTTTTATAAACCTGCAGCAGCGACGACTTTGTCTCAGATAATCTGGACGTAGTTCCTCTGACTTCTGTTTCGTCCTTCAAACTGATCATTTGATGAGTTTGTCTCGACTGAAAATCTTTAAATGAAGCGACTTTTCTTCCAAATGAAGATTTAATAAAATACAGGCTGTAAAAAAATATAGTAATACTTATTTCCAGTGGACCAGTGAATGATTTACCGGACAGTATTATTTATGCTCAAATTAGTAATATTGCATTAGTTAAGTTCCATTAAATACATTTCATTAATTAAAAGAATAAATAGAAAATTTAATATGCACAGTTTAATATGTTGTATATTTTATTATTTTATTTTTATTTCACTACTTTTCCTCTTTATGTACTTGTACTTGCTTGTTTTATATGGACCCGTGTCTGCAATAAATATTTAAGAATAAAATAACATTTTATATATCTATCTATATATAAATTGTATAACATCTTTTTAGTAATTGTATTTTATTTATCACTTAATAAAAACCAATATGTTTCCTTTTTAAGAAAAATGTACATTTATTGCATAATTCTTATGCAAATTAGTCAAGAGTTTCAGTTTGAAGTTTTAAAAGAAATTAAATAAAATTTCTCAGTAACAGAAAGAAGTAAAAACCTTATTTATTCCTGTCTTTTAATAAAACTTCACATTTAGAATCAGAACCACAAAGTCTCACCAGAGAGACTTAATCTCACTCATTTTTGCTGTTTCTCGGTCCCGGAGTCTGACTTCCTGTTTGCTCGCAGTAAAGGTACACACACCTCACCAAAATGACAAAATGACCGCTTCCGCCGCATAGCCTGGGATGTTGTGTCACAATAAAAGGAGTCCATGCGAAAATTAGCTATACATTTAATGAAATCAAGGTACTCAAATTACTTTACGAATTACGTAGCCATATATATATATATATATATATATATATATATATATATACCAAGCTCAGCACACGTCATCATATTCACAAATTAACACATTTGACAATATAAAACAGTTAAAATGCAGATTCTGTGAACAGGTTGGAATATTTACACACACACACACACACACACACACACACACACACACACACACACACACACACACACACACACACACACACACACACACACACAGAGTTTTATTTACTAGTCCTTTATCTTTGGGGGGGGGGGGGGTCGAAGGTGGTGCCCCCCGGGCATGTTTTTGGAGGAAACCCACACACTCACAGGGCGAACATGCAAACTCTGCAGGGATTTGAACCAGCACCTTCTGGCTGAGAGAAGACGGAGACCAAACTCACAGTATGTTAATAAAAGTGTAAAAAGTTTTAGATGATCAGTTCAGTTCAACTTCATTGATACAAACACAACACCGTCATCGGCAAACCTCATTTACAAGGTTTTAATCTTCATCTGCTGTTGAAGCTAAAGAACCAAAATCTCAGTGAGGAATGGTTGAAATAAAAAGTGCTTTAGGTTTGAAAGGGCTTCCTGTCATGTGACCTGTGATTGTGTGAAAACTGGCTGCAGGATGTCGGGTGAACAAACCGTCAAGTTCCACACAAACACTTTTCAGTCCATTATTACTACAAAATAAATTAATTCAATCTGTTTAATTGTTTTTGACTGAATCACAATCATTACCCTTTTCTCTTGTTTTCCATTCTGTACAGGGAATATGTTTTTTAACGATGTGTGTATAACCACATTTGATATCGCAATAACGTTGAATTCATGCTAAATTTTCCACCTTCAAGCTTCCGTAGTGACGTGTGACGGTGAGAATACTGTTGGCCTCGGTGTGGTTCAGAGCCATCATTAGAAATGTCCTTCCTGTCACCACATGGGGGCGTGTGCTTCTGATGTGGGTATTATCGGTACCGCTGGAATTGTTGATATCAGCTGTAGTATGATGTGGTTGGTATCGGCTGTTGGTGGTATCGGCTGTGGTATGACGTGGTTATCAGTTGTGGTATGACGTGGTTATCGGCTGTGGTATGACGTGGTTATCGGTTGTGGTGTGACGTGGTATCGGCTGTGGTATGACGTGGTTATCGGTTGTAGTATGACGTGGTATCGGCTGTGGTATGACGTGGTATCGGCTGTGGTATGACGTGGTTATCGGCTGTGGTATGACGTGGTTATCGGTTGTGGTATGACGTGGGTATCGGCTGTGGTATGACGTGGTTATCGGTTGTGGTGTGACGTGGGTATCGGCTGTGGTATGACGTGGTTATCGGTTGTGGTATGACGTGGTTATCAGTTGTAGTATGACGTGGGTATCGGCTGTGGTATGACGTGGTTATCGGCTGTGGTATGACGTGGGTATCGGCTGTGGTATGACGTGGTTAGAAGGAGGTGAGAGAAGGAAATCCATGTGTGTTGGAGGCTGCAGGAAGGGCGGAGAGGCTCATTAGCTGATGACTTTAGCATCATTCCTTCAGTGGGACGGAGGAAATGAACCCCAGCAGGGAAACATTCCCCGAGCCGCCGCCGCCGCCGCCGCCGCGGAGCTGCAGTGGAGAAAGTCCGGAGCTCCACTGTTTACCGAAGCTGAGAGGGTTTTTAAAGATGCTCTGCAAACCAAACCGCTTCTCCTCTGCGAAGGAAAAAAAACAATTAAAAGACATTATTTTTAGACGTCGCTGGTGATTATTCAAGGTTCAAGCACACAATGAAATTAGCAACAGCTTATTATATATTCTGCGTGCGAGGAGCTCTAACGAGAGGCTGGAGCTCTTTGTGCTCGCCGTCTTATCTCTGCTGGAATGTAGATAATCCCAATAAATGAGTCGAGCTTCACACCCAGAAATATGAAGCTGCCGGTAAATCCTGAATTTATTATATTTGAGAGTCCTGCTAACAGCTGAGTGTGTGTGTGTGTGTGTGTGTGTGTGTGTGTGTGTGTGTGTGTGTGTGTGTGTGGTGGTTTCATAGAAAGATGACACGTACGCAGACATATTTTCTAATAATCTGTTATGAATCCAGATTAAACATGTTAATCTGACCCGTGTCGGTGTGAGTTTTCAAGCTGGATTATTTTCTTTTCTTCTTTGGTTGCCGGCGCCGCGGCTCGTCGAGGTGAGCTGCACTTTGAATAGGAAACGGTGAAGTTGTGACCTCCAAACGGCTTTTCACCGCTTCATTTTCCACCGTCCTCTCCAGAGTGGAGAGCGCTGCTCTCTCTGCCTCCGACTCAGCCGACGGCGTTTCCTCTCTTCACCTCCGCCCGGGCCTGTTTCTGCTGCTCTGCTGCTGCTGCAGACTGTGGCCTGTTTCTTTCTTTTCTTTTTACCCTTTATCTTCTTTATTTTCTACTTTTATTTTGTCTTCTTTTTTCCCCTTTGGCCTGTTTCTTCTATTCACCTTCTGCTTCAGTCTTTGGCCTGTTTCTTTTTTTCTCTTTTTACACTTTATCTTCTTTATTTTCTTTTTGTCCCTCTTGTCTCCCGTTGGCCTGTTTCTGCAGATCTGCTGCTGCTGCAGACTGACGACTCGTCACCCGGGAGTTTCTCAGTCAAACTGCAGCTCGTTGTTGTAAAGCGTTGCATCGCGGCAAGGACAGAATAATTTGCCTTAATGCTTTTTAGCGATCGCGCTTATTAGCCACAAATGACTTCCTTTATGCCCCCCCCCCCCCCCCCCCCCAACCCCCCAACCCCCCAACCCCCCCTCCCGCAGTAAAAGTGCCATGATTTTATGACGGCACGAGCCGGACTGCGTTTAATTTTCCACAGTAAGCCTACATGTGTGACAGTGTTTCATAAAAGCTCGCCGCTCTTCAAACAGTGACGCTTTCTTTCATTTCTAACGTGGCGCAACATTTCAGACACGTGAGCTTCGTTCACCACATATTCCACACGCCGGTCCAAGATATCGCAGATTTATTGCAGTATGGTCGGCTCCGACTGCAGAAAGCAAAAACATAAAAAATAAACTAAGCAGGAGAAAGAGAACTGTTATGTGAAAAAACAATTTTCATTAAAAAAAAAAAAGAAAAAAGCTTTAAAAAATGTGTTCAAATGGGTTAAAATTAAAGAGGCCAAGATCTTTATGATGGATAAAGAATTGGAAATAATGTAAAAACCCCAAAAAGTAATTGAAAACGACAAAACCAAAATGGCTCCAACAAACAAAAAACTAAAACGACTATGATTGTTTAAAAAAAGCTGATTGACATCATATTGTTGGCCCAAGCTGCCGAACAGGACAAGGGCGACAAAAAAAAAAAAAAAATAAATAAATAAATAAATAAATAAATAAAAAATAAATAAAAAATAAAATAAAAAAAAATAAAAAAAAAATAAAAAAAGCTGATTGTTGGATTTTCACCTGAATAAACTAAAGTTTTGTTAAAATAAAAACCTCTTTCTCCCAAAATGAACGATGTTTGACTGCTAGCAGAATTAGCGTTGCAGTATTAGCATAGCTGCGTTAGCTTAGCATCAGCTAGTTCTGCTAACTTGACTTCATTTGTTAAAATCTGATTTGTTTTTACAAGATTAAAGTTAATCCGACTTTATTCTGAGGGGATTTTTGTTCCGAAGTTTTTTTTCGGAGCGCCGGAGTCCATCGATTCCTGTTTTATTCGTTTTCATCGGCTTTTTATGTTGTGTCCTGTCGGACTGGAAACACTGGCCGTGTCTCAAGTCCAAGTACTCGGCGAGATGCGTACTTTGAATCGGATCAGTACTTGGTCTATGCAAGTTTTCCGGGTGGGTGTACACAAAGTAGAAGACGTTCAGCTGGAGATGAACTCTGAAGCTGTTGCTGTCGGTAGAGTTGAGCCTGGGCCAGTTGGACGGGGCAGATCGGAGGGTTTTACCCCCCTCTGCTTTTCAAAGCTCCGTCTCCTGATAATGTCATCACAGCCCGCTGACTGTAACCGGAGAGGACGAGGCCTTCAGCTTATTGCCACGACGCTCTGTTGCTCTGAGGAGCTCAGAAAAAGAAACTTCTAGAAAATAAATCAAATCAGTAAAGATATTAAAGCTGCGAGCAGCCTTGGTCGGGACGTGGCTCTCTGGCCTGTCGGGGTCGGGCCATCTCTGGCCTCTGGCCGCTTTGAAATATTGATAACCTAGATATTTTGAATAGGACATTTATTTTGATGGAGTTTGGGGCTTTTATTTTGAAAGCCAGGACATGCAGGTGAAGTGGTCACACGGGGTTCGGGGCTTCGACGGCCAATAAAATCCATCTGCTGTCGTTTCATCGAAGCAGAAACGATGTTCGTCCTCAGAGCAGATTGTTTGTACCAGGGACAATTTGGGGTTGGGAATCTAATTTTGAAAGGGGAATTGTGGACTTCCTGTTGAATTTTTGTCGGGGTATCAGCACGTGACTTTTAGGTCTTGATGAGACGAACAACTGAGTTTTGGTTTGATTTCTCTTGGACATTCCTACGGGCCGGAGGGGGGCGCTAGAGAGCACATTTTGGCACTCTAGGGGTTTATTTTTACTTAATTTTATTTTCTTTATCACCAATTTAAATGCTTCTAAAATGTGTCTTGTGTGACTAAATTAGTTAAATCTGTCCATTGAGTTGATGTTAGACAGAAAAACCTCATTAAGCACTGAGTGAGTTTTTTCTTTAGTTTTTGACTCGTAGTCTAAGAAATACGGTAATTTCCCTGCTAATAGCTGCGGATTGACGTTGTGGATTGACGTTGTGGATTGACGTTGTGGATTGACGTTGTGGATTGACGAGGTCGAATTGATGATCTGATCAGATGCAGGTTGTTTCTCTGCTTCGTGTTCTTCACCTCCGTCACTCACTGAAAAACATCCGTCATTTCGTATTCTTCTTTTCCTTTTCTTCTTTTCCTCCTTTCCTTTTTTCCATTCCCTTTTCTTCTTCTTCTTCTTTCTGTTTTTCCATTTCCTCCTCCTCCTTCTTAGTTCTCTTCTTTTTCTTGTCCTCCTTTTTTCTAAACCGACTTCTTTCCACTACAAAGAATAATTACTTTTCCCAACTCCGGCACCATAATTGGTTACTACTCTTTTATCTTATCTGCGTGTGCATAATTATCACAGTCATCATATTAGATTATTTCATGCATAATAAATGAAGTCAAACTGTGTGTGGGGTAATTAGCATGTTGGGATATGTGCCACGATAAAGAGCTTTGCTCTTTCCCTCTGCGACGAGGAAAACAAAAAACTGTTTGACACGTTCCTGAAAAGTGTGAGACAGATTCTCAACCTCTGAATCACAAACTGCTGGCTTTTGTTCCGGAGTCTTTGAACGCACCGCGCTGCTTTAATGGCTGCTACCTCGGACGGCGGAGCCGGAGCAGACGCTATTTACATGCAGGAGACGCGACACAAAGATGGCGGCGGCGGCGAGGAGGGCCCGGTACGCTCCTTGACTTTGGCAGCCGTGGATCTTGTTGAATCGAGATGACAGCTGCGTTTCCCACTTCACTCAAGGTTCCAGCCTGCCGGCGGCTGTGATGCGCCGCCGTTCTCTTAATGGAGGCTCGATGAAACTTCTTTTTTTTGTGTGTGTGTTTGACTTGTTGGCTGGTTTCCTCGTGGCCGTCCCTCGACCGGGAGGAAATACTGCTCCCACTAGGAAAATGTCCCTGAGAGACGACATGTTGGTCACCCAGCAGGGAGTCTGGCTGGTGGTTCCTCCTCCGACTCTGAGCTTCAGGAGGAGACCTGGTGAAGGCTGATCCAGGAGCTGAGGCTCCGCCCCCACACCAGCCCGAACCATGAACCCGGCTCAACATGGTGTAGTACATATGCCAGGCCTCTAGGGGGGCGCTGTGACTCACCAAAAGCGCAGAAGAAGTGGAACTTTTACACCAGAACAAACGAAGTAGACGTTCACAGAAAGTCCCTGAAGTGGACTCTGGTCCGGATCAAACAGGGGTGGTGTGAACGGACCCTAACATGGTCTACAGTGGTCCCAGTCTGTGGTGGTCCCAGACTACAGTGGTCCCAGTCTGTAGTGGTCCCAGTCTGTAGTGGTCCCAGACTGTGGTGGTCCCAGTCTACGGTGGTCCCAGTCTGTAGTGGTCCCAGTCTCTAGTGGTCCCAGTCTGTAGTGGTCCCAGTCTCTGGTGGTTCCAGATGAATGTTGCTGTGAAATAATAAAATAAATAATAAAAACTTGTTCATGAAGGAAAATTCACAGCCATCTGTTTCCAAAATAAAAGTCCAGATTTCAAATTAAAGGTTAAAAGTGAAGGCTGTGTAGTGGTGACGGATTGAAGCTGACAGAGTTTCACAGACAGCTGTGGAGTAAATACCCCCCCTCAGGGATGTTACCCCCCCCCCCCCCCCCGCTGGCACTGCGCAGGCATTGCGGCGGTGTCACTGTGGGGCAGACGGGGCAGTGAAAGGCGATAGCCCTGCCTGAGTGGCACATTTGTTTATTTAGCTTCACAGAAAAGGTTTCACAGGGTCCAGATGCCCTGGGGCAAATCCTTTAATGCCCCGCTCTCACGGCTAAAGACGCACTGCACGTTAAGGGATATCACAGATGATCCTTCACTGCTTTACACACAACTGTTAGCATCACAGCTAATGGGACAGTTAGCATTGGAGCTAACAGGACCACTAGCATCAGAGCTAATGAGGCAGTTAGCATCCCAGCTAACAGAACTGTTAGCATCAGAGCTAACAGGACCATTAGCATCAGAGTTAATGGCACAGTTAGCATCCCAGCTATCCTCTGAGCTGGTCAACAACACGCCTTCAATTAACTATATATGGTAACAACACCCCGCCAGTTAACCATATATGGTAACAACACCCCGCCAGTTAACCATATATGGTAACAACACGCCGCCAGTTAACCATATATAGTAACAACACGCCTTCAATTAACCATATATGGTAACATCACCCCGCCAGTTAACCATATATGGTAACAACACGCCGCCAGTTAACCATATATGGTAACAACACGCCGCCAGTTAACCATATATGATCTGACCACAAAGTTAAGGAAACTATAAGTTCTTGGAGTTTTTGTACCACTGGATGAAAGAGGTCGAAAATACTTTGTTTTCATGTATAAATGTTCCTGCCAAATGTCACACCCATGTACAATATATACACAAAAAGATTTATAAAGATGTGTGTGTGTGTATGTGTGTGTGTGTGTGTGTGTGTGTGTGTGTGTGTGTGTGTGTGTGTGTGTGTGTGTGTGTGTGTGTGTGAGAGAGAGATATTGTCTAACCACTCTGCTCCACCTGTGAGAGGTCAGAGCAGGTCCTGTTCATTGGCAGAGTCCTGTTAGTGATTTCCCTGGACTGGTAGTTCTGGTTCCGGTAGTTCTGGTTCTGGTAGTTCTGGTTCCGGTTGTTCTTCTTTTAAGTAAATGTCAGCCTTCAGTTATTCATGCATTTGCTTGTATGATTGTTATGTTTGAATTCCGTCATTTTTAATTCACCTCAGCTCAACGCTGCCCCCCCCCCCCCCCATGGCTTCTGTTGGTACTGCAACACGACGCGTACGGACAACAGAACTTCGTACATATTGAACATAAATGAGTCAAAACAAGGATGATCAGTCATGTTTAGTGTAGCAGTGGATCATGTGATTCTAAGAGAATATTTTAAAGGTGCTGGTCAGTTAGATTGAGGAACAAAGAGCCCAAACAAAAGAAAGAAAGAAAACTTTTAAACTTTTCAGTTCCAACTGAAGTCCACCACCAATATACGTGTTTTTAATGAGGAAACATGGGATTTCCGGGTGACGACTCCTTTAACACCCTGAAACATTCGGCCCACAAAACACTTTTATGTTGCTGCACCTTTATTCTCTTTTAGTCTGGGAATCTTTTTCACATCATTAGCCTCCATTTGGATAATCTCTTTTCATCCCGCTGCTCTGCGGGCCTTTTGATGGAACCCGATTCATTTATTCATTAAACAGAAGAATTCACTCTCAGGACAGGAACTTCCTTCTCCCAGAGTCTTTACGGAGGAAAGCCCAGACTGGAGGAAATTAGACGGCTCTCTTTTTGTTTGCTCGGTTCATCCTGACTCATCGCGGCCGCAGTATTTTTAGCGGTGGATTCCACACAGCTGCCTGCATCAGCTGCGTTGCTGGTTAAACGCCGGCCGGCTCCGGTTCCTCTGGTGGGAATACCTGCCATTGTCGCCTCGAACTCGCAGTGATTCCCGGGATTTAGCCTCAGATGGTGGAAGTTTATCTGTGCAGTTAAAAGCTGGGCCGGGATCCCCCCCCCCCCCCCCCCGCCTCAATGATTTCTAAGCTCTCAGAAAACGGCGCTGAACGCACTCGTCCTCTTGTCCTACGTC
The DNA here is from genome assembly GCF_963383615.2 of Lipophrys pholis. NCBI lineage: Eukaryota > Metazoa > Chordata > Actinopteri > Blenniiformes > Blenniidae > Lipophrys > Lipophrys pholis. The sequence goes on along the minus strand of NC_137634.1, from coordinate 1,641,001 downwards.
CAAAACAAAACCCACGTCTTTGTGTTTCCCGGTCGACGCGCGGGGATCTTGTGAAGAAGTGTGTGAATTTAAAGACTTTGAAGGAGATTAGATTTGAGCCGTGACGATGTGGAGAGCTGCGCTCTGTGAGCCGAGGCCATAAAGCTGAATCGGAGATCTGGTTCTGATTCATGAACCCAAAGCAGAACTCTGTGGGGATGTAGAACATCAGGCTGCTTAAAGTCCAGAAAGAACAGTTCCGTTGGTAAGAATTGGTTCTGAGACTGAAATGTCCTCAACCGAATATAAAATTTAATCGAATTGAGCCTCGGTGAATCGAACCGAATCGAGTTTGGAAAACTGAATTGATACCCGGGTTTAGTCCCCCAGGACTCTGGAGGTTAGCAGTTAGCATCTAGCATTGTCCCTGCAGGACTCTGGAGGTTAGCAGTTAGCATTTAGCATTGTCCCTGCAGGACTTTGGAGGTTAGCAGTTAGCGTTTAGCATTGTCCCTGCAGGACTTTGGAGGTTAGCAGTTAGCGTTTAGCATTGTCCCTGCAGGACTCTGGAGGTTAGCAGTTAGCATTTAGCATTGTCCCTGCAGGACTCTGGAGGTTAGCAGTTAGCGTTTAGCATTGTCCCTGCAGGACTCTGGAGGTTAGCATTTAGCATTGTCCCTGCAGGACTCTGGAGGTTAGCAGTTAGCATTTAGCATTGTCCCTGCAGACTCTGGAGGTTAGCAGTTAGCATTTAGCATTGTCCCTGCAGGACTTTGGAGGTTAGCATTTAGCATTGTCTCTGCAGGACTCTGGAGGTTAGCAGTTAGCATTGCCCCTGCAGGACTCTGGAGGTTAGCAGTTAGCATCTAGCATTGTCCCTGCAGGACTCTGGAGGTTAGCAGTTAGCATTGTCCCTGCAGAGTATTTTCAGACTCAACATCTGTAGGAAACTTCCTGAAACCTTTCAAGCTTCAGTAAACAAAGGGAAGCAGAGTTGTGTTTGTCCAACAGGTGACAGGTAAACTTAATAAATGTATAAAACATTAATGAACTGCTGTAAAAACAGGAGACGTTCTCGAGTGTCTCTTGAACACATACAGTTGGAGGTAAGTCCCCTGGACCCCCCCACCCCCCCCCCCACAGCGGCAGAGCCGGTACTGTGAAGGTGTCCAAGTGACCCCACATCCTGTTTGTGAGGGGAACAGGAATATTCCTGATTGTTGAACATCCTGCCGGCCACTGATCTGTGGCACATCCAGCTGCCGGGCACGCCGACCGATTTAGCTCCTATTGTTTTGAGCCTGGAAGCGTCGGACTCCGCGCCGCGCTGCGCCGCGCCGCACCGCGCCAACCTGCAGCGTCGGGGCTGCTGACGAGCTTCGTCAATATGTCAGGGAGATCGCTTCAAAGTTCCTGGTTCAGGATTCCTGCTAAATGAATTGTTTGCCTCCTTTTCCTTTTTATGTCCCTGAATCTTGGCGCAGTAAAAAAAAAACAAAAAAAAAAAACCTGTCTGTGTTTTACCGAAATGAAATGATGCCATAATGTCACTTTGGCTATTAGCACCGAGAGTCTGTGCATGCCAATTGATCCTGCTGTTGTCATGGCAACGCGAAGCACTAAACCTCAGCGCAGCTGTTGTTATGGAAGCCCTGGAACAGCTGGGGGGCTGTAACTGCAGAGGGATTGTGGGAAACAGGTCTTCTGGTCCTCCCTTCACACCTTGACCCCAGAACTCCTGCTCCACGCAGCGCGGGAGGATTTAGCAGCCTTAAAGACGTCCATCTGGACTGCGTTTCCCCGCCGCCCCTCTGCACACATTCCATACCATCGCAGAGAAAGTTTCAGGCAGAAGTTGTGAATATTGAATCCTCCCGGTGTCTCGCTCCTCCGACCTGCTGCCACAGGAAGAGCGAGCGGCGAAACGCAGGAATCAAATGAGGCTGCGTCGTCTCGCGGGGTTCGCCCGACGCACCGGAGCGTATCCCATTATTGATATGAGCGAATGTTGTACACGGCGCAACAATAAAACAATCATCTCACAAGAAGCACAACTAGTCCGGGGAGCGGCGCTGTGCCGGTCCAATTCCTTCAGCTATAATGAAAGAGGAAACCGAAGCCGAGACCGAGGCCTCATCCCCCCACGGTCTGCGGTAATGAACTCTGTGGAAACCTCCTCAGCCGACAACACGAGCGCTTCCATGTACGATGCCTCGACTTGAGTTCTATTTAAAACTTGATGCAATCGTTTGCATTCTGGACGACTAAACGCTCCATTGTGACGGCTTGATTTTGCTTCTTCAGTCTTTTCAGGCCGATTTGGGTTTTTGCCGCTGCTTCGTCTCCGTCGAAGGGTTAATGGGGGAGCTGCGTCTTCGTCATGACTTCATAAGTCATTCCTCAGTTTCTACTGTAGGAGTTGGTTTTTACTGCAGGAACCAGTTTATACATGAGAAACCGGTTTCTACTGCAGGAGTCAGTTTCTACGCGAGAAACTGGTTTCTACCTGAGAAACCAGTTTCTACTCCAGGAGTCGGTTTTTACTACAGGAACCAGTTTCTACTCGAGGAACCGGTTTCTACTGCAGGAGTTGGTTTCTACTCGAGGAACCGGTTTCTACTCCAGGAGTCGGTTTTTACTACAGGAACCAGTTTCTACTCGAGGAACCGGTTTCTACTGCAGGAGTCGGGTTTCTACTGCAGGAACCAGTTTATACTTGAGGAACCGGTTTCTACTGCAGGAGTCGGTTTCTACCTGAGGAACCGGTTTCTACTGCAGGAACCAGTTTCTACTTGAGGAACCGGTTTCTACTGCAGGAGTCGGTTTCTACCTGAGGAACCGGTTTCTACTGCAGGAACCGGTTTCTGCTGCAGGAACCAGTTTCTACTGCAGGAGTCGGGTTTCTACTGCAGGAACCAGTTTCTACTCGAGGAACCGGTTTCTACTGCAGGAACCAGTTTATACTCGAGGAACCGGTTTCTACTGCAGGAGTCGGTTTCTACTCGAGGAGTCGGTTTCTACCTGATGAGTCGGTTTCTACTCAGAAGCCTCAGGAATGCTGATGTTTCCTCTGAGGCCGAGGCCGGGAACGCGGTGATTAGACCTCCGGCCCCCCGGGTGGAGCCGCTCGCTGCTCCGGCTCCCGTCTGCAGGAAGAAGGTCAGCGACGCTCCCCGAGGGGTCATGAAGGGAGAGAGCGAGGGGAGGGGGGGCGAGCGAGGAGGGGAAGGACCCTCGGAGCTTAGGAGGGGCTCGGGGAAGGATTACACACAAGCTAAAATGTTTTCTTTGTGGCTGAAGGAAACCTAAGAAATGCTCTCAGCCAAATCTCCGCCGGTCCGAGGGGATCGCCAGCTGCCGCCTGATTGGCCGGATTCATCAGGACGCTCGTAGTTTCTTTAAAGGCCGGTGGAAACACCGAGCTCCCTCCGTATAAACATGGTGCTGCACTTTTCAACATGTTGACTTTCTCTTCTACGCTGCATTAAAAGAAAACCTACTATCCCACTATCACCTCACAGCAGGAGGAACCCCGGTTTGATTCCCTGAAAGGAGTTTCCATGTTTTATTAGAGGACCAGGAGGACATTGGTATATTGGACGGTTTGCACATTTTCTTTAAACTGAACAACTTATTCTATCCACTTCACAGGATTGGTTTTTAGTTGTGAGGATCTGGTTTGTTGTGTTCCGGTCCAACAGTCCCGTTCTGACCTGAAACCAGCAGGATCAATATTCCTTGCTGGGGAGTTATTGATCAGACCTCCTCCCACCTGTTGGTTCTTTTATCTGGTTCAAGCTGAGGATGAGGGCGTTAGTCTGGATTTCTTTGTTCCTCTTCTCTCATCGTTTTATTTCCTGCAAGTTTTTTTTTTTTTTAACAGAAATCATGACGAAACAGGAATTAGAAAAATTTACAACTGATATTTAGGGGCAAGTGGATTTTTGCATTAATTAGATTTCGTGCTCGTTGAACCTCCTCCTGCTCCTCTTCTTCCTCCTCCTCTTCCTCCTCGTCCTCCTCCTCTTACTCGTCCTGCTCCTCTTCTTCCTCCTCCTTCTCCTCCTCGTCCTCCTCTTCTTCCTCCTTTTCCTCCTCTTACTCGTCCTGCTCCTCTTCCTCCTCCTCCTTCTCCTCCTCGTCCTCCTCCTCTTCCTTCTCCTCCTCGTCCTCCTCCTCTTCCTCCTCCTGCTCTAGATATGTCGAGGTTGCGCTCCGTGCTGTGAGGTCGACCAGACTCCCACTGTTCAGAGATCAGGTGTCCACAACTCAACGCTCCATTGAACTTAAATCTTTTGCATGTGGTGGGGTGGCGGGGTGGCGGCGTGATGCCGTGGCGGCGTGATGCCGTGGCGGCGTGATGCCGTGGCGGTGTGACGGCGTGATGCCGTGGCGGCGTGATGCCGTGGCGGTGTGACGGCGTGATGCCGTGGCGGTGTGACGGCGCTCCGACGCCATTTGATGAGTGACTCATCCATCTCTTCACTTTTTAATTAGCTCACTTTGTTTGCAGAGAATTAATTAAACTAAATAAATCAAGTTCATCTTCAGCGTCGGTCCACAGCAGCGTTTCATCTTCAGACACTGTGATGACATTTAAAACTTTGTCTGAATCTCTGAAGCTCCACTCAGTCTCCTCTGGTGTTTGTGTTTGGTATCCTCACTTTGGACCAGGCGGTCACCCTTTGACCTTTGACCCCTCAGTGTGACTATCAGACTCTGGTGTGTGTGTGTGTGTGTGTGTGTGTGTGTGTGTGTGTGTGTGTGTGTGTGTGTGTGTGTGTGTGTGTGTGTGTGTGTGTGTGTACTGATAGATTTAAACATTCCAATATGAAGACGTGTTGACGTGAGGAATTCTTCAGCTTCAGAACAACCAGAGAGGAAGAGTTCAAACTCTTGTCTCGGAGCTTTTATTTTGACGACGTCGTTCTGATCGATCATCAGATTGTTCATCTGATCAATTCTCACAGATTATAGTAAATGGACTTCACTTCACGCCTGCCTGTCTGTCTGTCTGTCTGTCTGTCTGTCTGTCTGTCTGTCTGTCTGTCTGTCTATCTAATCGTTGTGTTTCCGTCGACAGGCGTCTGCAGGAAGTCGGGACGCTGCTGTGGGCGAGCTAACTGTGAGTCCTCTTCCTTTTCCTCTTCCTCTTCCTCTTCCTCTTCCTTTTCCTCTTCTTCTTCCTTTTCCTCTTCCTCTTCCTTTTGCTTTTCCTCTTCCTCTTCCTCTTCCTCTTCCTCTTCCTCTTCCTCTTCCTCTTCCTCTTCCTGTCATGTCACGTGACTCGTTTGTGAACACATGAATCTGAAGAAGCTGCAGCTGAAGCTTCTTGACTTCAGTCTCAGTAACACGTCACCACTTTTTTCAGAAATTAGTAATCTAACGCTTTTATTTCCAAACCAGTAATCAGATTAAAGTTACTTATCCAAGTCACTGTGCGTTACTATTGTAGAGTTACTATTGTAGAGTTACTATTGTAGAGTTACTATGGTAGTGTAATCTGATTACTTTTTCAAAGTAACTGTGGGAACACTGGTTATCAGGTCTTGTCCAGGGGGAAGTTCCTGATGGTTCCTGGTGGTTCCTGCTGGTTCCTGGTGGTTCCTGGTGGTTTTTGGTGGCTCCTGATGGTTCCTGATCATTCCTGAGGGTTCCTGGTGGTTCCTGATGGTTCTTGGTGGTTCCTGATGGTTCTTGGTGGCTCCTTTGTCTAGATGTCAGGAAATAATTTGCTCCAGTTCTGGGTCCTTGTGACGTGAAGTTCCAGGAACAGATTTGTTCTGTGTCTGTGAGGCGGAGGGGAGCCAGAGGTGGTGGTCCACTCTGGTCCTGGACAAGGTCCAGATCATCCTTTCTCTCGACCACATGTGACCCCCGACCCCAGGTAGAGGGTCGGTCAGGTTTTAGAAAGACAAATGTTTCAATTAAAGACTGAAAATTGGTTGTTTTTATCAAACTGGCTGTTGTTGCCCCCAATGATCAGAGACGCCGAGTTCTGTGTCGGACTCTTTATAATATCCAGAAACACAAAGCGTCCAATCAGAGACGAGCTTCAGCAGCGTGTCGGAAACATTCAGAGATGTTGGATGAAGGTCAGATAGTGAAGGAGTTTGGTTCATATTCCTGAAACATGTAGCCGCGATCCTAAAAACAGGATTAATTCCAATTAATTAGCCAGAATGAATGAATGAATGAATTTTTTTTCCCTCCCTGATTTATATATGTAAGAATTTGAATTGAGACGAGTCTGGAACTCCTTTCCTCCTTGTTGATGTTAGTATTTATGCTAAAGGACGATCGCTCCGCGTTTCTCCGCCAAACGTTTTTATGTTTAAATTCAGTTTTTTGTCAACAGAAACTTAACTACACTTTTCTTCATACCATCAGGCGGGAGCAGCAGCGTTTAACTTGGCAGGCGCGTCGCTTCCTCCGTTGAGTTTTCTGCTGTTTGGACACTAATTGGTGCAGGAGGAGCCTTTGTTCCCTCGACAGCTTCGCTCAGACGAGATAATTACGTGTTCACGTCGCCGCAGCCGCAGCGTCGTGATGACAGGAAGTAAAATATCTCCTTTAGAAAGGTTTGACACCAGAACAAACATTTGTTACTCCGTGATGAATGAACCACTTTCACACACTTCAAGCGTTACAAGCGCGTCTCCATGTTGGTGCAGCGACTCTCCGTCAGTCGCACGCCGCTAGCTCCCGGAGCTGGTCGGCTAGCGTGGCAAACCGCTGATCGCTTTATGAAACCAGCCGGAGATCACTGTCGGGACGTTTGTACCTGACTGCCCGTCAAATGGTCCCCAGAGTGTCTCCGTCATATCTGAAATGTCTCGCTATGCTATGCTATGCTATGCTATGCTATGCCCTTCGACTAGAAATTTAACAAAACTCTTTAATTAGCAGTTGTGCCCCAAAATCTTTTGTCCACAAAATGTATAGTCATTTCTGTAATTTGACGCCAGCATCTTCCTCTGGCCAGCTGCTGCTGACTTTGACTCGTCCTCCGTCTCTCCTGTCGGATCAGATCTTTTCTGCTTCAACCCTAATTAACCTTTCTGTTAGATTCAGTGGCTGCTTCTACCTGAAAACGATCTGTGGACTCAAACGAGTGGGAACAATGGGGGGTCTCTCCACACCACGGTGGTCTCTGGTCGACTGCCAGAGTCCATGTTAAGCCGTTTGTGTCTTCCTACATGTGGGTCGGACTAATCGCACAGCCAGTCTCCATGGCCCCCGACTACCCTCACACCCACCCCCCCACCCCCTCACCTCACCCCCCCCGGCCCCCCACACACACCCAGAACCTCCACCCGGATTCCCCACCAAGGATTGTTTTACGCTTAATTTTGTTAGACTTAATGAGATTTCCCTAATTAAATCTCCTCCTGGTTGGAGACCCCCCCACCCCCACCCCACTCCGGCCCCACGTAGAGATCGTTACACAAATAAAGCTTGTTTTTGTGAAGAATGGAGGACGGTGGGCTCGGGGAGATGTTACTCTCTGGATTTGTAATTTCGCAGTGAGACGCTCTGATGCTCCGGAGACGACTTCTTCACGTCTAATGAGGATGTCATCTTTGGGGGGTGGGTAGAGGGGGGGGGGTCACATCAGTCTGAGCTGCTCAAGCCAAATCATGTTGGCATGCCAAGTGATGGGGCTTCCACATGCACGGTTTGAATCCCTGTGTTAGCTGGGGGTTCTGCGGGGTGGGGGGGTTGGGGGGGTTGGTCCCACCAGCAAGCACTCTGGAGTTCACTGCTGACAGCAGCCACTTGCCCTGCTATTGTGGACAACTATTGGGGGAGTCTGCCACCCCTGTTTCCCGTTTGAGCCCTGGACCCCCGTGCCAGCTCCTTGGCCAAAAACTCCATACCCCCCTACCCCCCCCCCCCCCCCCCCCCCCGCCCACCACCACCACCACCACCCTCCTTCATCCACCAAAGCCTGGGGTGGGCAGCCAGCCCACTTCGGACGCAGGAAACCCAAAGTGATCATGTTTCTGCCACCTGTCATTCAGCTTAGGAGGCGGTGGGGGGGAAGGGGGGGTTGAAGGAGGAGGTTGGTGTCGGGGTCTACAGATACCATGGCAATCTGGCAGCGAGCCTGCAGCCTGCTATTGTTTCAATGGAGCCTCCTTTCTCCCCCGAGCAGGGTCCCACCGCCGCGCCACTGCTTGTTCTTCCACTTCTCTTAAATCCTGAATCTTAATCTCAGGAATCCTGCAGGAAACAAAACGTTCAACTACCAAAGAGATGAATGGAGATCACAATCATTTGGTTCTGAAGTTAGAAATCCTCCACGAGTCTCTTTGTTAAAGTTACTCTACCAGAAGAAAATCTGTAAATTATACTTATTATAACTTCTGTCCAGAGAACCAACCAAAGCAGAACATCTCCTCTCATTCCAACCTGCAGGTTCCTAAATCCTTCACAACAAAGTCCAGAAGTTTCCAGACAAACCATCAAACTGTTGATGTTTCCTGACTGACGCCATCTTGGGAAACCTGCCCCAAGGGATTGTGGGATATCCAAGATGGCGGCAGCTCCAGCCAGAACATTAACATCTGAGTCTTGAATCCTGGAGAAAGTCTGGATGTAGTGGAACTGAAGCTTTTTCCACAGAGAATCCAGATGTGCAGAGATCCAGAGGACAAACGGGATCTTGTGACACGAAGCCTCGGGGAACCTTCAGGAGGTTCTGTGACGCTGAGACGTCAACAAACTGAGGATGTCCCGCCAAAATAAAATGCTGGAAATTCCAGTTAGTCTGAGTGTGACGAGGAACTTCCTTCAGGAAGATTTTTATTAGAGACGAACGTGAAGAACTAGAACTGGATACTAGAGTTTTTATTTTCCCCGTGTGGTTCTGTACCCGGAGCGACGAGGAAGGAAAGTTTCCAGACTTGTTCTGTCCAGTAAGTGTCGATCTGCCGGTCGGGTGGAGGAGTTGGTTGGTCCGTCGGAGGTTTTAGCCCCGAGCTCCATGTTCCTCCTGGAGCCTCGGCCACAGTCTCACCTCCCGGTTCCTCCTCCTGATGCACCGACTGACCACAGCGTTTATCTGCAGCCTTTATGAGCACGTTTAAGGGCGTCACACCAACACTTAGAGATGACTGCTTTCTGCTGCGTTCCCTCACAATAGTTCCACAAGGTTCTTTATGGAGGTTCACCACATGCGGTCGTAAATCTTCTGGGCCCATTTTGCAGATTGTATTTTATTATGAGGTTGACTTTATCTTCACGGTGAAAAGCTCTCGGAGGTGCGATGATCCGCTGGAAAAACCTCAGCAGCATTAAACCGCCACTGAAGCAGCTTCGCTGCGTTTGACTGGAACAAACTGAGGAATCGTTGTGAAGTAGCGCCGCCTCTGGGGTGTTTGAGACGTTTAGCTTCAGGAGCAGCGTTCCTCGGCCGTCCTTCAGGGGTTCCCGTCAAATCCACACATCTGGAAGTGCATATTAATAAGAACCTCTCCAGCAGCCCATGTGATGAAACCTCGACCTGAAAGTCTGAGTATTCACACACAAGCATAACTTTTTTACACACAAACGTGAAACTGCAATAATATATAATATACACACTCTCACAACATGTAACCGCAAATGTTTAAACCAGTTTTAAATAATTATTATGATCATTTTGAAGGAAAAAAAAATTCTAACCCATTTAAATATTGTAATTTCCATTTTCATGACTTATCTGAAACTATAAAATAAAAATAAAAGGAAAGTATTACATATTTGTGTGTTTAACAGCTGAAAAATGTGTTTCACTGAATTCAATCACACCTTATCTTTTCTTTTTATGTGAGAAATTCTGATTTTATATCAGCATGTTAAAGCTAACTGAGCGACGCTGGAAGTGCAAATTTGATAATAAGTTTTTAAGTTTCAGCTGCTGTCGTAATTATAGAAAAACTACTTATTAAAGTGTTTTTAGGTTGAATAAAAAAAAAAAGAATAATAACATTAATAAGGTAGCTAATTCTAATGCTAAGCTACGCTGCAGTTGTTCTCTTGGACGTGAATCCAGCTCGGTTGCGAGACAAGCATTAGCAACATTAGCATTATTAGCAGAATGGGCTTCATTAGCAGCATTTGCTGCATTAGCATTATTAGCAGCATGAGCAGGTGTTTGAGGGTGAACTGTGGCTGCTGCTGCGCTAAACTTTCCGCGGCGTTAGAAGTTCCAGGGTAGTTTGTTGTAAGAAGCAGCTGACGCCATGTTGACGGCGGCGGCGTGCCGCTGTGACCTCCCTCTGACTGGATTTGAAGTTCTTGGTTATTGACTTCGCAGTGTGATGGCACATTTCCCATCAGCCCTCTTCCTCGGTGCTGAACGCCGGATCCATTTCTGGCGGCCCGGCTCTTTGCCCCACCAGCTCTAATTGTAATTATGTTGATTTAACTTGGACACATGCGGCTCCCTCCCCGCCATCTGAATGGAAGCTTATTAGTTTGAATATATATTTTTTTTATATTTATTTATTCCCATTTCTCAGGGTCCCTGTCGGCATTTCCAATTACTCTTGTCGTGCGGCTGTAATTGCCTCCATGCTAATGGCCGCCAGACAATCGTGCTAAATGAGGTGAGGCCGAGAGGCTCGGAGCCCGACTTCATTAAGAGCTAATGGGATTTTATAAGGGGGACTGAAGACCCAGCTCATCAAAAAGAGGGAGATGGAAGGAAAACAAACCAGATGGAGGGGGAGAGCCCATCTCCAGCTCCCAGGTTCCTTCACTTCCACCAGAACGCCGCCAATTACACCCGAGACAAAACCTGCGCACAAGTTCCTCCGTCAACACAAAACACAGATTTTTATGTTTCACAGAAAGTATTTCTCATTTTTTTTTTATTTGGCAGAGCAACGAGCAGCGAGATGTATAATTTGTGTATCTGAGATTGAAGTGGACAGTCGGAGCCAAGTCCTCCCACAGCTTTCACACGTTGTTCAGACTGAAGTGGCGTCGAGTGTGTGAAAGCTTTCTGGAGGAGAACCCAGTGAAACCGCGTCAACCTGCACCGCCGCGCGCCGCCAGGTCACTCGCCACGTCTCCCTTCACTCGCCACGTCTCCGTCCGCACGCCACGTCTGTTCCGACGCCGCGTCTCGATCACACGCCAAACGACTTGACTTTTGCGTACCAAGGTACGTACCGAACCCTGACTGCCGTACCGAGGTACGTACCGAACCCTGACTGCCGTACCGAGGTACGTACCGAACCCTGACTGCCGTACCGAGGTACGTACCGAACCCTGACTGCCGTACCGAGGTACGTACCGAACCCTGACTTGCGTACCGAGGTACGTACCGAACCCTGACTTGCGTACCGAGGTACGTACCGAACCCTGACTTGCGTACCGAGGTACGTACCGAACCCTGACTTGCGTACCGAGGTACGTACCGAACCCTGACTGCCGTACCGAGGTACGTACCAAACCCTGACTTGCGTACCGAGGTACGTACCGAACCCTGACTGCCGTACCGAGGTACGTACCAAACCCTGACTTGCGTACCGAGGTACGTACCGAACCCTGACTGCCGTACCGAGGTACGTACCGAACCCTGACTTGCGTACTGAGATAATTACCGAACCCTGACTGCCGTACAGAACCATGACTTCTGTACCAAACCCTAACTTCAGTACCGATATCTGTCCCGTCTTCCTTCCCGAGCCGTGACTTCATTACCGAACTGGAATTTTTGTGTATCTTTGTAAATACCAAACCGTGACTTCCACACCAAGGTACTTACCGAATCCTGACTTCAGTTCGTACCAAACTGGGATTTTTGTGTACCTTTACACTCGTACCTACATGATACTTAAAGTATAGTATCATGATGGAACTTTAAGTATCATGATACTCTAAGTATCTCTAGCATTAATCTGTTCCCAGGAGCAGTGATTAGCATTAGCAGCTGTTAGCCTTCTGCTTGAGTCTCAGTTCTTCAGCTGTTTTCTTCGTACCATTATTAGTATAAACCAGCTTTTGTCATGAAGCTTTAACATCCAGACTAGATTAGATCGTCTGATGCTTCCTTCAGCTGAACCTTGAAAACAGCCTAATGTTTCTCTGCACAACAGTTACTGACTGTTTCCTTTGGGTTAAATCATCAAACTGGTTTCTAACGACAGATTCAGAGAAGCTTTGAAAAACGCTGAGTCATCAGAGTTTTCCTCCCGTTTGTTTTAATCCCGAGTCCAGCAGATAATCCGAGCTTCAGTTTGGATCCAGCAGGAGCATCGTGGTGCAGCGGAGCGGCTGGTGTAGTGGACTCCGCTCCCTCTGTGCGGAGTGTGACGGTTCGAGTCCTGCCGGGGGTCCTTGGTTGTCCGGGGCTGCGCGGACGGCGCGATGCCGGTTGTGATTTTAAGGCCAAACTCCGGGTGGAACAGCTGTCCTCCAGCTGCCATCGCCTCCTGCCTCGGGGGGGCTGAAAAACAGTCCCAAACCTCCTGGGTCACAGCCCTGGTATGGCGGTCTCCCTGGCAACTGGAGCTGAGACTCTGTGTGTGTGTGTGTGTGTGTGTGTGTGTGTGTGTGTGTGTGTGTGTGTGTGTGTGTGTGTGTGTGTGTGTGTGTGTGTGTGTGTGTGTGTGTGTGTGTGTGTACAGTATATGTGGGGGAACAATCTGTCCAGTGGGGAACCGGGGGGGGTTAAGGCTTTCACAGAGTCAATCTTCACTTTATCTGCTAACACACACACACACACACACACACACACACACACACACACACACACACACACACACACACACACACACACACAGAGCTATTCTGCTTCTTCCTTAAGCGACGAACCAGAGCTCCTCTCAATGTGCAGGGGGGGTTGAGGAGGGAGATCAGTGAAAAGAGGTGAGGCGAGGGAGACAGGGATGAGGGGGGATAGGGTGGGGGGTGGGTGGGGGTGGGGGGGTGGAGGTCTGAAGATGGAAAAGCAGGATGAATAGAAGAGGAAAGTGGATATGTGGAGATACTTGGCTCAGGCCCCATCAAAATAACGGTCGTCATGCTAACCCTCCTTTCTGTGTGTGTGTGTGTGTGTGTGTGTGTGTGTGTGTGTGTGTGTGTGTGTGTGTGTGTGTGTGTGTGTGTGGAATGTGTGTGTGATTCCACACACACACACTGGAATCAAGCTGCTTCCACAAACTGAAACAAGGTTTTTTTTTTCTTCCTTTCAGTAGAAAACGCGAGCTGTTAACAAACTTCCACGAAAGGCCACCAGCAGGTCGGTTTTTTTTAAAAAACTTTTCCGTCTTTAATTTAAAACTTTGATTTACATCCAAAGCCGCCTTCCAGCCAACGTATACGCTGCAGTGGTTTCCTGGTAATTATCCTATACGCCGCGTTCTCACACTTAAAGTTGAACGCCGGCGCCCACAAACCTTCTGTGCAAACACGTCGGCGAGGAGAGAAGAAGAAAACTGGCTGAGAGTTTGTGTCGCGTCGTACGACACAATGAGGCCGAGACAAAGGCACAGTAACAGGTGCTGATCGAGGTGTGTGTGTGTGTGTGTGTGTGTGTGTGTGTGTGTGTGTGTGTGTGTGTGTGTGTGGGGGGGGGGGGTCAAAACAGTATTTATGCTTTTTTTACTTTCATGGTTTTTTACATTATTGACACTTTTTTCCCTGTCTCTACCGTATTGTCTGGAATATATTGTCTGGGGGGGGGGGTGTTCACACTGCTTTTAGAGTCCGGATCAAACCACCTAGAAAACGTCTCGCAATTACAGCAGCTGCTGGTTTGGGGGCGCTGTCACCCAAAACAAACACTGGCCATAGAGGAAGTAAAGAAGAAACACGTGTCTTTGATTGGTCCAGTCGGAAGGCAGAAGTCCCGCCCCTTTAGCCCACAGTGGCTAAAGGCTAGTTAGCTCATGGCTAATGGGTAGCCACAAACAACCGCGATATCTCGTCTTCAGACCAGATCGGTGAGTCTTCTCTACTTCCTCCTCTCTTCTTCTTCCTCTCTGCTTCCTCTCTTCTTCTTCCTCTGCTTCCTCTCTTCTTCTTCCTCCTCTCTTCTTCCTCTCTTCTTCCTCTCTGCTTCCTCTCTTCTTCCTCTCTACTCCACGTCCGCCCGCAACATATTTTCCTGACATTTTCTTCCTGCGGCTGCTTCATCTGGTTCTTGCTGTTAGCTCTGTTTGTTTATTACCCACAATGCACTGCGCTCTACGTCACACGGTCCAGATCAAACAGGGCTGGTGTGAACGCACTCTGCAGCTTCCTCATGTGACTGATAACATGCAGCGATTTATATACCAACATATATAAAATATACCGTCTGTTTCTACACAACCACAGAAAGCTGCTGCTAGCTGAGCTAAGCTACATATTGCTGAAGAGAAAGATGTCCTCAGCAGAGAAGTAGAAAACGCTGAGAGCAGGAAGAGTTCAGAGAGAAACAGTTTGTGGAATGAAGCTGATCGTGGCTGAAAGCTGAGCAACACATTGACAGAACTTCTGGAACAGCAGCTGATGAACCTGGACCATCAACACATTTTTTGACCGATGGTCTGGGAAATACGGTAAAAGCTGTTTATATAGAATAAAAGAGTCCAAACGCATCCTGCTGCTCTGCTGCTCTGCTGCTCTGCTGCTCCATTAGAGGGATGATGTGGTTTAAAGGTTCTGATGCATTATGACTAAAGCTGCAAACGTCCGTCTCGTTTGGCCGGTGACTAAACTTTTCTTTGTGAAATGAGAAGACGTCTCTTCTTGTCTTGGCCGTATATTTACGACCTCGCACACGGAGCACCGTAAAACCGTGAAACAAACAAAACATGACTCGGTCGGCATTTTAAGTTCATTTAAACAAAGTTTTCCCAGAGTCCACGAGCTGTGGCGAAGTTTATCTTTTTACCAGTAAGATTAAAACTGAAGTATTAAACATGCATGTGTGATACTGGTCATGTTCACATTTATAGTAATACACACATTTTAATGTTTATGATTTACATTTCTTTATTGTTCCAACAGCTCAGGTCTCTTAAACAACAAAAATACTTTCTTTTTTTTGGTACTTTATAAAAATAAAAGTAGCCTGTATATTTTGCAGGTGTTTAGAATACATTTGTATGTATTGTTGTGTACATTTATTGTTTTACTGAAGCTATTTGACAAACGTTTAGATTTTTTAAAAGATTATTTTTAACAGAATCTTCAAGCAACAACCTGTTGGTTGAGCACTTATTTGCTCCGTCACTACAAACGTTCTATTTCTGAATAAAGAGGTGGAAATTATTATTATTATTTTTAATTTTTTGAAAAAATAATCGACTGATTAATTGATCATTGAAATAATAGTTTGTTGCGGCCCTGATGATGACGCAGTACGGCGGTTTAGCGCGGCGTTGCAGGTTATTGGTCGGTGACTTCAGACCATCGACTCCTTCAGTCGGAGGCTTTTCCTCCCGTCAGTCACAAGTTCTCCGGTTTGGACCTCCAGATGACAGGAAACACCCACCGCCCAGGGTCGCCGGTCGCTGTTTCCATGGAAACAGACCTCCTGCGAAAAGGTCACTGTCAGAGGTTTTTTCCTGAGAAAAAAGGCAGGAGGATTATTGTGTGTGTGTGTGTGTGTGTGTGTGTGTGTGTGTGTGTGTGTGTGTGTGTGTGTGTGTGTGTGTGTGTGTGTGTGTGTGTGTGTGTGTGTGTGTGTGTGTGTGTGTGTGTGTGTGTGTGTGTGTGTGTGTGTGTGTGTGTGTGTGTGTGTGTGTGTGTGTGTGTGTGGTTCAAACCAAAACAAGCAGTTTTACTCACCATTTCTCTACATTCATCTCCTCCACCAATATTCCCGCAATGATAAAAAAGTGAAGGATTTAAATAGCACAATTACATGGCTGTGGATGGTGCGAGCCCCCGCTCTCTCTCTCTCTCTCTCTCTCTCTCTCTCTCTCTCTCTCTCTCTTTTTTTATTATTATTATTTCTTTCTTGTCTTTTGAAGTGGAATTGAAAAGGCAGAGTGGTGGACAGCCTGTGCGGCGCGGCGGCTTTGTGTTTCGGTGCAGATACGTCGCCTTCCTGCCCCCTCAATCACTGGCAGCTCCTTCCTCTCCCCCCCTCCTCCCCTCCTCCCTCCCTCTCAACTCATTTTAATTAAGTCAGTCTCACTGGCATGGCAGGCAAAGATAATTGGAGAGGGTTTTTGGATGCCATTTACTCTAAATGACGCCTGTTTCTTCCCATTCTCTCGCCTTTCTCTGCACTCCCACAGCTTCTCCTCCACGCCGCTACTCATCTCCTGGCAAAGAGTTACCTATCTCCCCTCCTTTTCTCTCTGCTTCCTCGTCTTCCATCTTATATTCAAATGTGAAATGTGGATTAACCTCTCGCGTGTGGCTGAGGGGACGACTTCCCTGTGAATTGCAAATTCTGGCCAGCGCCGCAATTTATTTGAAATGGCAAATCAGGCAAAGCAATTTACCGGCGATGAGGGTTTTCTTTGAACTCCTCCACCCGCCGGGGAGAAGTTAGTGTTTTCTCATCGCCGGGAATCTTCTGGAAAGTCGGAGGGCTGGGATTGGCCTCCGCGTCTCTGTGAAGGAGGTGTCGGCAACGCTCCGGAGAAACTGAGAGCCGCATGTTGTCAGTGAAGATCTGAGTATCCGTGTTCCTGATATTACTTCCACATGTCGGGAGCTGTTGCTTCCATTAAAAGCAGCCAGTTTGGGTTTATTGGCAGGGGGAGGAGGAGGGGGAGGGGGGGGGGACCCCCCCCCCCCCGAGCGTCCGGACGTATGATTGATAGGCTGCGCTACGTGGTGGAAACACACACGTCGGAGCTAATCCGCGTTAGCGGCGCTCACCATGTTGCTGCTTGTCAGCCGTGGAGGATTTATCGGTGTGTGTGAGTGTTAAGTGTCCACGTGGGGCTGCGCCGTCCATCAGGCCCGGCTGCTGAAAGGGGCCGCGGCGGCCGGCCGGGGGGGGGGGGGGGGGTGCAGGAGGCCGGGCCACCCATCCAGCACAGCGCTCGGGGGAGATCCGATGTCCTCGGCGCTATAATGCGCTCCAGATGTCCCCTCGGTTGGGGGGGGGGGGACTCAGAGCTCTGGATGAACAACACCAGTTATGTAACAGCTCGGTTCAGGTCCTGGTCCTGGTCCTGGTCCTGGTCCTGGTCCTGGTCCTGGTCCTGGTCCTCCTCATTAGACTCATTATTGGTGCTGGTCCTGAGCAGAACTGGTCCAAATCACGTATTTAAGACATTGTCTCAATTCCTCCAGAAGACGTCTTCAGGGAAGCAGAATGTTTTGTACGTCTTTCCTGGACATTGCACGGAGGTCCATATGAACGCTCCTCACCAGGTGGATCCAAACGTTCCAATGTTCTATTAAATGTTTCATCGGAATCGTTCTCCTTCACTGTGAGTTCATCCAGTTGGGAACTGGTCTTCATCAGATGATGCTTGTGAAGACGTGGTTCTCAACATTCTTCTCTCTCTGCTGGGTTTTGTAGCTTGTAAACACCCAACAGTATTTCAGCGCCACCGTCAGCCTGAACCGAGCAGAGCCAGTTCACATTCCCCTGTTTGATCCGGACCAGAGTCTCTTCAGGGAAAAACCGTTTAGTTTGGGCGACGTGGAATCTCCTTCGAACTCTGAACCGGAGCTGACAAGTTCTCCGGTCCCGTTGAAATGCTTGGTCTGGGTTCCTTTACAGACGATCGGTCTCACGGGCGGGGTGAGACGACGTGACGTAGAGCGCAATGCATTCTGGGTAGTAAACAAACAAAGCTAACTGAAGAAGAAGCAGATACAGAAAGAAAAAGTTGGAAAATATCTTGTGGGCAGACGTGGAGTCGTGAGGAAGAAGTAGTGAGGAGGAAGAAGAGAGGAAGACGTTGAGAGGAGGAAGAAGAGAGGAAGACTCATTCATATCTGGTCTGAAGACTTTATATCGTGGTTGTTTGTGGCTACTCATTAGCCATGAGCTAACTAGCCTAGCCACCATCGGCTAAAGGGGCGGGACTACCTCTTTCGGTCCGGACCAATCAGTGAGGCATCATTCTTCTTCACTTACTCTCTGGTCAGTGCTTGTTTCAGGTGACAGCGCCCCCTACCCAGCAGCTGGTGGAACTGCGTGATGTTTGCCAGGAGGTTCTCTAGCGTGAACACAAACCCAACCAATTCATCATAGACTGGGTTAACTTATCCTTTTAGTCTGTCGATTCACAAACTAACCTCATCCAGTGGCATCAAATTAGCTTCTTGTAGCTCTCGGTAATATCCCACTTCCATGTGGGAAGTTCCCAGTTGAGCAGCACAGACCCGGGCTGTTCTGTGATCATGTGATAATGATTTGATTTGGGGCTTTTCCAAATACTCATGCAGAGGATCTTTAGGAAACTGTGCTCTTTCTCTTGCCCCGTTGTTTGTGCGTCTGTAACAATTCAGGAGGGAAGCGGTTCGTCGTCTTTGTTGTTTTTGTTGTTTTTGTTAATGATGGTTGTTTCTGACTGTTGATCCAGTTATACTCTTGTATCATGTCAGTACTTTGTATTTATTTTCAACATCCTCACCGTATTCTTGAAAATTGAGCTTTGAATTGGAATTCTATTGGGTTAGGATCCAGGAAGGGCAAAACTGGAAACTCTTTTCTGGACCTGCAACTTCTCCACTTTGTCTCAGTTGGATTTCATCGCCTGTCAGAGTCTGTTCTTCTACTCAGACGTCTCCTGCAGGGAACCTGAGGTTTGCAGTTTGCTGAGTTTTCCAGGCGGTGAGCAGTTTGTTGAGTTTTCCTGGCGGTGAGCAGTTTGTTGAGTTTTCCTGGCGGTGAGCAGTTTGTTGAGTTTTCCAGGCGGTGAGCTGTTTGCTGAGTTTTCCAGGCGGTGAGCAGTTTGTTGAGTTTTCCTGGCGGTGAGCTGTTTGTTGAGTTTTCCTTGCGGTGAGCAGTTTGTTGAGTTTTCCTGGCGGTGAGCTGTTTGTTGAGTTTTCCTGGCGGTGAGCTGTTTGTTGAGTTTTCCTGGCGGTGAGCAGTTTGTTGAGTTTTCCTGGCGGTGAGCAGTTTGTTGAGTTTTCCTGGCGGTGAGCAGTTTGTTGAGTTTTCCTGGCGGTGAACAGTTTGTTGAGTTTTCCACAGGGCGACTCCCACATCCTGCGTTCACAGTAAACATCTTCTTCTCCTCACCTCCCTGTCTCTTTAATCCCCCCCCCCCCCCCCCATGCCATGCCCCTCCCCGCAGAATTTCAGGGGAAATTTAATATGAGTTTGTTTGGCGTTTCGGAGAATTCCATTTAGCTGCCGGCTCTCTAACCCCCCCCCCACACCTTCACCCCCCCACCCCCCACACACCTTCACCCCCCCACCCCCCACCACACACACACACACCCTCACCCCCCCACCTCCCACTGACACTAAGACAAACAAAGCCTGTCCAGCCAGGAGCAGCAAACAGTGCTGGCCTCATTATTGGTCTTCTCATTTCAGTCGACTCGGCTGTCTGTTCGTTCCTTCACTTCGGTACCTGAACATCTTACGTCAGCTCGTCTGCGAAGTTTCCACACGACGTCCGAACGTGTCGGTTCCACGCCGGAGGCGTCTGACTGCTCATAAGTTACCTGCTGCGGATGTAAACAGGATGTTCGTCTCCCACTTTCCATTAATTTTTATCTGATTTGTTGTGTGCTACAGAGGAAGGCTTGACTGATGATGCACAGCAGTTATTTTTACTTCATCATCTGATATCGACTCCTGGCACCTGCTGGGATTCACTCACAAACTGACAAGCAACAAAAGTTAGGCACCGTCGGAAAAGTGCAGCAAACCTTTTTTAACTTTGTTTTTTTTCCTCTCGCACCTTAACGTCACCAAGTCACGTCGCTTTGGTCAGAAAACCAAGTGGGAGGAGCCAGAAAACCAAGTGGGAGGAGTCAGAAAACCAAGTGGGAGGGGTCAGAAAACCAAGTGGGAGGGGTCCGAAAACCAAGTGGGAGGGGTCCGAAAACCAAGTGGGAGGAGTCAGAAAACCAAGTGGGAGGAGTCAGGAAACCAAGTGGGAGGAGTCAGAAAACCAAGTGGGTGGAGTCCGAAAACCAAGTGGGAGGAGCCAGAAAAACAAGTGGGAGGGGTCAGGAAACCAAGTGGGAGGAGCCAGAAAACCAAGTGGGAGGAGTCAGAAAACCAAGTGGGAGGAGTCAGGAAACCAAGTGGGAGGGGTCAGGAAACCAAGTGGGAGGGGTCACCAAAACCTTCAAATTCATTCACGTATTTTCCTTGAACGTCTGTGGTTTGTAGTTCTGCTCAGGTGGGTTTCCCAATGAGCATTTTGTCTGAATCGATTGATGTTCTTCTGAAACTTTAAGTCCAGTCGGGAAGTGGACATCATCACAGTACTCTGATTACATTGTCTGTGATGTAACGGGACTTTGGTTTGAGAAGGTGGCTCATTAGCATATCCATCATCTTATAATACCAACAGAATTCCCGGTTGGTTAAATGGGACCAAATGTACTTTAACGTTTCTTCTGCTCGTTCCTGAAGCTGATTCATGTCGGTTCTGACTCGTCTTTGAACTTGTTTCCTCTCGATTTCATGCAAATTCAAAACGAATACAAGCACATGTTGTTGTACAGACACGTCGTGTTCACGCTAACAAGCTGTTTGGGTTTTAATGACCTTGTGTGACCTTCCTAGAAGTCACAGGCGCAGCTTGAACCACCACGTTCCCTGACGTGTCCTGTGCTGTCGCTGCTTCACGGGTTCCAGGAGGCCGACCCGGCGCCTCGTCCACCCCTGGGAGCGCCGTCACACTTCGCCGCCATGTGACCGGCAGCCGGGCCCTGAACACACTCCTGCCCGCCTGCATCGTCCTGCCAAGACACACACACACACACACACACACACACACACACACACACACACACACACACACACACACACACACACACACACACACGGAAAGCCACCCACCTGCTAATCCCCTTCTCATTAATCCCCCACCACTCTCCTCAAATATTCCCTTCTGCTGATCTCATTGTGAAGCTCTGTGTGTGTGTGTGTGTGTGTGTGTGTGTGTGTGTGTGTGTGTGTGTGTGTGTGTGTGTGTGTGTGTTGAGGTGCGTCTTCTGCAGGCAGATCTTGTGTTGAAGTGATTTCTCTGTCAAACATCAGCTGAGGCGGGTGAGAAGAGTCCAGAATGTTCTTATGTCCGGCCTGATTGAACTTCCTGTGATGATAACTGAGCTGTTATCACCGCGAGGCGCCGCCGCCTTGTAGGAGCTCATGTTACCTTGCCGCTGGTAAAGATCCAGCGTTCGGAGTCTTTATGTGGAAGTGACCTTGTGCGTCGCCCAGAGAGTCCAGGAGGTGGAGAACCTCGCAGGGCAGACGGTGTCATTAGTGTGTGTGAACGTGACTGTGAGGCCTCGTTTGCACCACAACCAAAACGAGTGTAACTGCAAAGCTTCCATCGTGATCTGGTTCCGTTTATACAACAATGGCGCTCGGATCCACAGCAACTGTCATTTCTTCATCCCGGCTCTTCATCTTCTTCATCCCGAGTATTGTTCTCTGCAAACGTCTGTGTGGTTTCATTACAGAAACAAGCAACAGAGCCTCCATGGGGCCGGGCATGGTAACTACATCATTGTTAGTATATCTGCTGTTGCTGCGTAAATGTGGAACTTTTCACCTGGAGCGTTGCCACCTGGAGCGTTCTGGAGTGTTGTCACTTAGAACATTCTGGAGCGTTGTCACCTGGAGCGTTGTCACCTGGAGCGTTTTCACTTTAAGCATTGTCACTTTGAGCGTTGTCACTTTGAGTGGTGTCACCTGGAGCGTTGTTACCTGGAGTGGTGTCACCTGGAGTGGTGTCACCTGGAGTGTTGGCACCTGGAGTGGTGTCATTTGGAGTGTTGGCACCTGGAGTGTTGGCACCTGGAGTGTTGGCACCTGGAGCGTTGGCACCTGGAGTGGTGTCATTTGGAGTGTTGGCACCTGGAGTGTTGGCACCTGGAGTGTTGGCACCTGGAGCGTTGCAGGAGGAGCTTGAAGTGAGGTTCAGGTTGGTCGCTGCAGGTTAACACCCTGGAACTGAACATGACCTCCACATGAACCCTGAAGACTGAAACACCATCAATTATGTGATAATGCTGACGTGCAGTAATGATTAGCAGTCAAGATGGAGGTCATTTGGTGGTTTGTGTTAAAGAGATTGTCGCTAGCGGCTCCAGGATGCGGTTGTTTGAGGGTGTGTATCGGGTCGCTATTATCTTCTCATTCTACGTCACAGTGACTCTCATCCGTCTTAATAGGGTGTTTATGTCTCTTTATGACTTCAAATCCAATCTGACGTCTTCTTTTCACAAAGTCACCCCGGCGGTACGGCTTTGATGCTAATGCTAGTTCATTAGCATTAGCTTGCTTTACCGGCTGCATTACTGAGCGTTGCTGCCACCTGCTGTTTGGTTGAACCTCAGTGTGGTTGAGACCAATCCTCCCTGAACTGACAGCGTAGGAACTCTGGCATCATTGTCTTTCGTGTGAGGATATTTTACATGTATGACTTTGTGGAGCAGGAGGAAGAAGAAGAGGAGGAGGAAGAGGAAGAAGAGGGGGAGGAAAAGGAAGAAGGGGGGGGTGGGGGGGGGGGGGCGATGTAAAGTGAAGCAAAGCGCCTGGAAAGGATTCGACAGGAAACTCTTGTAGATTACGTTTCTTCTCTGTGAGCTCGGCCGTTCCAATTTCAGATTTCTCTACCGGCAGTGTTCTGATGGTTATCAGCTTAGCTGTGTGTGTGTGTGTGTGTGTGTGTGTGTGTGTGTGTGTGTGTGTGTGTGTGTGTGTGTGTGTGTGTGTGTGTGTGTGTGTGTGTGTGTGTGTGTGTGTGTGTGTGTGTGTTGTTCCTGGAGGAAGCTGAGCGGATCAGGAGGAGGGAGGCGGCAGTAAAAGTGTCTCACATGAAGAAGAAACGGTTTTAATAAACTTCATCTTCATGATGTTTGATGGAATCAGACTGAAGTTCCACACATAACTGATAGTTACCATCATATTAACTACAAATAAAAGATTTAATTACTTTAGTTAAACATGATTTCATATGACAGTAAACACTGAAGTATGTGTCGTGGTACTTTCTAAGAAAAGACAGTGTTCTTTCTCTTTCTGGACCCAGTTTGAACCAGATTCTTCTCATCTCTTTCACATTCAAACCTTCAGCCACTCACAGGTCGACGGTGTTGTTGTTGTTGTTGTTGTTGTTGTTGTTGTTGTTGTTGTTGTTGTTGTTGTGCTTCTGTTCTCTGGCCTGTGTTGAAACTGCAGTGAGATTCAGTTCAACACGGCGGAGGAGTGAATGG
This sequence comes from Lipophrys pholis, assembly GCF_963383615.2. NCBI lineage: Eukaryota > Metazoa > Chordata > Actinopteri > Blenniiformes > Blenniidae > Lipophrys > Lipophrys pholis. The sequence continues at coordinate 1,617,706 of NC_137634.1, read as the reverse complement.
ATGGATGATGATGATGGATGAATGGATGATGATGGATGATGATGGATGGATGATGATGGATGAATGGATGATGGATGATGATGGATGGATGATGATGGATGGATGAATGGATGATGGATGATGATGGATGGATGATGATGATGGATGATGGATGATGATGGATGGATGGATGATGATGGATGGATGATGATGGATGGATGATGATGGATGGATGGATGAATGGATGATGGATGATGATGGATGGATGATGATGATGGATGATGGATGATGATGGATGGATGATGATGGATGGATGATTATGATGGATGAATGGATGATGGATGGATGATGATGGATGGATGATGGATGATGGAAGGATGATGATGGATGATGATGGATAATGGATGGATGGATGATGATGGATGGATGAATGGATGATGATGGATGATGATTGATGATGATGGATGGATGATGGATGATGGATGAATGGATGATGATGGATGGATGATGATGGATGGATGGATGAATGGATGATGGATGGATGGATGATGGATGGATGATGATGGATGGATGAATGGATGATGGATGGATGATGATGGATGGATGATGGATAATGGATGGATGGATGACGGATTATGGATGATGGATGGATGATGATTGATGATGATGGATGGATGATGGATGATGATGGATGGATGATGGATAATGGATGGATGGATGACGGATTATGGATGATGGATGGATGATGATTGATGATGATGGATGGATGATGGATGGCTGATGGATGGATGAATGGATGATGATGGATGGAGTTTATGAAAGTTCATCAGTTCATCTCGTTATATTTGAGATTTGTTCACGCTGTCTTCAGATCTTAGCAGCACGTTGAATTCTGCTCAAAGCTTCAGAAGAATTTAGATTTGATTTCTGATTTCGCTGTTTGGTGCAAATTAGCAGACCGATGACGTGCTGAGGGTTCCACACCGTCGATGTTCTGGTGAGTGGAATTATCCCTGGTGTTCGTCACTCAGCCCCGTTAGCATTGTTAGCATTGTTAGCACGCTGTTAGCATATCTCCTCCAGCCGGCGACCTGTGTTGGTTTGGTTTGTTAAATATATTTCTCTCATATTTTCACCTGCGCCGAGATGCTTTACATCGTTAATCACACACCAATGGAAGCTGCAACCACGCCGTCAATGTGGGTTCAGTGTCTTGCTCAAGGACACGGGGATTCAAACCGTCTCTACCGACCGAGCCACAGCCGCCCGGACGTCGTCGTGGTCAAGATGAAACTATGGAACTCGTCTGTGTTCTCTGGTACTCGACCCTGTTTGTTCCTGCAGGAGACCCTGTTCAACCCACTTCTAATAAACTTGGTTCTGATAAGTGGCTTACCAGCCAAACACGTTCGATATTTTCAGCAGATTCCTAGACGAGGACGCCGTCAGATATCTGAGTCGGTGTAAAGAAGGCGGCCTGAGATCTTCATCCCACTCGTCTTCATCTCTCTGCTCCTGCTTTTCACTCCGTTCAGACGCTGCTGCTGCTATTTCTGTTGGTGGGGAGTGTAGTGTTGGCACCCTCCTCCTGTGTGTGTGTGTGTGTGTGTGTGTGTGTGTGTGTGTGTGTGTGTGTGTGTGTGTGTGTGTGTGTGTGTGTGTGTGTGTGTGTGTGTGTGTGTGTGTGTGTGTGTGTGTGTGTGTGTGTGTGTGTGTGTGTGTGTGTGTTTTAGAAAATGATGCACAGCCAGTTTGTGTAAATGTTTCCACGACGCAGCTGAAACAGAAGTAAGTTTAGTGAAGCAGGTCTGACGACCATTTGGTGGCTGTGTGTGTGTGTGTGTGTGTGTGTGTGTGTGTGTGTGTGTGTGTGTGTGTGTGTGTGTGTGTGTGTGTGTGTGTGTGTGTGTGTGTTCTTATTCTCCTGGTTTTCACGTGGGCGGACTGAGGAGTGTGTGCTGCAGCCTACTGGGACCAAACAAACCTCCATGCTGGCATGTTTGAGCTGCAGCCAGAGAGAAGCTGCTTTCACATTAATGAGAGCTGCTCGCTCTCTCGCCCGCTCTCTCGCTCGCTCTCTCGCTCGCTCTCTCGCCCGCTCTCTCGCCCGCCCGCTCTCTCGCCCGCCCGCCTGCTCTCTCGCCCGCCTGTTGGGGCAGTTTGCTTTAAAGTGGAGAGGACGCCTGCAATCAATATTGATCCTTGCAATAACTGTGCTGCAGTGATCAATCAGTGGCTGCTGACAGAGGGAAGCATCACTTCCTGACTCCATTAATAATTAACACACCTGTTTATTATCTTACTGTTAAACGTTGGTAGTTTGTTGACCTTCAGAGTCTTTCTTCTTCTTCTGGGTAATCTGTTGATCTGGTGACTGGAGGTTGATGACTGGAGCTGCTGGTTCTCCTGTTGGTACCGTGGTCAGACCCCTCGGGCCCGGGTTCTCCTCCTGAGCTCCTTGTTCTGCTGTGGTTCTGCCTTGGCTGGAAGCTCCTCAGGCTGAAGACGCAGGAACAAGCAATGAACCAAACGCCTGATAGCTTCAGTCCAGGATGGGGGAAAAGAATCACGAGGCCAGAACTCAGAGTTGGACCTCTGCTGCTGCTTCCATGGAGCTTTATGGTGAAAACGGCATCCGTTTGGTCGAAGCTCAATTCAGAGCAAAAGTTTCGAAGTCGTATCAATGACGGCGCGACTTCAGTGTCGACGACAGACTGATGCTCAGAAAACCGACTTTACCCTGAGTGTTGATCCAGTTTTATATGACGGAATCTGCAGAAGCGACATAAAGAGGCTGATTGGTCTGTTGCTTTATCGCGTCTTCAGACTGTGCATCATGTTTTTGAAAAGTAACTAAAGTAACTAATTACTTTACAAAACAAGTAATCAGTGAAGTCACTCGATTACTTTCTCACAGAAGTCATCAGTAACTGATTACTATTTCCAAGTAGCTTGTCCCACACTGCTCATAGGTTATTAACAAATTCAAGTGTTTTTCAATGAAATACTTTTTGAGGTAATCCTCCTGTTCCAGGGATTACTCATCATAAAGTAAATGAAGCTGAAGATGCCGGTGAGCGGCGTCACCTGACCAGTTGACGGTTCCTGCAGGAGACCCGTTCTCAGATTGACTAACTAAACCTCTCGTTTGTATAACGGCTGATCTACTTGTTAAAGTGTGAAATTCCGATTTCTACCCGAATTTCTATCCTTTGTTTTTGTTCTTTGTCGTTCCAATCCGGCTCACGATTCCCGACAAAACTCTGAGTGATAAACTGGGAAAGAAAGGAAAACGGGGCGTTTTTAAATCTGTGAAGAGACACACTTTAGTGATCTGCTGATATCGAACCGTTTGACTTGAGGAATCAGACGGACGTGAAGATGAATCTCTGTGTTTTCTGAAGTGGAGTGGAAGGTGAGGGTCTCTGTGCTGCTTAATAAAGATTATTAAAAGATGTTCCAATCATTTACCTGCAGCCCCAGTCTTCTCTTCATCTTTGTCTTACATGTTTAGCCCCCCCCCCCCCCCCCCCCCTAAAAAAGCGCACCTCATTATAATAAGGGCTTTTAGCTATGTTAATGAGGTTATTTGCATGCAAACCATCTGTCCCTGGGGGATTCCAAAAAAAACTGTTTCTGCTGCAGCGCAGTTTCACCACCATCATCCATTCACGCGCCACACTTTCTAATCTTTCTTTTTTAAGAGCAGAAAGCAACGCAATCAAACCAGAATCAGTAATATCCAAACAAACATTTGCATAAATACAAAGAAAACAAGAATCGCAGTCAAATTGGAGCGCTGACGCCATTGTTAGCAGTTAGAGGGAAGAGAGGAGCGCCGGAGCTCACAAACTGTGGCACCCGAGGGAAATCCTGGTGTCTTCATTAAGGCTGCGGGCCGGATTTGAATATGTGAAGGACGTTCATTAAGAAGTTCAGCATGAAAGAAGAAACTGGAAAGGTTATAGATTTAAATTCAAGCAGAAAATGTCATTGGGAAAATTGATAAGGACGAGTCAGACGGATCTTTTTGCAGCGAAGCGAGCGAGAAAAAGAAAAACAGAATGACTCGGTGTTGTTGGTGTCCGCTGTCACGCAGCGCCGCCATTTTGAAAAACCTCCAGATGAAGGATGTGGAGGAACAACACGGCCGCTTTCCAGAGCTTTTCCAAAAACACTGAAACATTAATGGATCATATGAACTTTAATAGGACGAAGCCACAACTGGAACTTCACACTCAACTTTCTCTTACTGACCTGCGATGATAGCCGCTAATGCCAATGCTAACGGGTTCAGGGAAACAGGGGTTCAGCGAGCTGGTCAGTTGGTTAGTTGGTTGGTTGGTTGGTTGGTCAGTTGGTTGGTTAGTCAGTTGGTTAGTCGGTTGGTCAGTTGATTGGTTGGTTGGTCAGTTGGTTAGTCGGTTGGTCAGTTGATTAGTTGGTCAGTTGGTTGGTTAGATGGTCAGCTGGTCAGCTGATTGGTTGGTCAGTTGGTTGGTTGGTCAGTTGGTTAGTCGGTTTGTCAGTTGGTTGGTTGGTCAGTTGATTGGTTGCTTGATCAGTTGGTTGGTTAGTCAGTTGGTTAGTCGGTTTGTCAGTTGGTTGGTTGGTCACTTGGTTAGTTAGTTGGTTGGTTAGTTGGTCAGTTGGTCAGCTGACTGGTTGGTCAGTTGATTGGTTGGTCAGTTGATTGGTTGGTTGATCGGTTGGTCAGTTGGTTGGTTGGTCGGTCGGTTGGTTGCTTCAGGTGCAGTGAGCTCTTCAGTGGTTGTACTTCACTTCACAGATATTTCAGTGTACTCTGCATCGCCCCTTGATAGTTTTCTATCCACCATGTCGACTGACGTCACTACGCTCCTGTGCTGCAACGCTGCCTTGGAGTCCGGCTCGGACAATCACCTACTGCTCCTCTCTCACAGTCACAAGGATCCTTTTAGGTACTAAAACCTGGAACCGTTTGATTTTATGTGAATCAGTACTATAGTATAGATAGTACTGATGGAACTCGGTCGGTACTTATAAAAGTACTGAATGTGATACTCATTCCTAGTTGTGACAGAACAGTGTGGACCGAGCATCGCTACGTTTCCACCTCAGCAACTCAGACACACAATCACTTCAAAATCTCCCTCTATGCCCACAACCCCTGTCCCCCCCTTCCCTGTAATCCCAGTTAAAGCTCAGAGTAACAATGTCCTTCGCCCGAGTCTCCAAATCCGAGCTTTATCTGTCTGCTGGGCGAGGATGAGTCCAATCAACAAGAGCAGATGAATAAATGATACTGGTATGAATCGTAAGTGCAGGTCTGAGCGAGGCTGGCTGGGTGGAGGAGGGGGGTGGGGGTGGGGGGCTGGGTTAATGAGGTGGTCTGGGAGTGTGGACCGGGTCCTGACTGCTGGATGTGAGCAGCCTGGGGGGGATCTGTAGCCCGAAGACCACTGGTTAGACTGCTCGCCTCGGGCGGTGTGTGTGTGTGTGTGTATGTGTGTGTGTGTGTGTGTGTGTGTGTGTGTGTGTGTGTGTGTGTTGTTGCCCTCAGGATGACACTGGTTGAAGCTCCTCCATCTCTCTGTGTTTAGTCTTGGCGCTTGTGCATTAATATACATGGCTGTGTTTGCATGCCCGCCCGCTCCCCAGTGTTTGCCGCTCTGATCTGTGTGTTTTCTGATTTTCCTCGTCGAGTCTGACCACAAATGTGTACACAGCCCCCCCCACACCCCCCCACACACCCCCCCACCTCCCCAGCCTCATTACCATTCTGCCCTTCCCGCCATCGTTTTACTCGACGCCATCAAGGCCTCGCCTCCCGGTGTTTGCATTGTAAATCAGGCGCCACAATAAGGCAATGATTAGATCCTACTCACACTCAAAAACACCTGATTTATTTATTCATCTCTCTCTCTCTCCTGCAGATGCATAATATCTGACCAAGGTGACATCCCCACATCCAAATGTTATTCATAGCGGCGGCCGGTCGGCCTCCTCGCCAGGAGCTGTGAGCAGGAGGAGGTTTTGACGCTGTGATATCAGATCGCGTATCGGACGGGTTCAAGTGTTGTGATCAGTCACGGTTTCAGCACTTTGAAAGAGGATCTGACGCCGCGGTGCAGAACTGTGACACACCGACTCTGCTTTCATGAATATGTGCCGGGTTTTATTTATGGAAAGCTGCTGGACTCCGAGGTGTGGGTCCAATTGGTCGCCGGTTGAATCAGACAAGCTTCTGTTGGTGTTTTTGGTTTTCAGCTCGTGATATCTGAGGAATTGATCCGATTTCTTCTCAGATTTGCACCCCGTCCTGATGAAAGTGTTTTTTTTTTCTTTATTTTCTGCCTCTGTGAGTCTGTTTGTGGAGGTTTTGGAAGGTTTGCTTGGTTAATCAATACGAAGCGCTTAAGCAAGTCAGTAAATGTATACATGAATATCAAGGCGGTTTATTTTCGGGTCTCGCTGGCGGTGCCGAGTGTTAATGAGAGCCAAACCTAATGAGGATCCACAGGGTTCAGATGAGCTTTCACAGCTTGGTTCTCCGTCCAGAGAGCCGCCGATATCTCGTCTGGACGCACAGATCTGATCAAACCAAACTCATCCAACAAAATCACTGACAGACTCACGTTTTATCCTAAAGCTACGTCCCAAATCTAAACACTGCAGCACTTCCTGTGATTCTGTTCTATAAACTCCCCGTCTGCTTTCCTGTTTCCCCGCTGACGTCTTTTACAAACAGAATATTTGTAGTACTGACAGAACATTGGAGTCGCAGTAACACGGTCTTACCCACAGTTTTGAGAGCAATGCAGCAATCGGCCACCAGGGGGGAGACAAAGTGTTTTAGAAGTCATTTCTACATGTAATGGAGTAGTGTATTACTTTTCAGGATGAACAAAGACCAACATGTCTTCATGTCTTCAACACGCTCCAGGTCGTTGGCGCCGAACACCGTTTCACTGCGTTTTTACTAAACTTCAACATCACTTGATCATTTAAACTTCTGCGGCTCGGTTGGTTTCAGTGTCGTGAAAGAAAGAAGATAAAGACGTCGCTCAGCAGCAACGGCTTTTCAGAATACGTTATTAAGGTCACTGACTGCATGATCAAAGTTTAAAACGCCGCCTCGGCTTTGAGTTGTCGGCGAGCAAAGACGCACATTATGTGAAGACGATGATGTCACCTCCCCCGCGGCGGCCCTTGTTCAATGGCGGACTCCGTGCTCCAGGTGGCGCTGCAGAACTACTGATAGTTGGTTTAGTAAGACGATATGTTGGATTTCTGGAGTCCTGAGAGGAGCAGCAGTATTCTCTGTGTCTTCTCCGTTTCTGCGTTGTCCGTGTCTTCTTCTGCCTTTTCTTTTTTTGGTGTGTATTTGGTGAGTCACAGCGCCCCTAAAGGCCTGGCATGTGTACTACATCGTGCTGAGTCGTGTTCATAGTGACGTGTGGACGAAAGTTTTATTTTAAAAAGCCGGAGCAGACTGGACCTCGATTACAGACTAAACACCCGAGTATCTTCATCATCATCCTCCTTTCTGGTGCCTTCAACCACGTCACCATGGCCTCCACACTCACCACCTCCACCCAGTATGTGAGCTGCAGTAACCCCGGACCTGCTGGATGCTAACATTCTATTCTACTCTATTGTGTGGAGCAGTTCACAGTTTGTGTGAACCGGATCCTCACGTTGCCTCCAGCGTGTCACCTCCATCACCGCTCCGCTGCAAAGTGTTGATCACCCGCCATGAGAGTTTATTAATGAACCGGTGCGACGCTGCGGCCGGGTCACAGCTCGGCGTGCCGCCGCTGTTCTCCGGGAAGCCGCTCGCCGTGCGCCAATCACATTGTGTTAATCGGCTGCGTTTGCAGCGGGAAGCGTTTCCGTTCCACGGCTAATGGAAGTGGAACGACGGTGAAGAGCGACTCGGCCTGCAGCCTCAGCAGCTCCAGACGCAGCCGGGTGTGGAGGCCGCGGGCCGCGACGTGAGCAGAGTCTTCCTCCCAGCGCCACAGGGAAACTGCAGCCTCCCCTCACTGCAGCGGCGGCCGGAGAATTGTTGGAAAATCGAGTGCTGAATAGAAGCGTCTCGCCGCACAGAATCCGATGAAAGAGGGCGACTGCCTCCGATCCAAATTCACCGAGCCTTTGATGTTTGTTGGAATAATTTTATGCCTACTTCTCATTTTCTATTTTATGCTTGCTTTGGAATTTTGATTGCGACTACAGGCACTTTTCAGCTGATATGCATTATGAACTCTGTAATAATTCTAAGTCCTTTGTTGAGGAACAAACATGTCATTTGTCCTCAAAGTGAATTCTGCTGCTCAGAGTTGTTACCCAGCGCCTTGTGACGGATTCAGGGTGTCGGGATTCACCGGGGAACCGTTCTGATGGGTTTCTCTCTCGTCTGCACATTGACGCCTCGGCAGCCGTCAGTGAGTCTGTGGTTCCACCATTGGCTGCTCAAATTTGGCGTTTGGTGGCTCGTTCCTTCGAGGGACAAGCGAAACTTGAGCGGCCGCCGAAAATACAGTGCGTTAATTGGAATGGCTTTATCTTCAGTCTCATCAATTAATGTGCAATTTTCCATTTAATCACTAACACGCTCGCTGCATTCGCAATTAAAATGAGGGCTGATAAGGGAGAAGATGCCTTTCAGCTGATACCAGTTGGAATGAGAAGAGAAACCAGACGAAGCAATCGGGACACAAAGTGACTCGCACAAACAAGAGTTGGTGAAGACGAGGCGCCGCTCGCTCATGTAGCGCCGCACGCTCATGTAGCGCCATACGCTCATGTAGCGCCGTACGCTCATGTAGCGCCGCTCGCTCATGTAGCGGCCCTCGCTCATGTAGTGCCGCTCACTCATGTTGCGCCGTACGCTCATGTAGCGCCGCACGCTCATGTAGCGCTGCACCTCGCGCCTCGTGCTCATTTAGCGCTGACGCTTGGCCTCACGCTTATGTTGAAGCGCTGCAGCTCGTGCCTCATTTAGTGCTGTGACTTGCACCGCTCGCTCATGTAGCGCTGCTCGCTCATGTAACGCCACACTCTCATGTAGCGCCGTAAGCTCATGTAGCGCCCCTCGCTCATGTAGGGCTGCATGCTCATGTAGCGCCACACGCTCATATAGCGCCGCACGCTCATGTAGCGGCGTACGCTCATGTAGCGCCACACGCTCATATAGCGCCGCACGCTCATGTAGCGGCGTACGCTCATGTAGCGGCGTACGCTCATGTAGCGCCACACGCTCATGTAGGGCCGCACGCTCATGTAGCGCCGCACGCTCATGTAGCGCCCCTCGCTCATGTAGCGCCGTACGCTCATGTAGGGCCGCACGCTCATGTAGCGCCACACGCTCATGTAGCGCCGCACGCTCATGTAGCGCCGTACGCTCATGTAGCGCCGTACGCTCATGTAGCGCCGTACGCTCATGTAGAGCCGTACGCTCATGTAGCGCCGTACGCTCATGTAGCGCCGCACGCTCATGTAGCGCCGCACGCTCATGTAGCGCCGCACGCTCATGTAGCGCCGCACGCTCATGTAGGGCCGCACGCTCATGTAGCGCCACTCGCTCATATAGTGCCACACGCTCATATAGCGCCACACGCTCATATAGTGCCGTACGCTCATGTAGCGCTGTACGCTCACGTAGCCTCATTGTGATTCGACGTTTGATGCGTTCTGATCTTCGTCTTCGTACTAGAAAATAACTGAAGTGAATAAAACGAACGCTGGCGGAAGCTCACTGAGTCAAACCAGCTGCTGACTGTTGAACTGTGGTCACATCTGATTTTCTGCCTTCAGGTTTCCATCATGTCGACACGTTTAGTGGCTCATTCAAATGTTTGTTAGAAATAATAAACATTTCCTATAAAATCACACATTTTTCATCATTTATACGTGAAGAATTCAGACCAATTTAGTTTGCATGTGACTATATATTTTAAATATAACAGTGTTTTCAGACGACCTTTCTATTTCTTTTAAGAACGTTTGGTTCTTAACTCAAATAATCTCATTGGGTTTTTTTTGTGCTAAACTCAAACCTTCTTGTGATTAAATGTTCAGTCGTTTAATTTCTGCTGCTGCTCTGTAAAATCCACATACCACACCGTTTTATTTCCAATAAGGAGTTCAGTCCGGAATCACACACATGTGGCCACGACTGTTTTCACTGAACAGACACACACAACCAGCAGATGAAGTTCTGGGCATCGAGCCTTTTAATCAAATCTCACAGGCGTCGGAGTTTTTCTCTTTTAAATGTGGGAGAAGAAGAAGATGTTGTCCAGCTTCACTCCAACATCTGAGTGAACGTCTGAACAGCAGGAAACGTTTCTTAACCAGATCTGGACGAGGTCCATCGTCTCGTCTCCTGTTCTGACTGTATGAATGAAGGAGTGAGTTGTTATGAAGGAGTGAGCTGGTATGAAGGAGTAAGCTGTTATGAAGGAGTGAGCTGATCTGAAGGAGTGAGATGGTATGAAGGAGTGAGCTGATCTGAAGGAGTAAGCTGTTATGAAGGGGTGAGCTGATCTGAAGGAGTGAGCTGTTATGAAGGAGTGATATGATCTGAAGGAGTGAGAGCTGTTATGAAGGAGTGAGCTGATCTGAAGGAGTAAGCTGTTATGAAGGAGTGAGCTGATCTGAAGGAGTGATATGATCTGAAGGAGTGAGAGCTGTTATGAATGAGTGAGCTGATCTGAAGGAGTGAGCTGTTATGAAGGAGTGATATGATCTGAAGGAGTGAGCTGTTATGAAGGAGTGAGATGATCTGAAGGAGTGAGCTGTTATGAAGGAGTGAGATCTGTTCTGAAGGAGTGAGCTGATCTGAAGGAGTGAGCTGTTATGAAGGAGTGATATGATCTGAAGGAGTGAGCTGATCTGAAGGAGTGAGAGCTGTTATGAAGGAGTGAGATCTGTTCTGAAAGAGTGAGCTGTTATGAAGGAGTGAGATCGGTTCTGGAGGAGTGAGATGATCTGAAGGAGTGAGATGTTCTCAAGGAGTGAGCTGGTATGAAGGAGTGAGATGATCTGAAGGAGTGATAGCTGTTCTGAAGGAGTGAGATGATCTGAAGGAGTGAGCTGTTATGAAGGAGTGAGCTGTTATGAAGGAGTGAGATGATCTGAAGGAGTGAGAGCTGTTCTGAAGGAGTGAGATGATCTGAAGGAGTGAGATGATCTGAAGGAGTGAGAGCTGGAGAGGAGAAGTTCACTGGAAGCGTCGATCAGACAGAGTTTCTATAAACATTCATGCTGTTTATGTTTTTTCTTCAACCAAAATGAGTTGAGATTCATTTTCCCCCTAAAAGTCCAAACTGCACCGATTCTGTAGAATTACCCAGAATGCCATGGGTGCTGCTCCGTGTGTCTTTGTGTGTTTTGGAGAAAAGCTCTTCTATGACGATGACGGTTCTTCGCCATCAGGCCGTGGCGTCACGCCGACGGACCCACGGCTTTAGCGCTCGGCTCCATTTACTGCACTCGTTTATTTCCTGAGGCGCCGGCGGCGAACGGGAGGTTGAGGCTGGGATGTTCCATCTCAGTAGCTCATAATCAAAGGCTGCCGGTCAATACAGTCCGACTGCAGCGCCGTGACGGCCGCCGCCTTTCCACCAAACACACGCCGCCTTATGTGGCGTTACGGGACCTTTTCTCCGATGAGGCTCCGGGTTTCGGCGCTGGTTTGTCGACGCGCGTCATCGCTTGAAGTGAACTTTGTTGACGGCGACTCCCGAACGCCGTCGAATGTGACAAAAGCTTTCAGAACGTTTCCTGTGACATTCATCAAAGCAGCTCCCTGCGGCCACATTAGCAGCTTCTCGTCATGGCGACGCACTGAGGTTACCTGCAGGGGGGGGGGGGGGGCGTCCAGCTGTGCTCGCCTATAGGAGCCTGCTGTGGTGGTGTGTGTGTGTGTTCGTGTGTGTGTGTGTGTGTGTGTGTGTGTGTGTGTGTGTGTGTGTGTGTGTGTGTGTGTATACTGCTGCACCAATTAGCCCCCTCATCGGGGGCGGGGGCGACGCTTACAGACGGAGTTCCACAGGGTACGGCCCTCAGCCCTGTGGGGTCCCGGCCAATAGCAATTAGCCCGGCAACTAGAGCCCTAATTAGCCGTCTTGATTGGCTCGCTGATGGCGCCGCGGCGACCAAGGTGACTCCGGCGCCACGCCGCCGCCGCCGCGGAGCGTTGGAGCCAGCTGTAATTAGTAAACAAGCAGAGCGGCTGTAATCGGTAAACACAAACTCGGTTTGTTTGCGGTGTCGTTATGAACCTGCTGCTACATTAAGTAGTTCCGCCGCCGTTGTTCCGTTTGTACCGCTTTGTTTGCTTCCTGCTCGGAACGCTGGGGGGCGGAGCCACCATCCCTCAATGATCATTTCATCACAGCACCACCTGGTGGCTGGAATAAAATTGACCCGACACTGGATTCATGTTCTTCGCTCTCTTTTTTTCCGCTCTGTCTCCCGGCCTCGCTCCACCGCCGCCTCAGTCTCCATGTGACGCCGTCCCACGATGCAACATGTGTCCCCGGAGCCTGCAGTGACCATGATGGCCACCCAGAGCGTTCCTCCGCCATCGTACCAGGAGAGCCAACAGGTGAGGACCAGAACCACACTCCCGGTCCCACTCAGGCCCCCGGTCACACCACAACATAGACCAGTGTAACCGCTCAACGTTCCTCACTTTGGAGGGTTTGTTTACACGACGCCGGCGTTCAGATCCACTGCAACTGTCACTTTTTTATTCCGGCTCTCAAGGTGGAACTCTTCTTCACCGGAGACTGTCGGAGGCGACACAGCGCTGTTACTGCGCATGCGCATCTCCGCCGTGGTAAATAGTCCATCTGCTGACGCAGAAAAACTTTAAAACGAAAATAGTTTTGTAATTTAATTAAGAAATGTAAAAAAAAACTACTTACTTGTGGTTTGCAGCCTTTAGCGTGTTTTCATGTGTTCACCCTCTGTCAACGACTTTTCAGAAATTCCATCGCTCTTGTAATTTGACCCCAGCATCCATCGGCATGTCAGCCGCTGGTGGGAATCTGTGACAAACACGTCTAAACTACTTATTCACGAGTGTGAAACCTGAAGTGTCTGAACTCCGGCTCCACACGGAATTAACTTCCTGTAATTTGACATCAGCCTCACTGTTGCTCGCTGCTGATCTTGGTTTCCCAATGAGTGGAGTGGGCCACTCGTTCATCTACGCCACCGACAGGTCAGTGGAATTAATGAAGCCTAACTCACCTGTTGGACGGTGGACCTGCACAGGTGACGTGGAGCAGGGTCAAGTGAACCCAAGCCCCCAACCCCCAACCCCCCCACCCCCCACCCCACTGGAGGATTACTGCCGGGGGAGGGGCACGTCCCGAGCTGCAAAATGCAAATGAGAGCTAGTTAAGTGTGAAGAAGCTAATTTATTTTCCATTTGGTGTCGGGATTAAGACTTGAAGCTTCCTCTCATTCCCCCCCAAAGCCCCCCCACTCCAAAATAAGGAAAAGGGGGAGGTGTGTGAGTGTGTGTGTGTGTGTGTGGGGGGGGGGGGGGGTGTAAAGGGGGATAAGAGCCACTGAACAGAGCAGAGTCACAGGAAGCTGCATGTTTCTGCTCATATTCATGATCCCAGATGATGAAACAATTAATCCAGGACTTTTTCTCCAAGCGGCGGCGTTTCAGACGCGTCTCGACACTTTCTGATGATTTCTGTGACGTTCATGTTCTGCAGGTGATCATAATTAGAATCACACATTGACATTTCTTAGATCTTTGGTTTTTAATCACATTTTCCAACAACTACAATGAAGTTTGATCCTCAGTTCAAACCAGTCTGGAAATGTTCTTTTTTTAGCAGTGTGGGTGTAATTTGACCCCAGCCTCATTCTCTTAACAGCTATTAAATGCAAATGCAATTGCCCCAAACTGAAAACTCCCACGTCTGAGACATGAAGCAGAAATAAAAGAGAAGTGAAGTTAGGATGCAAAGGGTAGCGTGTTTTCATTCTGCTAGGCTCCGCCCACCAGGCGTCACTCACCTGTCAGGTGCTGTAGGGTCAGGCTCCGCCCACCAGGCGTCACTCACCTGTCAGGTGCTGTAGGGTCAGGCTCCGCCCACCAGGGGTCACTCACCTGTCGGGTGCTGTAGGGTCAGGGTCCGCCCACCAGGCGTCACTCACCTGTCGGGTTGCTCCTGCTGGAGAGTTTGAAGACAAAGACATGAGCACGTATTACGTATCAGAGACCAGTAGTTGTGTGTTTGTTTTTGCAGACGTAGGTGAGGTGATGAGGCTCAGGTGTGTCTCATGATCCTCCCTCCTCTCGCCCAGCTGGAGACCCTGGTCACACACACACACACACACACACACACACACACACACACACACACACACACACACACACACACACACACACACGCACACGCACACGCACACGCACACGCACACAGTTCCAGACGTATTGGAGGTCTCACTGTAGCAGCTTTCTGTGGTCATTCAGTGACATCTGGTGGTCACAGATGGTATAGTTTGGTATATAAGTCGCTTCTCAGGAAAATTTGCACGAGCGGCCAAACATCTCAAAAAATACAGTTACTTATAATCCAAAAGTTACGATATCCTGGTCTCTTTTGTTTCTTTTACACTTTGGAGTGTAAATTTAACACACACACACACACACACACACACACACACACACACACACACACACACACACACACACACACACACACACACTCCTCCGTCCTGTGCAGTGTGTGTTCAGTGTGTTTCTCTGTGTGTGTCTCCAGATGACGGGCACCAGCCAGCAGAACGCCAAGACCCCACAGGTCCACATCCCAGCAGCCTCGGCGGCGGGGAACACCTCCGTCAGCGTGACCCTTGACCCCCAGGCCCAACTGGAATCTGACAAGAGGGCAGTTTACAGGTTGGTGACCCCCCCCACCCCCCCCATTGCTAAATGGCGCCGGAGGCAGCAGCTTGTGTTTAATCTCACTCTGAATGTCGCCACGGCGTCTGAATCGCTGCTGGAGCGGCCATTCGTCTGGCCCTCCGCTCGCTGTCGTTGATTCTGTGTCAGCTGACTCTTAAAACATCGTTTATTTCTCTTTCACGCCGACAGTCACTTTCAAAGGTAAGCCCCTCCTCAGAGGGTCCAGAGCTTCACCTGTCAGACACGTCGGGGGGATTCTTATTCACGTCACAGATCCTGATGGGGAGTAAAGGACTGTGTGTGTGTGTGTGTGTGTGTGTGTGTGTGTGTGTGTGTGTGTGTGTGTGTGTGTGTGTGTGTGTGTCCCAGGAGGTGACATGAAAATTTTACATCTGAAGAAAATGTCTTCAAATAATTTTGAAAATATATCAAATTATGGGTTCCCACCCCCCCGCCCAGACACACACACACACACACACACACACACACACACACACACACACACACACACTCACTCACATGCGCACTATCTATTAATGACGTAAATTATTCAAAATGTACAGACAATTTAAATCAGATTTTCTGGTGGATTCAGCACAACAACAAAGAGTTTGACTCGGGGTGGGACAAGGGGGGGGGGGTGACAAGGGGGGGTTGAGACTGACTCGGTGGTGGCGGGGGGGGGGACTGAGTTAATGGGTGCAGACTGAGTCGAGGTGGATGTTGATTGAGTCGGGGGGGGGGAACTGGGATGGAAGGGGGGGTGGACTAACTTGGGGGGGGTCTTCTGGGTAATACAGGGTGGGCTTTGATGTTTGGAGGCACTCTGAAGGTGCTGCTGGTGGTCCAGAGGGGTTTCCGGCGGGTCTGTGAGTTAGACTGGTGGGTATTTACGGTACATCCAGCTTCTCTTCTACAGAGAATACATTAATGCTAATGATACTGACGCCGGCTGCGTTAATTAATGTAAAATAGTTGCTAACATGGAGGAGGGGGAGGGGCACGGGCTCCCGCACACATGCTTACACACACGTGCACACACACACGTGCACACACACACGTGCACACACACACGTGCACACACACACACGTGCACTAACAGTGACTCAGAGGCTGACTGAAGGAGCAGCTTCACACCAACAATCCAGCGTTTAGCATGAAGCTGCAGCAGCTAGCTCGGTTCAGTAGTGGGGGAGGGGTGTGGGGGCGGGGCCGGACTCAGAACAGCCACCCGTCCAATCAGATGACAGAAGCCACCCGACAGTCCAATCAGATGACGCTTGAATGTTTTCTCGCCTCAGTGTCTGTTGTGACGAATTCGAATCAGTATTTTATCTAGTATAGTATTTTTTGTAGTACAGTATGTTATCTAGTATAGTTTGTTATCTAGTATAGTGTTGTCTAGTATAGTATGTTATCTAGTATAGAGTGTTATCTACTATAGTATTTTTAATTTAATGGGCTCCAGTGAAGATCAACCGGCTCTGAACTGTAACAGGGTTCAGGTTAGCATTGGTTAGCTTACATGCTAATTCATCCCTGAAGGTGAATTAGTGTGTTTAAGGACTTTAATATTCAGGATGTCGTGTTATGTTGTAGTTTTTACTGAAGATTTTAAATACTTTATATTCCTGAAATGTGGCTACAAGGAGTTAGCTTAACCTGCAGTTAGCCCCTGGCTTTACACCAATTTAACCTTGACCTCACCTTGACCTCTCCATGACTTCACCTTGACCTCACCTTGACCTCACCTCGACTTCACCTTGACTTCACCTTGACTTCACCTTGACTTCACCTTGACCTCACCTTGACCTCACCTGTACCGTGGAGTGAAGGTGTGAATGTGAAGGAGAAGCAGTTGGACCTCCACTGCGGAACCTCGTCTGAAAACGACTCCAACCGTCTGGTTTGATCACAGAAACAAACATTAAGATAACGGAACATCTGGAGGTTCTAGTTTCTGCAGTAAAATTTAAAAAGTTCCATACAGAAGTTAAGGAAACAATTTTTTTTAACATTTGACTCCATATGACCCCAGAACTGCCCCACATGGCTCCTGAACTGCCCCATATGGCTCCTGAACTGCCCCATAGGGCTCTTGAACTGCCCCATATGACCCCTGAACTGCCCCATATGGCTCCTGAGCTGCCCCACATGGCTCCTGAACTGCCCCACATGACCCCTGAACTGCCCTACATGGCTCCTGAACTGCCCCATAAGACCCCTGAACTGCCCCACATGCCTCCTGAACTGCCCCATATGACCCCTGAACTGCCCTACATGGCTCCTGAACTGCCCCATAGGGTTCTTGAACTGCCCCATATGGCTCCTGAGCTGCCCCACATGGCTCCTGAACTGCTCCATATGACCCCTGAACTGCCCTACATGGCTCCTGAACTGCCCCATAAGACCCCTGAACTGCCCCACATGCCTCCTGAACTGCCCAATATGACCCCTGAACTGCCCTACATGGCTCCTGAACTGCCCCATAGGGTTCTTGAACTGCCCCATATGGCTCCTGAACTACCCCTGAACTGCCCCATTTGGCTCCTGAACTGCCCCATATGACCCCTGGACCTGCTGTTCTCTAACGAGGAAACATTCCTAGCAGTTTGATCTGTAAACGGATCACTCAGGTTCACATTCTGACCAGAAACCAGAACCAACAACTGAACCTCCAGGTTCTCAGACCACCGAGCCCAGAACCATCAGCAGGTTGAACAGACCTCATGGTCTTCATAGACCACAGTGCATCAGCAGCATGGAGGAGGCATCATCAGGGAATGGCTGTTGCAGAATGGGGGACCTCAGACGGACCTGGACCTCCTCCAGACCTAAACCAATAGAAAAACCTCTGGACCAGAACCTTGTAGACCTCCACAACTTGATGATCTTGATCCTGGAGGTCACATGACAGTGCATGGCGCTCAGTATTCAGCAGGTTGTGAATGCTGGTGACTGAACACACCTTAACTTCCTATAAACAGCTAAACTTGAGTTCACCTTCGTTTCCAGCAGCGACTCGAGTTTTTCCACCAGAAACCAGAAAAACAGCGAATCGGAGCCGCGGTGAGGCTGAACACTTTGAAAAGGAGTGAAAGCATCGACAGTCAGCGTCTCACACTTTTCCTTTAATTATTTTGCTCAGGAAGTCTGTGGCTTTATTGTTTCTTCTCACTAATTGCAGGAATGCAGCTTTACGAGGAGACGTGTGTTTCCTCTCCGCCGCTCGCTCTCGCTGCCGACTCTCTTATTAGCAGCAGAGTGAACGTGTGATCGGGTAATTAGCCTAATGAGTTGTGGCATTTACGATAAAGATCCTTCTGGCTTCTCTGCGTCTTATTAAACAGCCAGCCAAGGCTTTTGTTTTTCACTGGTTTTAAAGTTGCGGATGCGACAGTCGAACCGCCGAGGGAGGCTGACGGAGGCTGACGGAGGCTGACGGAGGCTGACGGAGGCTGACTCGTCTCCAAGAGGGAAATCAGTGTTGAATTGAAAGAGGCGTCAGAATAGAGCAGAAACATCCTCGTGTGAGTCGGGAGGAGGAGCTGAAAACGTCCTAGCTGATAGCATCCTAGCTAAACATGTCCTGGCTGTATATGTCCCAGCTGATAGCATCCTAGCTAAATGTGTCCTAGCTGAAAACGTCCTAGCTGATAGCATCCTAGCTAAATTTGTCCTAGCTGTGAACATCCCAGCTGATAGCATTCTAGCTGATAGCATCGTAGCTGAAAACGTCCTAGCTGATAGCATCCTAGCTAAACATGTCCTAGCTGAAAACTTCTTAGCTAATAGCATCCTAGCTGAAAACATCATAGCTGATAGCATCCTAGCTAAACATGTTGTAGCTGAAAACATCCTAGTTAACCATGTCCTAGCTGAATACTTCTGAGCTGATAGCATCCTAGCTGAACATGTCCTAGCTGAATACTTCTGAGCTGATAGCATCCTAGCTAAACATGTCCTAGCTGAATACTTCTGAGCTGATAGCATCCTAGCTGAAAACATCCTAGCTGAAAACATCCTAGCTGATAGCGTCCTAGCGAAACGTGTCCTAGCTGAAAACGTCCTAACTGATAGCATCCTAGCTGATAGCGTCCTAGCTGATGGCGTTCTGATAGCATCCTAGCTGATGGCATTCTGATAGCATCCTAGCTGATAGCATCTTAGCTGATAGCGTCCTAGCTGATAGCGTTCTGATAGCGTCCTAGCTGATAGCGTTCTGATAGCATCCTAGCTGATAGCATTCTGATAGCATCCTAGCTGATAGCGTTCTAGTTGATAGGGTTCTAGGTGATAGGGTTCTAGCTGATAGGGTTCTAGCTGATAGGGTTCTAGGTGAAAGGGTTCTGGGTGAAAGGGTTCTAGGTGATAGGGTTCTAGCTGATAGGGTTCTAGCTGATAGGGTTCTAGGTGATAGGGTTCTAGCTGATAGGGTTCTAGGTGATAGGGTTCTAGGTGATAGGGTTCTAGCTGATAGGGTTCTAGCTGATAGGGTTCTAGGTGAAAGGGTTCTGGGTGAAAGGGTTCTAGGTGATAGGGTTCTAGCTGATAGGGTTCTAGCTGATAGGGTTCTAGGTGATAGGGTTCTAGCTGATAGGGTTCTAGGTGATAGGGTTCTAGCTGATAGGGTTGTGGGTGAAAGGGTTCTAGGTGATAGGGTTCTAGCTGATAGGGTTCTAGGTGAAAGGGTTCTAGGTGGTGAATGCAGTGAGCTGAAAACGCTGGTTGTTGGGTGTAGCGGCTTGGCTTCCTGCTTCTTCCTTAACGCACCATAAAGTCTGTTAATGCTACAAACCCTCCGCCGCTGCAGTAAACGGTGTCACAGCTCAGGAGCTCTGATTGGCCGTTTCTTTGTCTCTTCTCATGAGTTTCCTCGCCGCTCAATGACAAAGAAAATCCTGAAATTTACTTTCCTGTTTTTTTCTTCTTTCACTTTTTATGTTTGTTTCTTTGCTCGTGCAACTTAGTAATCCGTGTTCTCTTCTCTTGGCACGAGCGTGGCCTCCAGCAAACACCGAGGAGAACATTTGCTCTTCACAGCTGTGCAGCGATCCCCTCTGGAAACACGACCAACATCCCGCCTCGGTTCTGTTTCCTCGCCGAGACGAGTGTTTCTGCACCAACAATCCAAACAGCTTTTCCTCACAAGCACCTGTCGCTCACTGCTTTATGTGCTCCTCACCTCCTCCAGTCTGGGGGGTTTGTTCTGCGATTGCACGCGGCAGTGCAACACATCAGAGCGTCACCACGCCTCCAAATCAAGCTTCTGTCAAATCCCCACGTCTGATCTTTACCTTTTCTGCAGTTTATCTGCGTCAAACGCCTCAATTCCAGCGACAATCACTCAGATTTAGGAGCAAAAGTTTGGAGAAAGTTCCTGCAGGAGTGATGAGATGAGAAGATTTGATTAAACATCTGCTTGAAGAGCAGGATGCGACTCGGTGTGTGAAGACATCTCAGGTTTTATGTCACACGGTGCGTCGACGCTTTGCTGAAAAATCACGAATATGTGCAGAGTCGTAGAATCGAGTTGATTTACATATTAGATCCTGCTTTTCTTTAAAACGCCCCAGAAAATCCCTGATTGAAAGGCTGACGTTCATAGAATTGAGGTTTATTTTAAAATATTATGTGAAGAGTTGAAAGAGTCCAGGTGAAGAGGTTTTATAGGCCGAGGTCTCGTTCCAGGTCCTGAGGTCAGTAGAGTAAATTATGTGTTATATATATAAGAATCCAGATAGAAAATCTAAATCTTCTTCAAAGAGGTTCTGCTGAGGTCTGAAAAAGTCAAGTCAAGTCAAGTCAGCTTTATTTATCCAGCACTTTAAAACAGTTGTGGCTGAGGCCAAAGTGCTTTCCAATAAAAGACTAAAATAAAGAAGTACAGTAAAGAGTAAAAACAGTGAAATACAATCAACAAACAATAGATTGGCAACAATAAAACCAGGGACAGAGTCTCAAACATGGTTAAAAGCCAAGGAATAAAAGTGGGTTTTAAGATTAGTTTTAAAAGTGGACAGTGAGGAGGATTGTCTGACGGGCAGTGGAGCTCATTCCACAACAGAGGGGCTGCAACAGAAAAGGCTCTGTCCCCTCTGAGCTTTCGTTTGGACCTCGGTACCTCCAGAAGAAGCTGATCAGCTGACCGGAGGCACCGAGCAGGGGTGTAGGGGTGGAGCAGCTCAGAGAGGTAGGGCGGGGCAAGACCATTCAGAGATTTAAAAACAAATAAAAGAATCTTAAAACGAATTCTAAAATGCACAGGCAGCCAGTGGAGAGACGCCAGAACGGGTGTTATGTGCTCCCTCTTACCTGCTCCAGTTAGAAGGCGGGCTGCAGCGTTCTGAACTAACTGGAGACGAGCGAAGGACGACTGGCTGAGTCCAACATAAAGTGCGTTATATAAGTGCGAAAAACACATGTAGAATTCAAAAGTCCGTTTTTTTTAACTAAAAGAGTCACGATTCAGGAAGAAGGATATCTGGAACTCAGTGACGTCACCATAGATCTATTTACCATAGATCTATTTACTATAGATCTATTTACCATAGATCTATTTACTATAGATCTATTTACTATAGATGTATTTACCATAGATCTATTTACTATAGATCTATTTACCATAGATCTATATACTATAGATCTATTTACTATAGATCTATTTACCATAGATCTATTTACTATAGATCTATTTACTATAGATCTAGGTGACGCACCGGCCTGTTGGAGGCGCCAATGAGCTCTGACTTCCTAGGAGCAGGACAAGCTACTGAAGTTGGCTGAACAAATCATTTTCAAAGGGTTCATACGTCACATTTCAGAATAAAACGCTCCTGGATGTAGCCATGATAACATTTCTTCATTTTAGGATTTCACTTAGAACGAGACGAAACATTCAAAACACTCAAATTCCTAAAAACGCTGTTTGTGTTACTATTGCAGCAGGTTATTGTGACGCCTCTTTCCCCATAGCAAAATACACGTTTAAGTACACATTTTGTAGTATCTCACAGTATATTCCACACAAAATATTTACATTGTGTAACAATTTAGAATTTTGACCGTTTTAAGTCATGAGGCTCCACAGATATATGAAAACATTTAAAAGTTTAAAAGTGTAAATATGTAGCACAAATGAAACATATGACAAGATAGTTTTAATGACACTAAACTGATTCAGGTATATATATGAGATACGATGTTAATACTTCAGTTTAGTGAATTATTTTATATAAATTACTCAATACATTAAAAAAAGATTTTAAAAATATGTCAAAATCAGCTTTTATGACAGATTTTCCTATAAATCAATAAATGTGTTTATTTGTAAAGTACCATGTTGTTCCTTTATCATTGTTTATGTGTTAACTCGCAGTAGAATGAGAGGGTGAATCCTTACTGATCTTCACACCTTTAATCTGAGCTTATGGCTCATTTTTATTTAATTAACAGAAAGTCAGGAGCCCGAGAGCCCGGGCTAACAGATGATGTGTTTTCTTTTGTTGAATGAATGAATGAATTGTATTATGGGATGCCTGCTTTATGGCCACTTTGCTTCCATTTAGAGGCGTCGGCTCTGTTTCTCCACTTCATCCTCCTGAGCTGTACTGAAGCTTTACAGGCTGAATCCTAATCCTCACATAAAACACGGAACCTGCTGCGTCCAACAACAATTGGATTCATCTCAGTATTTCATCTCTTGGCTCCGCCCCCTCCGCAGCAGCTGGCAACAGAAATCCTCTCCTGCAGTATCACTTTGTACCATTAGATGGCGAGTAGTCACTCCTTTATCCCCGGTGACTCACTACCACCACCCAGTGGACAGAATGGGTATCGTTATCATTTGGAACCTCCTGTTCTGGCGACGATGAGAACCAAACGTCGGATTGTTTAAGTTTTAGTTTTAGTTTTAGTTTGTCGTTGAGTAGAAACACTGAGGAAACTGTTTATTCTCTTCAGAACTGAAAAGGATGATTACAGTTCAACAGCAGGGCTGTTTCTATACTGGTTTCATCACACACACACACACACACACACACACACACACACACACACACACACACACACACACACACACACACACACACACACACACACACACACACACACACACACACACACACACACACACACAGCCTGGGGATGGGGGGTTAAGGACTCAGCAGGGCTCCATCACAGACTGGTTCTGATATTGGGGGGGTTACATATGGGGGGGACGTTGATTAGACTGACAAACAGTGGGAAGCAGAGCGACGGGCCCCCCCCCCCCCAACCCCGCCACACCCCACCCCATCACAGACTCGCTCACTAACCACCCGCCACCCCTCCGCTCTCCTCCCCCCCGGTGGCCTGCCAGATTATTGCGAGAGCCGCAAACATGGCCGGCTCCTCGGAGTTCTCCGTGGTTCCATTGGAGTTCTCACGCTGCTGCAGGTCCTGGTCTTCTTCTCTGCTCACTTCCAGGATCAAACCCTTCTGGATCAGTCGACCCACACCACAGGACCATCCGTGGCTCTTCTGGAACTTTCAGACAAAGCAGATCGAAATTCAATTACTGTACTTTCATTTACAAAGGAAGTGGTCGTATACACAGAATCCAAAGAGCCAAATATTATTGAACTATTCACACGAAGAATATAAAGAGTCGGGGAAGTGAGGAGGCTGACAGGCGCCTATGAAGCGATGGAACCACCAAACCAAAACGGCTCAATAAAGACTGAAATAACAATCCCAGACTCTAAGAAACGCCAGGAATACGTAGTACTGGGAAACACCACCACTACAGTACTCTACAGTAGTACTGTACAATGTACGGATACACCGTCACCACTATTAGAGGACGAGTATGAGTACTATCCTTTAGCTTCTTGCTGATAACGAATACCGATACCAGTTCTTATGAAATGCTAATTCATACCCTATATGTAAGCGATATGTGAAGACGAGGAACCGTGATTCTTCTAAAGCCTCGACATCGACGTTACGTCAGCTACGTCAGCTACGTCAGCTACGTCAGCTGGAAGACGACTGCGCCTACAGTACAGTGTAGTGTGTAGCGTGTACCTACGCCCTGCGCTGTACGTACTGGATGTACTGTAGAGCGACGGACCGAGCTGCTCAGCCACTTTAATCAGGAGTCGTTTCTCAGGTTCCTGCAATAATGTGCATTATGCTGAATGACCTCTATATGGATCAGTCCGGGTTTAATCTGTCACCTTTCATTTGCTATAATAAAAAAAAATTCATATGAAACCTTTTATAACAGGTTTGTTTAGACCCCCCCCCCCCCCCCCCCCCCCCCCCCCCCCCCCCCCCCACACACACACACACACACACACACACACACCCACACACACACAAACACATAAATTCTGAATTATTCATGCATGTACAAATAGTGTCATGACTTTTTACAAGGTTGCTGTGAATAAGCCAGATTCAACACGAGGCTTGTTTCCCTCCGTTGTTGCATTTATTAGATAAATGGTTGAAAACAGGCGGGAAGACGGAACAAGATCCGTCTCTACTGAGACGAAGACGCTCTGGTTTCCCAGGTTTCCCAGAACCCCCCCCCCCACACCCCCCCCCCCCCCCCCCCACACACCCCCCCTCGTCCCACTGGCCCCTGATTCTCCGGCTGGGCTGTTTGTCCTGGGTGACCCGGCACGGCACAGCACTGGAGGGTGGTGCTGATGGTGGGGGGGGGGGGGGTTGCTGACTCCACTCACTGGTCGTCCTGTAAATCGTTCTTTTATGGCCCCTGTAATGATCCCCCAGCCGGCAATCTTCACTCCGTCGCACTGCAGATACCAACCTGCCGTTTCTGGCAGTACACACACACACACACACACACACACACACACACACACACACACACACACACACGCAGCTATGTTCACGTTCATAAAACTCGTGCCTTTTCACACCCCATCTACCCTAATCCTGACTTCCTGTGTAAAGGTCATAGAACGCGCCGGAGGGTGGTGTTTTTGCTCCGCTCCCAGTGAGTCCAACTGCGACCGATGGTCCTCCGTCGCCCATCGTCTCGTTTACATGGCTTCTTCTAACATTCCCAACACAAAGACCCCAATCTGTCCTCAACATGTCACTAAACTGTCTCGTCCTGCTGCTACTGTCTCTCCGTCTGTCCCCCAGGTTGATTTGTCCATCTGAACCCGGACATTGCAGATTTAAAGCGTCTGTCCTCTGATTTTTCAGTGAAGCACTTTTGCCTTAATGGCTCCTCGCAGCCTCCTCCTGAAATGTTTTCCACAAACGAGCAAATGAATTGCAGCGGCGAGCGAGGGGGAAATTAAATGCAAATATAATATATGAAATGCAAATGGCTCGACATCAAGGTTTTGTTTTTTTTACGAAGCTGACCGGATCCGATCCCCGTGTACACGCTGTGTTTTAGATTTCACAGCCTCCATTTAATGTACTGTTTCTGAATGTTAATTAGCGTGCGTCGTTAAAGCAGACACGCTTTACTGTTTCCTCTTTTAGTGCGGCGGCTGCGGAGAGAACTCCACTCTGTGGAGCTGTATTGTTTCTCTTAAAAGCTGTGAACGTGAAGAATGTGACTCCAGGGATTGGTTTTGTGTGGCGTCCTTCCAGCGGAGCGGTTTATTAGGAACGTCACGCTCACGTGGGTCAGACCAGCTTGAAGCTGTGGATTCCTCACTGTCTTCATCCTGCTCTCAGTTTGATTCTGCTCCACATCGCAGGGCCACATTACTTTTTAGAACATTATCTTCTCCAGCAACACAATGTTCTTTTATATTTCATTCATGTATCGGCAGTCACCCATAACATTATGACCCTGTAGCGCCGCGTTCTGTAATAATGGTGGAATATGTAATAATGTATACATTTTCTACTCATTATGTAATAACACAGCATTCTGTAATAATGATGGAATATGTAATAATGTATACATTTTATACTCATTATGTAATAACATCACGTTCTGTAATAATGATGGAATATGTAATAATGTATACATTTTCTACTCATTATGTAATAACACAGCATTCTGTAATAATGATGGAATATGTAGTAATGTATACATTTTCTACTCATTATGTAATAACACCACGTTCTGTAATAATGGTGGAATATGTAATAATGTATACATTTTCTACTCATTATGTAATAACACCGCGTTCTGTAATAATGGTGGAATATGTAATAATGTATACATTTTCTACTCATTATGTAATATCACCGCGTTCTGTAATAATGATGGAATATGTAATAATGTATACATTTTATACTCATTATGTAATAACACCTCGTTCTGTAATAATGGTGGAATATGTAATAATGTATACATTTTCTACTCATTATGTAATAACACAGCGTTCTGTAATAATCTGCCACATTTTGTAATAACTCGTCACATATTGCAACAGTTATTACAGAATGTGGGTGTTCCACTTTTCTTTTTTTTTAAGAAAATGTATTAATTTGGTGCATTATGTCATAGATTTTGCCCTTTATAGACGTACATGGTTCTATTTTTAATAATGAGAAAAAAAATTAAGATTCAGTTGCACTTGAATTATTACATTAGTCTTTGGTTTTGCTTGTGTCCTGCCAGCATAGCAATAGTAGAATGATGTAAATCAGGTTTAATGTTATAGATCACCTGCCATTGTGGCTGTAGATTTTCAAAGTTACAGGATAACCAGTAGTTTTCCACCAGGATATTTAATCATTTTGAAGAAATGAACCAGATTGTAAATGAACCAGATTGTAAATGAAACCAGATTGTAAGTCCCACTAAGTGCATTTAATCGATTGCATTTCATACGGAAGAAGTTATTACAAATTGTGTTCAAGAATTGTATTACAAAACGTGGCGTTATTACATAACGAGGTGAAAATGTCTTACATTATTATAATATATCCTTATTATTGCAGTATTATTACATAATGCGGCACCACAGAGCTTGCGGAAACGGAGCCAGTTCACCCGTCAGAACTTAGTCCCCCTTAAAATAAAGTGCGACTCCAAAATAGTGAAACACTAAACGTCACTTAAACCAAATATGTGTGTGCAAGTAAACGTGTTCGCAGATGACCTCATCATTTATTTCACTGTCCAATAGAAGTTGTCAGAAAAAGCTGAATTCCTAAATAATTGGACGAAACAAGACGTATTCAGAAACATGAAGTAGAGATTTTCCCTTCTTAAGCTCATCAGCTTGTAAAAACACAGTTTAAGTGAGTTGTGGATGTTTTTCTCTACAAATATACACAAATATTCCAGAGGATCAGTAATAATCAGACAGATGATTCAGTGAATTACATGTTCCTGTATAATATCTGCTCTCTAGATTTACTGGCTTCTACTTACGATCCTCTGACGGATTTCCACGTGAAAAACATCGACGTCTCACTATTTTATTTGCACACTCCACCTGATGTCCACACTTACTGCCTAAACCAGGGGTCTGCAACCTGCGGCTCTGGAGCCACATGTGGCTCTAGGGCGCCCCCTGTAACGGCTCCCTTACATTTTCAGAAACATTTTTTTGAGGAAAGAAAGATTTTTCCTACATGCATACCACACTGACTTTCTAAAATGATCTAATCTTCAGCGTAAAAACAGGGAAACTAAAAAGAGCCAGAATAGCTGGAGTTTCCAAAAAAGAGGATAAAATAGCTAAAACTCACAAATAATTATAAATACAGTAAAAATGGTCAAACACAATGGAAATTGCTAGCACATAGTTGTTTTTTTCAGGAAAACAAAAAAAGAAAATAGATAAAGGAAAAATAAAAAAACAAAGGAAAGGGGAAATGAAAAAAAAAAGAATAATGACAAAAAGAAGAGAAGAAAACAAAAAAAGGTATTTATTTATTTGTATTTATTTTGATCTCCATTAGCTGGAGCGAGTACAGATACTCTTCCTGGAGTCAAAAACATCTAAATTAAAGAATAAGAGAAATATAGCTATTACAGCTGAAACGGCTGTTTGCATTGCAGTTTTTTTTAAAGATATTTTTTTTTAGATATTACCGTCATTTTTGGAACACCAGCCAGTTCAGGCGCCGTCTCTCCGTCGGCTGCTGACGAATCGACTGAACGTTTCTGAACGTCTCTTAGTGTCTCGGCTTCGTGGACGTGGTGGGAAGTTCTCCTCTCACCTTTTCGGCACCTTTAATTGATGCAGTAGTTTTGTCGGTTGCTCTCCTCCTTTGTTGAGCGTGTGAATGTGTTGTGTACTCTGCAGCTCTACCCACAATGCCCCTGGGTCCTCACCCTCCTCCCTGTGACAGCAGATGTCTGTGAACAGACGCGTCGTTGGTGTTTCTGCGTTTCCGCGGCGTTGCGACTGGAGAGCGGTGACTTGTGGGCAGATTTCACTCTGAACGCGCCGACGTCGACACTCAGACACGTTCCGAGCGCCGCGCCGCAGCACAATTCATAATGATAGTGAATACCGAAGGAAATAAGTCAAGACGCCCCCCCCCCCCCCCCCCTCCTCCACCCCCCCACCCCGGGCAGAGGCTCCCCCGCCCCCCACGTGACCCCCTGTTTAGTATTCCTGCCTCGTCTGGCTCGGGGAAGCGCCATTAAATTGGGATCAGGCAGATTAGAGTCTAATATAGACGACTATTAAAGGCTGCAAATGAGAGCCGAGGGTGAGAGCCCAGGCGGGGGCGCCGCCCACCTCCGACCCCCCACCCCTACCCCCACCTACGCTGAGGGGGAAATAAATCACCTGAACGCCTTGGATGGAGACGGTCACCATGTTGCTGAGGCTCCGTTCACACCACAACGGAAACGAGTGTTTCCTCAAAACGTTCCTCCCTCTGGGGGTTTGTTTACACGACGCCGGCGCTCAAGCTGGAACCTTTCTGTCCCGGTCGTTAATCAGTCCAAACGAATGTCGGGTTCTCTCTGTTTTAATGTCGATAGCGTGTTGTTCTCTGCACGGGCGTGTGGTTTTATTACTAAAACAAGCAACAGCGCCCCCTTGTGGCCCGGCAGACTAACTACACTGTTGTTCGTGTGTCTGCTGCTGGAAACCAACACTTTGTTGGTGTCGTCACTGGAAACGCCGTCGTGTAAACGAGGCCTGATCCTCGATAATAAACCTGCGTTCCTTTTGTGTCGCTGACGATTTTCTATTGAGCAAGTAAAGAAATGTTAACAACACGTTTCTACATTTACAACATTGAAATGTTTGTGTTGATGTGCAGACAGAAAGAAATGTTATAAACATGAACTAAAAGTAGAACCGAAGCGTTGCAACAACATATTAATGATCATATCAAACCTGGAATTTCCCAAAAACTTCACAGATGTAGGGACAAATTTGAGTATTAGTTGTTGATAAGTATTTGACAAACTCATTATTGCAGTTAAAGTGAAAATAGGCCGATTTAATTAGGCTAGCGTAGCAACATGCTGCATGTATTATTCCGTGTTTGTACAGTAAAAACAGAAATCTATCAATTTAAAGTGAAAGGTCAAATTCAGATACGGCTGCAGAACAGCCGAGTCCTTAATGGAGATTTTTCATGTTTGTACATTTTACCGCAGCGGATTGTGTGTCTGGTGACAACAGGACAGAATCACAACAAATCAAGAAAAAACACTAAAAACAGACACGCGTGATCGGAAACACAAACAATCGTGTTTGGATCAGATTCAAAGAAGAGACGGGGTTCTGTTATTGAGAAGCACAAACACATGAACCTAATCTACTTGAGTATTTTTCAGAAGTTTGATCTTCGTACTCTAAAGCAGGGGTCTCAAATACTGCGAAAGTATAACGTTATTGGAGTGAAGTGAGAGTAAACGTTGTGACGTTGTCTTTACTTACTTGGGGAAGTTCATGTACTTTAAAGGTTTGTTGGCTGGAAGAACGGGACACAACACATCTTTTGCAAGTAGTATAAGTTCAGTGGACAATAGTTTTGGTTTCACGGTAGACAACATTGGGTATTGGCTCGATAAGCACATCTTTTCCACTAATTAATCCGTTAAAGTTGAGCTTTTATTGTGAAATCACCCAATGGGTAAACCATGGCAGGAGGACACCTCACACAGAACCCTCTTCACTCCTGGTTACCCACCCACAACTAGTAAACCAAACTAAACTAGATGAACTAACCAACTACATGAACAAAGCAACAAAAACACAACACAATCATTACCAACACTACAAACC
This sequence comes from Lipophrys pholis, assembly GCF_963383615.2. Taxonomy (NCBI): domain Eukaryota; kingdom Metazoa; phylum Chordata; class Actinopteri; order Blenniiformes; family Blenniidae; genus Lipophrys; species Lipophrys pholis. Next base: position 1,587,610 of record NC_137634.1, on the reverse strand, counting down.
TAATATAACCCCAATAATCACGTCTAACACCCGACGTACAGAAACTCCCATGATGCACTGCAGCGATCACAGAGCGGATCGCTGCAGTGCATCAGGGGAGTTTCTGTACGTCGGGTTTTAGCTGTTGTTGGGGGTTATTTTAGTAGTTAGTTAAGTAGTAGTTAGTTAATTCATCTAGTTTAGTTTGGTTTATTAGTCAGGGTGCTCTTGATGATTGGTGAGTGTCAAAGTAAAATCTTATACCGTCACATATTTCATTAAAGAGTTTCCATGTATTTGACTTTGCTTGACAGTTTAAAGATCATGAGACTGATGTGATTTCCTGTTCTTTCATGATGACGTGCCATATCCCACTATACATTGATCATGGAAGTAAACTTCCACTAATATCAGAATCCTCTCAGACTTGATGCTCTGCAGCTCGAGGGACTAAAAAGCTGCTGGTTCCCGACTCCTGTTCTAGACATTCTGAGAGACTCAACTGCTTCTTCTCTTAAGATGTGGCTCAGATTTGTGACAAGAAGTGCAGGCAAGAGAAACCGTGTTCAGAAGAGCCGTTCATCATCTTCATTCAAGGTTCCAGTCATGTTCAGAAGAAATCATTAAAACTCTTAAGAATGACGTTTCAGGATTTGTTGTACAACTTTTCTTTTGTGGGATCTGATGCGGCCCAGCCTCACCCAGACTCAGCCTCACCCACACTCTGCCTCACTCAGACTCTATCTCACCCAGACTCTGCCTCACTCAGACTCCATCTCACCCAGACTCTGCCTCACTCAGACTCTATCTCACCCAGACTCTGCCTCACCCAGACTCTGCCTCACTCAGACTCTATCTCACCCAGACTCAGCCTCACCCAGACTCTGCCTCACTCAGACTCTGCCTCACCCAGACTCTGCCTCACTCAGACTCTATCTCACCCAGACTCTGCCTCACCCAGACTCTGCCTCACTCAGACTCTATCTCACCCAGACTCTGCCTCACTCAGACTCTATCTCACCCAGACTCTGCCTCACTCAGACTCAGCCTCACCCAGACTCAGCCTCACCCAGACTCTGCCTCACCCAGACCCAGCCTCACCCAGACCCAGCCTCACCCAGACTCTGCCTCACCCAGACTCTGCCTCCAGCGGCCCCCGGGTACATTGAGTTTGAGACCCCTGATCTAAAACATTCACTAACTAGAGCTACACTCGGTAGAGCTGCGTTGACTGTAACGTGACCCTGCCGGCCGCTGCTCCGGGGAACTCATGTGACTGACATTCCTGATAACAGGCAGATGGTAACAATGTCGGCGGCGCCGCCGTCACTGGACCGTGTCCGATCCACTTACTGATCTTTTTTTTAATGCGGGGCTGAAGCGCTGGATGTTCAGCTTGTCCTTTCAGGAATGTCACGGCGCCGCCGCGCTATTAGAGCCGGTGTTACTGTACGTCTTGGATTCTTCTCTCATTCAGACCCATTAACGTGTCTGCACATCGTAACGTCTTGTAACGGAGGCTAATTACCACATCGCCAGACCTCTGGGGATCTGGAACAGACTGAATGTACTGGATCCACGTGCTGCAGGGCAGAAGCCTCGTCTTCATTCCTCCTGGATGTTTGGAGGATGTTTCAATAACTTAGTAAGAAATTAGAGCCGAGTCATTTAGTGTTTGTCCACACTGGTGTCCACCCAGCTGCTGTGTGAGACAAAGAATGGACATGATGTCGGATCATCAACATAACATCGTGTCAGAATTACTCATTAGTTCATTTAATTTAAATTTATATTTCGGACATACTCCAAATCATCATCCAGTCACTCCAGAGAGTCAATAAGTAACAACAGAACAATATAATCAGGTTGCATGTCAGAAAAGGAGTTGTTGATTCTCTGACTCGTTTTGTCCCTCTGCAGACACCTGCAGCTGGACTCGTCCTCTGACCTGTGCTCTGACTATTTCTTTGACTCGATCTATGACTCAATATTTGACTCGATCTCTGACTCGTTCTCTGACCCGTGCTCCGACTCGTCCTCCGACTCGTCCTCTGACTCGTCCTCTGACTCGTTCTCTGACTCGATCTCTGACTCATTCTTTGACTCGATCTCTGACTCGTCCTCTGACTCGATCTCTGATTCATTCTTTGACTCGATCTCTGACTCGTCCTCTGACCCGTGCTCTGACTCGTTCTCTGACTCGTCCTCTGACTCATTCTCTGACTTGATCTCTGACCCGTGCGCTGACTCGATCTCTGACTCGTTCTCTGACTCGATTTCTGACTCGTTCTTTGACTCGATCTCTGACTCGTCCTCTGACTCGATCTCTGACTCATTCTTTGACTCAATCTCTGACTCGTCCTCTGATCCGTGCTCTGACTCGATCTCTGACTCGTCCTCTGACTCGTCCTCTGACTCGATCTCTGACTCATCCTCTGACTCGATCTCTGACTCGTCCTCTGACTCGTCCTTTGACTCAATCTCTGACTCGTCCTCTGACCCGTGCTCTGACTCGATCTCTGACTCGTCCTCTGACTTGTTCTCTGACTCGTTCTCTGACTCGTTCTCTCCGCAGACACCCGCTGTTCCCGCTGCTGGCCTTGCTGTTTGAGAAGTGTGAGCAGGCCACGCAGGGATCCGAATGCATCACGTCGGCGAGCTTCGACGTGGACATCGAGAACTTTGTGCACCAGCAGGAGCGAGAACACAAACCTTTCTTCAGCGAGGACCCAGAGCTGGACAATCTGGTGAGCCAAGCAGGGGAAACAATCGTTTAGTCGTGTCTGGATTAGAGCCGCCTCTCTGGTCAGGGCTTGTTTCAGGTGATAGCGCCCCCAAACAGCAGCTGCTGTAATTGCGTGATGTTTTCCAGGCGGTTTGCACCACAACAAGCAGTAATTACAGGTTTGGACGTGGAGGATGCTGATGGTGGTCCCTAACAAACGAGGGGGAGGAGTCCAGGCCGGACAAAGACGGAGACACCAGATGAAGAAACAGGAGAATAAAGCACTGCGCTCTGGTCATTACAGGACTGGTGATGGTCGACCCACGAGTGCTGAACAGTCAATTAACCTGCGTCTGTGTGTTTTATGAGGCGCTGGGTGCAGACGGCCCTCCCTCAGGGCACTAATTCTTCCCCGGGGCAGTAATGTAGCGCCGGGCCTGTCCGGCTGCGATGGGCGCAGGAGGTACCGGCCCTTCCATTAAGCGAAGGCAGTTTGATGAGCTGATTTATCTCCTCCTTGGACCAGCACTCTCCTGACCGTCAGGTCGACCTTGGCTGTGACTTTGAGGGAGAAGCTGCTGCGAATCTGGTTTGGTGGCGTTCAAATTCATTCTAGAATCTGGATTAAACCTCCTGGAGAACATCACGCAGTTACACCCGCTGCTGGTTTGGGGGCGCTGTCGCCACAAACAAACACTGAGCGGAGAGGAAGTAAAGAAGAAACACTGCTCATTGATTGGTCCGGACCGAAAGAGGAAGTCCCGCCGCTTTAGCCCGTGGTGGCTAGGCTAGTTAGCTTGTGGCTAATGGATAGCTCTGCTCTACTTCCTCCTTCCACCCACGTTTCCATAGAGACCAGAGATCCAGTTCAGAGTTCAGAGTTCGTGTTCGAGACGCCAAAATATTTTTTTCCAGAAACTCCCTAAAGAACTCTGGTCCGGATCAAACAGGGGAATGTGAACGTGCCCTCATTGTCACACTAAAAACTACTCCATAACATAAAAGAAGAAAAGAATAGATAAAACTACATATATATTAATAATAATAAAACTATAAATAAATCAAATAAAAGAATAAAAGGAAAAGGAAAATTGAAAATAGAAAAAAATGTTTAATAAAAAGAAAATTAACAAATCCATGAAAAAAGAGGGAAAAATCAAAAAAATGGCCACAAAAGCTACAAATATAAAATAATATATCAAAATTTTTTGGCACTTAAGGAATGTACCCTTAGTTTTTGTATGTACGGCGATTTTACTTTATTTTATTTGTTTTTTTACTTAATTTCAGATAATTAACACGTTTTTCGTCTCCAGATAAATTTCATTTGATGTAAATTCCTGAAAACGGTTAGTTTTGCCATAAAGGTTGCAGACTGCTCTGCCAGGTGATTTACCTGCAACCAGCTGTTTCCTAGCAACACTCCTCCAATGAAAGCTTCAGTTTTAACTTCCTCTCTTCAGGCTGCTGCTGCTGCTGCTTTTATCCAGATGCTGTAAAGAGTAGGGAGCGTGAGGAGTTGTGCTTGTACATTGTGTATTTAAAGTAATTTATTATGTATATATTTAGATTTTCATATATGGTCAAACATCTGATTTTGATGCGACCATAAGACCATTAAGACCAAAAATAGAATTATTTTGTCTTTTGGAATAGAATGAATGTCCATCCATTATTTCTCATATTTTTAACAATATCCTTCCATAATTATGATTTTACTTTTTTATATTTATTCTATAATATATATAATAAATTATGTAGAAAAATATATGTAATTTATTCATAGCTTTTTATTCACATAATTAGTCTTAATGTAATAGTTCTAACAAGTTGAAATAAATTGATTATTGAAAAAGTGAAAGCTAAAAAATATGTATTATTTATGGGGAAGGGAATTAATAATTCTTCCTCCTCCCTTTCAGACTTGCAACCTAATTATATTCACTGTTTATTGGTGTGCACTTTTGACTTTGATATTTGATTTTCAGCATGTCCCAAATGAAGAAGTAAAATAAGAAATGAAAATGGAGAAAAATAAATAAATAAATAAAATCTTCAGAAGTTTAAAAAATTGAGTTTTTTTGGGTTTTTTTAAGGGATTTTTGCTGTTTTTTTGCTCATTTTGCTCATTTTAGAAATTTTTAAAACCCATTTTAAGCCAAGTCCTTTGAAAATGACCTTTTGTGTGTAAATAAAATGAAAACCAGATGAAACGTTTAATTAGGTTTCATTTTGTGAAAGGTTCAGGGAGCCACTGCAGAAGACCTAAGAGCCACATGTGGCTACAGAACCACAGGTTGCAGAACCCAGAACCCAGAAATGGACCCTCAGGAAGACGTCGGCCGTCTTCCAGCCAAACCTCAAGTCTTTCTGTTTGACGCGAAAAATCCTGGCGATCAAAACGGAGCCGTTGGCTTTAATTAGCTTTCAGGTTGAGACGTTACACAGTAAATCTTTAGCAGGCGACCGTTCAGGAACCCACTTCAGAGGGTAAACGGAACCTTTCTGTTCGGTTCAAACAGGAAGCGCCTGCAGCTGAGACCATCTGAGACGCTCACCAAACCTTCAGGACTCCAGGAGACGTTTCGTCCTCGTCCACCACATCAGATTAATCTCAACCACAAAACTCTGAACACATCAAACGTGTGATTAACGGAGTTCTCACGCATCCCGCCTCCCTTAAACCGCCTTTAAATCAATTCTTCAAATGTATTATTAGAACAACATTGTGCAGTTGTAAAGTGCTGGTACTCAATAGTAAATGTACAAAGTAAATATCAGTGTCTGTTGCTCCTCAGTTATAAAAGCCAGCTTGTTATGCTGGTGTGTCTGAAGGTAAATAGATTGAATTGGTAGATTGATAATGAGGTAAATTGATTGAAGGGGATGCAGCTCAAGTTAGAACAGGAAGTATTCTACTGAAATACACACTAAATACACAACCCCTGTACAGACATGTCACTGCTGTCATTGTGACCCCGTCTTGTCAGCAGGACAAGTCTTTTGTTTGAGCGCCGCAGGCCACAAAACCTTCCCGTCAGCCGTTCAATGATCTCCAGAACTCCACGCCGCCGCCTCCGTCTGTTGCTTTCTGCTTGGGGAGGACGGAGGATGAAAGGATTACAGCTCCCCTGCATGCCTGCAATCTATATGCATCTGTGGAACATTAAAATTGAATGTCACTCCCGGCTCATCAATAAAGCCGACCGCTGCGTCTCACGTCTCCTCCTCACGTCTTCTTAAAACCGACTCGTCTGTGAGCTCGTCTTTTCAACCTGGTTTCACTGAACGGGAATATCAGCACAAACGTTAGGAATCAATGTGAGCTGATGGATTCTAACACTGAAGGAAGATTCCAAAGGAGAAACCATGAAAGATCTTCTATTTTTAGTGACTTTAATTAACATGGAGGTAAAGAGAAGGATTTCTAATGTTCCGTATGAGGAGGAGACTGACCTGCTGTCCTCGGACAAGTTAGAGACAAACTACACTGTCTGGGTCTGACTTTATTTAGCCATCAGGACTCTCCATCAGTCCAGCCATCCACCTTTTGTCTCCCGATCGTTTCAGCTTGTAGGGAAACAGCTGAACAGCCAATCAATGATGTCAGCAGGTCGATGGACACTCAGTCCCCAGAAGAGAAACGCTGGAGTTGATGTTCTTGGTTTGGTGACTCCGAGTCAAACACACTGTGAACTAACTGCTTTTACCCTCAACAACCTGCGCTGATGTACGAAATAATCCCACCGGAAGCCGTCTGGCAAGAGTCTGTTTGACCACTCGTGTTGATTCACATCTCATTGGCCTTTGGACTGAACGTTTTCGTTCACGCTGCATTTTCAGAGCGGCTCGATCAGAAAGGAAAACGCCATGCAATTACCACAGCTACTGGTTAGGGGGCGCTGTCGCCACAAGTGAACACTTACCAGAGAGGAAGCAAAGAAACGAGGTTCATTGATTGGTCCGGATTGAAAGCGGAAGTCCCGCCCCTTTATCCAAAAAATAGAACTGAATAAAGCAAATGCAGAACTTAAGTCCAGAACACGAGGTGCTTCACGCTGTAGGAAAAAGAAAAAGTCACATACTTTACATAGAAACTCATTATGGACCTTGTAAAGACGACAGATGGAAATTAGATTTGTGCTAAATCTGCTCAGACATCTTTTTAATGTCCACATTGTCCTTTAAATACACATATTTAAAAAAATAAGAGAAGAAAAAGTATTCAGAGTAGGAACTATTAGAACAACAACATCAAATTAAACAAAAGCTGGTCGTTTTAGGAAAATGGACCTTTTCCAGTTCTCCCAGGATTTGTTAGATTATTAGATTCCCTCCATTCCAAAGAAAGGTGACATCACCCCCCCCCCCCCCCCCCCCACCCCCCCAGGTCTCTGTTCAGACGTTTTCCCTCAACACTCTCAGTAAATCGTTAACATTGGTCTTTGTTGATGTGGACTGGAGCAAACCGAAAAGAGACTTCATTCCAGTCGGTGTTCCTCCTTGTGGGTTGAAAATCTTTTAAAAGATGACGGTGATTTCTGTGTTTGTGTGATGACTTGATGACGTGATGACGTGATGACGTGAAGGCGAGCGGCGTGCTGACGGCTCAGGTGCCCCTTTCCCTGTGTGTCAGATGGTGAAGGCCATCCAGGTGCTGCGGATCCACCTGCTGGAGTTGGAGAAGGTCAATGAGCTCTGCAAGGACTTCTGCAACCGCTACATCACCTGCCTCAAGACCAAGATGCACAGCGACAACCTCCTGCGTAACGACCTGGGAGGACCCTACTCCCCGACACACACCAGCCTCAGCATGCAGCAGGTCAGTCCTGCCCCGCCGCCGCCGCCCCTCCCCCCGAACCCCCCCCCCCCCCCCCCCACCCCCCACCCCCCACCCCCCACTCCCCCCCAGCTCACTCTTCCCACGACACCAGCTGTCATTTACCAGCAGGGAGAAGATGCTGTGGGGAGTTTTTCACTCGAGCGCAGAGCCCCCTCCTCACCAGTGTCTCCCTCTGTGATCCCCCCCAGGAACTAATTCAGACCTCCTCTCCATCCATGACCTCTGTCTCCAGCTCTGTTAACCCTGCGGGGATTGTGGTGCCCGCCGGGGGGCTCCAACAGGGCAACGTCGCCATGACAACCATCAACTCCCAAGTGGTATCAGGTGAGCATCACGACACACACGACGATGGAAACACGACCAACCTGACGCACGTTAAGAACGTCTTAATGGATCGTCTTGAACTTTCTCCAGTTTGTTCAGATAAAAATCTAATTTATCACCTTTACAGGCGACAGACATTTTAATCACATGACAAGGCTTTAACCTGACATTGATCCTGTGATTTCATCTCCTCTTTGTGGTTCTTCATATTTCCATTTAACATCCTAATAGCCATTTTCATGGAGGGCCCCCTTGTGGTCATGTTGAAGAAAACAGGAAATCTCAGGATGTCCAGAGATTAAAGTAATAAAACTGTAATCTATAAGCAGGTACATCTGGCTGTTGGTACGGTCAGTTCACAAAGTGTCTCTCACTTATTGTCTTCTGGATTATAATCGTGTCGTTCTGATACATCAGCTCATTCAGTCAGTCAGAGGAGGAAGATGCTCTATAATCTGGATGTTAGAGGAGGAAGACGCTCTATAATCTGATATAGAGGAGGAAGATGCTCTATAATCTGGATGTTAGAGGAAGACGCTCTATAATCTGATATAGAGGAGGAAGATGCTCTATAATCTGGATGTCAGGGGAGGAAGATGCTCTATAATCTGGATGTTAGCGGAAGACGCTCTATAATCTGATATAGAGGAGGAAGATGCTCTATAATCTGGATGTCAGAGGAGGAAGATGCTCTATAATCTCATGTTAGAGGAGGAAGATGCTCTATAATCTGGATGTTAGAGGAGGAAGATGCTCTATAATCTGATGTTAGAGTAGGAAGATGCTCTATAATCTGGATGTTAGAGGAGGAAGATGCTCTATAATCTGATGTTAGAGTAGGAAGATGCTCTATAATCTGGATGTTAGAGGAGGAAGATGACAGCAGCACTGAGCGGCGGTCTCCGTCTCCGGTCCTGACTGTCCCCTGTCCGACATGTTTCATATCTTTCTTGGTGTTTCTGAGCAGCGAGGTGATGACATCATCATTAGAATCAGCAGCGACACTAAAGCATGCAGGACAGGAAATCTCCAGAACCGGACCCGGCACCAGACCAGCTGCTGCAGACGTTCATGCTGGTTCCAAGGGGAAACCGTCAGGTTGTTGTGAAAGAGGCTGAATAGAAGCAGAGGAGTCGGGGTGAGACTGCTGGACGATGCCGAGCAACGGAGGAACGGAACCAGGAAGACAAGGAACCAGGAAGACAGGGAACCAGGAAGACAAGGAACCAGGAAGACAGGGAACCAAGAAGACAAGGAACCAGGAAGACAAGGAACCAGGAAGACAAGGAACCAGGAAGACAGGGAACCAAGAAGACAAGGAACCAAGAAGACAAGGAACCAGGAAGAAAAGGAACCAGGAAGACAAGGAACCAGGAAGACAAGGAACCAGGAAGACAAGGAACCAGGAAGACAGGGAACCAGGAAGACAGGGAACCAGGAAGACAAGGAACCAGGAAGTTAAGAAACCAGGAAGACAAGGAACCAGGAAGACAAGGAACCAGGAAGCCCCAAGAGGAAACGCTGAGACGCTTTGGGCCAAATTCCCCTGCCCTCTAAACTCTTAGGTCAAGCCTCAGTGTTGATGTCACTGGTAATCTGGTAATCTGGTAATCTCACTCATCCAGTCGTCTCACGTCCTGAATCGCAGCTCGGAGCGAATCGCCTTCAAATCCGATTCTGGATCTTAAAACAAGGCTAACAGTTAGCCGTAGCTAACCAGGTATCGCTACTGCTACCTGCTGCTTTTACCAGAGGAGGATTTATGATATTGATCTCCTGTGGTGACGACAATCAAACCTCACGTTTTGTTGTGCGCCCCCTTGTGGAAGATTCTGGTTTGAACAAAGAGCCCAAAGTAAAGAAATCTCTTTCAAACTCCACATTTTCAGTTTCAACTGAGGTCCAACACCAATAAACATGTTTTAAGAAGGAAAACTGGGATTTCCAGCTGACCACTTCTTTAAATCCCCTGATGGGCTCTTTCAGCAGGACCCTGCCTCGTGGTCTCCGGTCTGAGATGTTGACTCGGCCTCCAAGTTCCCCGGATCCAAATCCTGTAGAGGAAATGTGGAGGTCCAGCCTCTGGAGAGGCTTCACGGTCCGGTGGAGTCCACACCTCCATGACTTCAGGCTGTGCTCTTCAGAAAAACAAGGATCGATGATATACTAGGCAGAGACCAGTTAGAAGAATCCCGCTGAGAAAAGGCATTAAAGCTCTGTGGCGCCCCCCAGAGGGACTCAGCCAGCGCCACTGGAAACCAGGGTCTGATTGGTGGAGATCGTTAGAACGATGGACTTTAGAACCGAGCTGGAACTCTCTGTTTTCAATATTTCTCATAATCCTGAGTTTTAAAGGTGTTTTGTGTCGGGCGCTCGCAGGGCGTCTGTTCTCTTCACGGAGAGCTTCCCTTCTTTTTTCTAATGTCAAGCCTGTACAGTGAAATGTTAATCCTGCCCTCTGGAAATCCCTTTTAACCTAAAATAAATCAATGCCTGCGCCTTTGATCACGACACAGTGAAGAGCTCAAACAGACTGCGATAAGAGCGTCTTGATCAAGGCTAATTAATCCAGCAGCAAAAACACCCCCCTCCTCCCGCCGTCTTCTCTTCCTGGGTGAAAGGACATTAACGCACCTTGAATTTAATCATTTGGTCTCTTGTTTGCCTGCGTTTTGATTGCACGGCTGACAAGAGGTAGTTAATGCGGCGGCGGCGGTGTGGGCATGAAGCCGCCGCCGCCGCCACCGGCGGCCGCTGCTGGAGCCACTTCATTCATACTCATGGCGGCAAATTATCCCCTCAGGTGGGACCCTGTACCAGCCGGTTGCCATGGTGACATCACAGGGGCAAGTGTTAACGCAGGCGCTGCCGCCGGGAACCATCCAGATCCAGAACTCCCAGGTAAATAACGTCTGTTTGTTTTATTTCTAAACTGGGGTCCGGTAGGCCGAGCCCCCCTCCCCCCCAAACCCCCCACGCTTCACCCCCCCCCCTTCCTCCCACACACCTCCCACCGCCTCAATTTGTTCTTATTAAAAAGGCCTCTTCACATCTGAGCGAACCCCCTCCAGGTGCCTTTTCATTGTCTCGCTCTGAACACGGCCCCCCGCTGTCAGACAAAATGGAAATTGTTTATTCCCCCGACGCGGAGCGAGCTTTCTGATGGCGTCAGGTTCGACTGCAGATAAAAGCCATGTGAGGACTCTCTTCAGGAAGCAGAAACTCCTCCACGCTCTCACGTTCTGTCTCTTTTATTTATTCCTCAACATCCTGACAGAGCGAACGGAAGAGACGGATCAATTATCACGAGCAGGAAATCATGGTTTCATCTCTGTTACATCGTGACACGAGGACACCTTTCAGATTTTCAGATTTGAGCTTTTTGTCGCCTGTAAATGTTTCCTGTCATTATGAATGAGCCTTCCACCACAGTGATTGATGCTCAGCATCATCTGGCCAACTGAATTATGATATATGACTATTATGACAATAAAGGTGGAGCAGGTCGAATCTCCGTTATACCACTTTTGTGCATGAGGGGGCAGTAATGAGCCCTTGCATTTTAGCCCATTTAAAAGCCTCCCGAAGTTTTCAGAAGTAAAGATATTAGGCAGGAAAATTCAGATATTTCGTCAGAGATTTTAACCAGGTTCTCTTTTAGATGTTTTAACAAATTTAATGGATAAATCTAACCCTAACCCTAATACATACATACATACAAGCCATTTAATGAATAAATATACGCGGTCAAAAACTCGTCATCTTCCTCCATTATGTCACACAGTGAAGATTCTGGCAGTTACTATAAATATAAAATACTACTTACCCCCAATATAAACACTCACACTTATAATCAGCCTCAGAATAATAATGATTGCTAAGCCCCGCCCCCTTTCCCAGCTGGTTTGTCAGTGATTGATGGAGGTCAGACTGACCGACAGAAGGAACAGATGGAAGGAGAGTAAATCTTCTCCCTCGACTGTCCAGGTCCAGGTCCAGGTCCTCCACAGAACCAGATGTCCTGTCCTTTCACCACTGGCTGGTCCAAGGTCTAGAAGAACTCTGGTGTTTCCCACAAAGGGGCTCTGGACTATGACTCTAGTTAATGTAGAACCCCAACATCCACTGTCTCCACCTCCTCCCTGGACCAGGACTGGAACAGGTTTCCTCTGGTTCTTTTGGTTCCTCTGGTCTGTCTGGTCCAACACCACCTCCTGATGCGTTCCACTGCAGAAGACACTCAGATTCCTTCACTGACTTTCAGAACGTTAAAATGATGACGAAAAAACCAGACTGATTCCTCTGCCCTCACCTTTGAACCCTCACTGTTGACCCCTCACCGTTGATCCCTCACTGTTGACCCCTCACTGTTGATCCCTCACCGTTGACCCCTCACCGTTGATCCCTCACTGTTGACCCCTCACCGTTGATCCCTCACTGTTGACCCCTCACCGTTGACCCCTCACTGTTGATCCCTCACCGTTCATCCCTCACTGTTGACCCCTCACTGTTGATCCCTCACCGTTCATCCCTCACTGTTGATCCCTCACTGTTGACCCCTCACCGTTCATCCCTCACTGTTGACCCCTCACCGTTGATCCCTCACTGTTGACCCCTCACCGTTGACCCCTCACTGTTGATCCCTCACCGTTCATCCCTCACTGTTGACCCCTCACTGTTGACCCCTCACCGTTGACCCCTCACCGTTGACCCCTCACTGTTGACCCCTCACCGTTGACCCCTCACCGTTGACCCCTCACTGTTGACCCCTCACCGTTGACCCCTCACTGTTGATCCCTCACTGTTGACCCCTCACCGTTCATCCCTCACTGTTGATCCCTCACTGTTGACCCCTCACCGTTGACCCCTCACCGTTGACCCCTCACTGTTGACCCCTCACCGTTGACCCCTCACTGTTGATCCCTCACTGTTGACCCCTCACTGTTGACCCTACAACAATAGTTTAAACTGTCGTTGCTCTAATTCCGTTGCCATGGTGACACTTCAGGAGGTGTTTCTGCCCTCAGCACTGGGAAAAAGAAAGGATAGGTAATTGGTAGTCTGCCTTTGTTTCCGTGGCAACAATAACTAAGACCTTCACATCCCGCTCTTCTTTACCCCCTCCTCTCTTTCTTCCTCTCTCCCCCTCTCCTCCCTCCCTGGTGGTCTGAAGGTAAACGTCGACCTTTCGTCCCTGTTGGACAGCGAGGACAAGAAGTCCAAGAACAAGAGGGGGGTCCTGCCCAAACACGCCACCAACATCATGCGCTCCTGGCTCTTCCAGCACCTCATGGTGAGCGACCGGGCGACTGGGCCCCGAGCACCGGGTAATAGGGCCCCCGGGGGGGGGGGGGGGGTTAACCGGGTGATAGGGCCCTGGGGGGCCCGGGTGACTGGTTCCCGGGCAGCATCCTGAAAGCACGTGACATCGTAGCAGAACGACGTTAATGCAGGAACGTAAAAAATGTTTCCTCCTCATCCAGCACCCGTATCCCACCGAGGACGAGAAGAGGCAGATCGCTGCTCAGACGAGTCTCACCCTGCTGCAGGTCAACAACTGGTAAGACCACCTGTCTCCTTCTAGACTCCCCCATTACCTCCCCCCAACTCCCCCATGAATCCCCCCCAACTCCCCCATTACCTCCCCCCAACTCCCCCATGACCTCCCCCCTAACTCCGCCGTGACCCTCACCCCCCATTCTGACAAAGTCCTGCTGACCCTGAATCTGGAGGAAGAGTCTCTTCCTCCCCAGTACATTTGTGACACTGTGGCGCCCCCTGCTGGTCATTTACTTCAAGTACAAACATGATGCCAAAAAAGTTGGGACAGGTCTTAAAACATTTCATTCCCAACAAAACATCAGATGTCATTTCATTAAAAGTTGAAGTTCAGATGTTTCCTTCCACTTTAAAAGCTGTTTGAGTCTAAAGTCGTCGTGTTTCACTGAATATTTAATATGTGGATGTTTTAAAACCCACAATGTTCGTGTTTAGAGCGATCAGCGTTAAGATCAGAGAGAACTGTTCATATCGACGTCTCTCGTCCTCAGACCTTTTGGTTTTCTTCTTCTCTTCAGGACTCATGACGCCTTTCACATTTCACACAAACTCATAAAGCCAATTTAATCTGGATTAATGAAATTACAGCATAATAATCTGCAAAGAACCAGGACCTGAATGTTTTATTGTAAAGAACATCTGGTTGAGTTTAGTTAGTTTAGTTGAGTTCTGCTTGTTTAGTTTAGTTTATCTTAGTTTAGTTCAGTTTAACTAAGTTCAGTTTAGTTTAATTCAGTTCAGGTTAGTTTAGATTAGTTTAGTCTATGTTAGGTTAGATTAGGTTAGTTTAGTTAAATCCGTCATTTTACAACAAAACCTGAAAATGTTGAAAGGGTGTGACTTTGCTGTTAAAGAAGGTAAATTGATGATGAAGAGGATGGTAAATTGATGATGAAGAATCCGAGGAGGATCATCACGGAGGCGTCCTGCAGAGACTTCAGCTCCTCCAGACAGTGAAACTTTGTGGTCGTGACGTTGTGGAGTTTTTATATTTCTCCTGAAGCTCGTCACCCTGGGATCATTAGAAGTTCTTCTGTCTCCAGGATTCTAAAGAACGTCTCGGTGTTCCTGTGTTCTCCCCTGGTTCCTCTCTCTCAGGTTCATCAACGCTCGCCGGCGCATCCTGCAGCCGATGCTGGACGCCAGCAACCCCGACCCGGCTCCCAAAGCCAAGAAGATGAAGTCCCAGCACCGGCCCACTCAGCGCTTCTGGCCCGACTCCATCGTGGCCGGAGTCCTGCAGACACACAGATCGCAGAGCGCCAACAACTCCGACAGTAAGAGAGGACAACATTGCTGGTCTCCACCAGGGGGCACTGTGCACTCTTCGTGGGTCAGGTTGAGGTTCCTGGGTGGGGGTGGGGGTGGGGTTAGTGGATGAACATATTTGCAGGTAAATTCACATCAAATGTAGCTTCCTGCTTATAAAATCAGCAGTGGATGAAATGTTTCACACCTTTGGCGGAAATTTGCTTCAGTTTTTGGTCTTCAGGTACAAAAATTGTAAAGTTTAAACTGATAATCCGTAACTCTGCTCTGACGCTCATGATCACACTGCTGCTCCCCGTAAGCCTGGTTTCCACTGCAAAGCATGTGCTGGCAAGGTACGGTACGTTATGGTACAGTATGGTACTGTATGGTACAGTACGGTACTGTATGGTACAATATGGTACTGTATGGTACAGTATCGTATTGTACGGTACGTTATGGTACAGTATGGTACTGTATGGTACAATATGGTACTTTATGGTACAGTATGGTACTGTACGGCACAGTATGATACTGTACAGTACAATATGGTACTGTATGGTACAGTATCGTATTGTACGGTACGTTATGGTACAGTACGGTACAGTATGGTACCGTACAGTACGTTATGGTATGGTACGGTACTTTATGGTACAGTATGGTACTGTACAGTACAATATGGTACTGTATGGTACAGTATCGTATTGTACGGTACGTTATGGTACAGTATGGTACTGTACAGTACAATATGGTACTGTATGGTACAGTATCGTATTGTACGGTACGTTATGGTACAGTATGGTACAGTACGGTACCGTACAGTACGTTATGGTATGGTACGGTACTTTATGGTACAGTATAGGACAGCACGGTATTGTACCTTAAGGCAAAGCGTACCCAGAAACAACTCTGTTGCACGGCTCCCCGGCAGAAAGTACGGTTAAAATGCAGGTGTATCCCCGCCATGTATCTGCCCCCCCTTTCCAAACCCCCTCCCCTGTGTCTGCCACCCCTCTCTAACCCCCTCCCCTGTGTCTACGCCCCCCCCTCTCCAAACCCCCCTCCCCTGTGTCTGCCCCCCCAGACCCCCTGAGCATGGACAGCCTGCAGTCGCTGTCGTCCGACTCGGCCACGCTGGCCATGCAGCAGGCCATGCTGGGAGCCGACGACTCCATGGACGGAACGGAGGAGGAGGACGAGGAGGACGAAGAGGAGGAGGAAGAGGAGGAGGAGGAGGGGATGGAGGAGGAAGAGGAGGAGGAGGAGGACGGCGAGGAGGAGCAGGACAGGGGCAGGCAGCTGTCGGGCCGGGGCGGGGGCGGGGGGCGGAGGGATGCGAGCATGGAGCACCCGGAGGAGCTGGACTAGTCCAGCAGGGGGAGCTGTGTGAACTTTGACCTCGGCTGTCAGCGGAGCCTCGGCGAGCTCGCCGCCGCCGCGGGACTCTGCGGAGCGTTTGGGGGCGTGCGAGGTCTTCATCAGGACGGACGTGTTGAGCAGTTTGTTCCCTCGCGGCGAGCAGAGCGACAGGAAGCACATTTTATACCGGCGAAGACGAAACAGACTGAAGACATGGCTGCTTTCTGATGAGGACGTTTTTAACCATTTTTAGAGCAGTGAAAGATTTTGGATGAGATATTTTCAGGAGAAAATGAAGAGTACTTTCACATGAATGAGCGTTTTTGACTGTGTGCTGATCGGCCTCCATGTTATCTTAATCTGCTTCCTGTAAGAACAGGAAGTTAAAACAATCCCTCCGTTGTGAAGCCAAACCACATGAAAGCTGCTCGTTCTCCTCAAATTACTTAGTTTCTCCTCCCAGAACCTCGAGTCTGTTGATTTAGAATCATTTGAAATGAGCACAAACTGCAGAACGACAGCGACGCGGCAGGAGGGGCGGAGCTTTGACCGCTGGAGTCGTTTATCGTCTCCGGTTAGCGAATTCCTCCAATCAGAAACACAGACCTGACGGAGGCGGAGCCTCGTCTCAGTGGACGACGCCGAGGTCTGAAGCGTCTCGGTCTTAAATCAAAGTCCAGGATATTCCTCCCATGGATATTGTACGATGACACGTGTTCAGATCCAAGCAGTTCACACTCAACGTTCACATTCAGCACATTAATGTCGGTTCTGTGACGGATTTTTAAATGTTTTGTCGCCTTCGCAGTGAAATGAAGGACTTTTCTTATTAAAGTTCTTCTCCCAGAATCCAAGCGGGAAAAATGACAAATGTCGGATCCAGTTATCGTTCATGTTCATCTCTAATACGTCGCCAGAACCTTCCTGAAGGGAATTCCTCTTCAAACTTATTAAACACGCTTTAATATTTCACGAAAGACACGCGGGTTTGTTGACATTTTAGCGTCACTGAAAAAAGATTAACGGTCGGTGTCGCCACATTTCGGGCCTTGAAAATGGTCCTTGAGAAAATCTGGATTATTTTCAGGCTAAATCGGTCGAATGTTGATATTTCCCCCCACGTTGGATTTCCCAGAATCCTTTGCGGCAGGTTTCCCAAGTTGGCGTCAGTCAGGAAACATAAACAGTTTGATGGATGAAATTCCTGGTCTGTCTGTAAACATCTGGACTTTATTGTGAAGGATTTAGGAAACGGCAGGATGAAACGAGTGGAGGTCTGGTGTTGCTTTATTCTCTGTGCAGAAGTGAAAACTTTAATGGGAAATATTTTTTTGGTAGAGTAACTTTAACGTGGTTCTACCTGTTAGTAAAAGCTGAGCGTGTCCAGAATAATCAAGTCAACCAATCAGTGATTGATTCAACCAATCAGATGCTTTCCGTCAGCTTCCCCTTTAAGAGCCAGGTGTACTCACACAGCAGAGCGGCGCTATAATCCCCACAAGTACTGACAAAGGTACGAACAGAAACCAACTGATGGGACTGAACCAACAGACCCGATCAGCTGCTGTCAGCAGGAACCGACGAAGGAACCACAGATCAATAAGCAGTAAAACCATCAGATTAGAACTCCAGTTCAAAACTCAACATTCCTCATTCTCATCTTATTACATCATCAAACCCTGTTTTCTCTGTCAAGGTTCCACTGAGCCAGAGGGTGACCGGTGCAAAGGTAGAATCATGACGACTTAGGCTCCGCCCACACGACAACGCGTCGTTTCTGGACGATCATCCGCACGGCGCCGCGTGTTAGGAATCTGAAAATGGTTTAGTTTTTTAAATAAAAGGTTCCAGAGGGTTTAAAACGCCGACTCAGCTTTGAGGTGTCGACGGACAAGGCGCACAGATAGTTTTGGCTCGTGTGGGCGGAGCCTGAACCTGAAACAGGAAGGCAAACAACTATGAACCGACACCAAAGCTACGAAGCTACAGAAGAACAGCTGATGGAGCCGGTTCACACGACAAAACCACCAAACCACCAAACCACCAAACCACCAAGCTTCTTTAGCTTCTGGTTGGTTTTTGATAAAAACCTTCCAGCCGATGTTCTTCAGCGTCTGTAGAAGTGATGATGTCACTGCAGGATGAGATGAAGCGTTCAGACAGGAAACATATAGGACAGAGAATAAAAGGTTTGATTTTTAAAACGTACTTTTATATCTCTGTTGGACTGTTTTATTTTGAAAATGCCTCACTTCCGTCAGCGCTCCGACCGCCGTTTAACTCCACCTTATTTTTTTTCGCACATCGTTAATCCTCATTAAGGTGTTTTCACTCGCCGTCCTGTCGGTCCACCGAAACATCACGTGGCTGAAGCCCCGTCCGAGGCGCAACAAAGGATTGGGACCGACGGTTTTACGGCTTCACACGACACGTCGCCTTCACACGACACGTCGGCTCCATACGACACGTCGGCTTCACACGTTTAGATGTTTTTGACAAACTGCGTCCGCCTGTAGGACAGCGGACGTCTAAAAGAACACACAGCACCATCTAGTGGCCTGGCATGCACACTACAGCCTCTTTCATGTTGTCATTATGAAAACGTGTCTGACCCTTCAAAATAAGATCCACAGACTTCAGGAACAAGAAGTGCTACAATCGCAAATTCTTTCTTTATTTCATTTTTGCCACCTGAAATGTCTTTCCAAAAGGGCTCTCGCTGGGTTTAATTTTTTTTAATTCTTTTTTAAGTTTTGTACTGAAAGTACTCTTTATTTTCAAACTTTGCAGCTGATGTGTCATTTCACTGCTGAAAATAAGAGCGTGAAGCGGCGGTGGAGGCGTTTGGGGGTTTTCTTTCTCCGGTGACTCACAGGTTCTCAGGTCGAGCAGCGCTCCCCTTCCACACATTTCCTCTCCAAACATCTCACTCCGCTGCAGCATGACGTTTTCCTTTTCTTCTCCGATGAGCAAAAAAAACTGTAGTAGACCAGTGTAATACTGACTGCACATATAGTATGTATATTGGATCTTTCATATGTTTGCATTCTGGTGTTGAACATTTGCGTATTTATTGTGATTTAGTTTGTGTGTGTGTGCACGTGTGTGTATGTGTGTGTGTGCGTGCATGTGTGTGTGCATGTGTGTGTCTGTGCGTGCACGTGTACGTGTGTGCGTGCATGTGTGTGGTGTGTGTGCGTGCATCTGTATGTGTGTGTGTGCGTGCATGTGTATGCGTGTGTGTGTGCGTGCATGTGTATGGTGTGTGTGCGTGCGTGCATGTGTGTGGTGTGTGTGCGTGCATCTGTATGTGTGTGTGTGTGTGTGTGCGTGCATGCGTGTGTGTGTGCGTGCATGTGTATGTGTGTGTGCGTGCGTGTGTGTGTGTGTGTGTGTGTGTGTGTGCATCTGTATGTGTGTGTGTGTTTATGCGTGCATGTGTGTGCGTGCATGCGTGTGTGTGCGTGCATGTGTATGTGTGCGTGCGTGTGTGTGTGTGTGTGTGTGTGTGTGTGTGTGTGTGTGTGTGTGTGCAGCCGTCGGACTCCAGCCACGGAGAAAGAAAACAAGCAGAAGCAGCAGCAGCTCGTGTGTTTCGGTTCCAGAAGTTCCCGCCGAGACACGCAGACTTTTGTTCTGAAGACAAACCGGAAGTGAAGGACCTCGGCGCTCTCGCTCCTTTTTCTGTGAAGGATTTTAAAGAAACTGTGAATCAAACTTCAGCTCCGTTTTGTACTAAAACACAGGAATGGACTCACTGGTTTCTAATGTGAAGATGTCTCCAGGAACACAACCCCCACGGGTTCTATTGAATGTTCTGATTGTTCGTTGTGACGTCTGTTGCTCATTAATATTCGGTTCTGGGTTTTGCTCCTTTTCTTCTTTTCATGGATCTTCCAGAGCAAAGAGACACGGATTAGGGGAATATTTTTATTTCATTTGTACACTTTGTTGTCATAATCTATTGTGTTTCAATAGACCAATTTTAATAATTAAAACATGTAAAGGTACCAATTTTGATTCGGGGCAGTTGTGCGTTCGACTCGTTTATCACTTCTTTACTACATCCATCCCTCCATCCCTCCATCCCTCCATCCGTCTGTCGAAGCCGCTGAAAGCTGACAAGGTCAGAAATAAAGACAGAATAATCGGAGCGGGTCAAACAAAGACAATATTCGTTTTGAAGCTGAACCAACAAGGAAGCTGTACTTTTGAACAGTCCTGTATAAAGCGGAGGGTCCTGGAAACCCCCCCACAGCGCCAACAACCAGGAAAAGTGATGCATCGCTGCACGCAAACATATGAACCCGTTAAGAAGTTCCAGGTTTCTGCGTTCTGGAATTCCTCCAACTTCTGTCCTACTACGTCCTCATGCAGGGATCCATTTAGAAAGAAGTAAGAGCAGCTTTCATGCTGAACCTTCCCATTGTGCCCAGTCAGCCTGACGATCACTATGGAATCTAGAGAAGATTATATAATGTCTATGTGACTTTACAACACAAACCAATCAGAAGTCGTCTTCACTGTTCTGGACATAACGTCCAGTCTGTCACTGCGTCGTGGAGAACGCTCTCGTCTCATGTTTCAGGGGTTGTTGACCTCAAACTGCCACAAGTTCTGGATGTAAGTGTCTCGGTCTTTTCACCGTGATGGACGCTCACCTGTCCAGGTGGAACCTGTCCAGGTGGAACCTGTCCAGGTAGAACCCGTCCAGGTGGAACCCGTCCAGGTAGAACCTGTCCAGGTGGAACCTGTCCAGGTGGAACCTGTCCAGGTGGAACCCGTCCAGGTGGAACCTGTCCAGGTGGAACCTGTCCAGGTAGAACCCGTCCAGGTAGAACCTGTCCAGGTGGAACCTGTCCAGGTGGAACCTGTCCAGGTAGAACCCGTCCAGGTGGAACCCGTCCAGGTGGAACCTGTCCAGGTGGAACCTGCCGCCAGCTCAGCCAGGATGAAACACTACCACAGTAAAATACTAGGAGATGGTAACAAGTACTGACTTCATGCGCTCTCTCTCTCTCTCTCTCTCTGTCTCTCTCTCTCTCTCTCTCTCTCTCTCTCTCTCCCCCCCTCTCTCTCTCTCTCTCTCCCCCCTCTATCTCTATCTCTATCTCCCTCTCTATCTCTCTCCCACTCTCACTCTCCCTCTCTATCTCTCTCCCTCTCTATCTCTCTCTCCCACTCTCTCTCTCTCTCTCTCCCTCTCTCTCTGTCTCCCTCTCCCTCTCTCCTTCCCTATCTCTCTCTCTCCCTCTCTCTCTCTCTCCCTCTCTCTCTCTCCCACTCTCTCTCTCTCTCTCTCCCTCTCTCTCTGTCTCCCTCTCCCTCTCTCCTTCCCTATCTCTCTCTCTCCCTCTCTCTCTCTCCCTCTCTCTCTCTCTCCCTCTCTCTCTCTCCCCCTCTCTCTCTCTCTCTCTCTCTCTCTCCCTCCCTCTCTCCCTCTCTCTCTCTCCCTCTCTCCCTCTCTCTCTCTCCCTCTCTCTCTCTCTCTCTCTCCCTCTCCCTCTCCATCTCTCCGACCACCAACCAGGTGGGTGTCTTCTCGTTCTCCTTCCTCCCTCGCTCCTCTTCCTCACAGCTGACATGCTGTGTAATTGCAGCCATATATTGTTTTCTATCCTCCTTCTTTAAAAAGTCAAACTAACTGTGATCTGTTGGCGTCCACCTTCGGTTCCTTCCCTCCTCCTGCAGCCATGTTTGTTTCTGGCAGAACCAGCAGGGTGGTGTCAGACGGCGGGGGTCAGAGGAGGCGTGAGGCCTGGAGGATGGACCCTCCACACTCTGGACCTGCAGCAGGCCAACATAGGAACCTGTCCGCTCAGCATTTCACTTCCCCAGCATCAGCTGCCGAGTCCCGTCTGGAGCTGACGACGATTTAGAGTCAAACTGGCTGCAGGCTGAGGACAAGCAGAGGTCAAAGGTCGACTGAAGGCTGCAAAACGTTTCTCATGAGGTTCTGATGGACAAAGAATCCAGTAACTCAGAAACTCCTGACTTTAGCAGACGATGACGTGACGGCGAGTTATCGAGGCTCAACCTCGACTTCAAATCCTGGAGCAGGAAACAAGATGGAAGGTAACTTCCTCCTCTAACATCAGATTATAGTGCATCTTCCTCCTCTAACATCAGATCATAGAGCATCTTCCTCCTCTAACATCCGATTATAGAGCATCTTCCTCCTCTAACATCCGATTATAGAGCATCTTCCTCCTCTAACATCCGATTATAGAGCATCTTCCCCCTCTAACATCAGATTATAGAGCATCTTCCTCCTCTAACATCCGATTATAGAGCATCTTCCTCCTCTAACATCAGATTATAGAGCATCTTCCTCCTCTAACATCAGATCATGGAGCATCTTCCTCCTCTAACATCAGACTACCCCATAAATCCATCATATTTCTGAGACATCTGGACACACAATTAAAAGCTCATCCTCCACATGAATGAAAGAGATGTTTTATCTTCATTACTGTGTTGGCAGTTTCTTTTTTTAATGTTTTATTTATTCATTGTTTTTCCATCCAAATTCTTAAAAGTAATTTCTTGCAGGTTTAAAGACCGTATTTGTTCAACTTTCACCAACAGGAAGTTGAAAACACATGACTGACGTCATTTTAAACGTGTTTGTGTTTTAATGAGCTTCAATCTATCGTGGAACAGCCTCACCAGTAATAACTACTTTCTACCACCAGAGGGCGGCAGCAGCTTTTATCCAGGACAAACTGGACGGTTCAGCGCCTCACTGCTGCCACCTTATGCATGAAGGAGGTAATACATGTTTACATTGAAACAACCTGATGTCTCTTCTGGTCCAACTCTGTTCTTTCAGCTCGAGGAGCAGCTGTGACCTCATCAGACCCACGATTCAAACTGTAACTGTGGAGGATTCAGTGTGTCGTCCTCACACACTCCTCATGTGTAGTTCATCTCTGCAAACAGCAATACAGCTCTCTCTCACACACACACACACACACACACACACACACACACACACACACACACACACACACACACACACACACACACACACACACACACACACACACACACACACACACACACACACACACACACACACTGTTGGAGGTCTGCTGGTTCTAGCCTGTAATTAGAGCCAGACCAGCCGGTCCTGGTCCAGCCCAGATCCACAGACGCCGCCCCTCCTGTAGCCTCCAGCCCTCCCAGGATACATAAGCAGGTTCCAGCTCGGTGCAGGTCTGCAGGTCTTCAGATCTTCAGAGGAACCGTCGGGTCTGGACACAGAGTTCCATCAGGACCAGCAGGTGAAGACTCAGGTGAGACGACTGGTTCACTGATATGATGAAGAATTTAGTGATGATGAATTCCTCTTCATTCCTTTATACACAGGATGTGTGTTTTTCTGTTATAGTGTATCTGTAGTGTTTCTATAGTGTATCTGTAGTGTGACTGTAGTGTTTCTATAGTGTATCTGTAGTGTACCTGTAGTGTTTCTATAGTGTATCTGTAGTGTATCCATAGTGTGACTGTAATGTGACTGTAGTGTATCCATAGTGTGACTGTAATGTGACTGTAGTGTATCCATAGTGTGACTGTAGTGTAACTGTAGTGTACCTGTAGTGTGACTGTAGTGTGACTGTTGTGTGACTGTAGTGTATCCATAGTGTAACTGTAGTGTATCCATAGTGTGACTGTAATGTGACTGTAGTGTATCCATAGTGTGACTGTAGTGTAACTGTAGTGTACCTGTAGTGTGACTGTAGTGTGACTGTTGTGCGACTGTAGTGTAACTGTAGTGTATCCATAGTGTAACTGTAGTGTATCCATAGTTTGACTGTAGTGTGACTGTTGTGCGACTGTAGTGTAACTGTAGTGTAACTGTAGTGTGACTGTAGTGTAACTGTAGTGTATCCATAGTGTGACTGTAGTGTGACTGTAGTGTATCCATAGTGTGACTGTAGTGTGACTGTAGTGTAACTGTAGTGTATCCATAGTGTGACTGTAGTGTGACTGTAGTGTAACTGTAGTGTATCCATAGTGTGACTGTAGTGTGACTGTAGTGTATCCATAGTGTGACTGTAGTGTAACTGTAGTGTGACTGTAGTGTAACTGTAGTGTATCCATAGTGTGACTGTAGTGTAACTGTAGTGTAACTGTAGTGTGACTGTAGTGTAACTGTAGTGTATCCATAGTGTGACTGTAGTGTGACTGTAGTGTGACTGTAGTGTGACTGTAGTGTATCCATAGTGTGACTGTAGTGTAACTGTAGTGTAACTGTAGTGTATCCATAGTGTGACTGTAGTGTGACTGTAGTGTGACTGTAGTGTAACTGTAGTGTATCCATAGTGTAACTGTAGTGTGACTGTAGTGTATCCATAGTGTGACTGTAGTGTAACTGTAGTGTGACTGTAGTGTAACTGTAGTGTATCCATAGTGTGACTGTAGTGTGACTGTAGTGTGACTGTAGTGTGACTGTAGTGTAACTGTAGTGTATCCATAGTGTGACTGTAGTGTGACTGTAGTGTGACTGTAGTGTAACTGTAGTGTGACTGTAGTGTGACTGTAGTGTAACTGTAGTGTATCCATAGTGTAACTAGTGTGACTGTAGTGTAACTGTAGTGTGACTGTAGTGTAACTGTAGTGTCTACGTATCTTTATTTTCCTTTATGATTATGTCACATGAATGTTTGTGGTCCTGCAGGAGCAGAACATGTCGATCGCCCAGGCGGCCGCCAAGGCCATGTTGGCCGACGCCCTGCTGCCGGACGGCGCGGCGCCGCAGCGAATCAGCCACCTGGAGCTGGAGCTTCCTCTGGACAAGGTCATCAAGTTCGTGTCGGTGGGTCTGCCACTGCTGCTGGTGTGCATGGCCTTCGCCCGGGAGATCTCCCTGGGTGAGTCGCTCTCTCTCTCTCTCTCTCTCTCTCTCTCTCTCTCTCTCTCTCTCTCTCTCTCTCTCTCTCTCTCGCCCACTCCTCCTCAGCCATGCTAGGAAACAGGTTTTGTATTCCATTTGCTTTTGCCCTTAATTATATCCTACATTCATGAGCGCTGCTTTTGTCGCTCCATGTTTGAGCTTCGTGGTCGTTTCTCTCCGGTCGTCCTTGAACTGCTCGTTATTTCCTCCCCCTGCTGCCTCCAGTTGAACGGCGACGACGTGGCCCATCATCCATATTCATTAACAAGCTGCTTTATTCCTGAGGACCGAGACCCGAGCTCCCGACGCGTCACCAACTAGCTGCCATGTTTTCATCCACAAACCAGAACATTTTCTGAAAGTTTGGTAGAAGGAAGGTTTATAATCCGAACGATGGCAACGAGAAGTCGTCACACTGAGAGATTAAAGACGTCCCAGTCTGCTGGGAGAAGGACTTTATCAGAACCTTCTCAGATCAGCTGTGGTGATGATTTATGATAAATGAGTGAACCAGATGAAGCAGGAGCTTTACTCTCCTTCCAGCAGGTTGTTGACCGTTTTGTTCTTTGTTCTGGAGGAGAACCTGATCTGTACCAAGACGTCTGTGGACCGAATGAGAGCAACATAATCTGCTCACGTCACGTTTTATCCTACAGACAAACACAAGAGACCAATAAATAAAACAACAACAACTGGGCCATCATACTGGGACTGTGAGTCACAAACTTTATTAGATTTAATTACAAAGTTTATCAAATGTAGTTATAAACTATCAAAGTCAGTCTGAGTCTTTATCAAATAGAAAATGTGAAGAAAACCATTTACGAACACTTTGTACTTCAGCTTTCTGCTGAATAAAAGTTAAAGTGCTTCAAGGCAGCTCCGCTTCTAGAAACACAATAAAAAGTGGTTTCTATTGAAGTGGTGCTGATTCCAGCCCGGAGGTCTGGAGCTCGTCACCATCTGAGGGAAACGTGGAGGAAAAACCCGACGAGCCCAAAGCAGCATCGGGAAACCAGGAGAGACGAGAGAGCAGGTCCTCCCGCCTCTGGGAACGTGTCCTGTTGACCAGGGTTTTGGGAACATGGTGTTTTGGGAATGTGTCCTGTTGACCAGGGTTTTGGGAACATGGTGTTTTGGGAACGTGTTCTGTTGACCAGGGTTTTGGGAACATGGTGTTTTGGGAACGTGTCCTGTTGACCAGGGTTTTGGGAACATGGTGTTTTGGGAACGTGTCCTGTTGACCAGGGTTTTGGGAACATGGTGTTTTGGGAATGTGTCCTGTTGACCAGGGTTTTGAGAACATGGTGTTTTGGGAACGTGTCCTGTTGACCAGGGTTTTGGGAACATGGTGTTTTGGGAACGTGTCCTGTTGACCAGGGTTTTGGGAACATGGTGTTTTGGGAACGTGTCCTGTTGACCAGGGTTTTGGGAACATGGTGTTTTGGGAACGTGTCCTGTTGACCAGGGTTTTGGGAACATGGTGTTTTGGGAACATAAACCATAAACCCTCGTCTGTTGAATTTAGGTACTAGCAATCAGCTGCTAATGCTAATGGCTAGCAATAAATGTGACTAATATAAACGTTGTGATTTATAAATGAGCCTGACTCTCATTCTAGATCTCTGTGGGGTGTTGCTCTGCACTGTGGATGTCTGAAGCCTCCAACTGCATTTTTAATTCTTATTATTTAATTCTTATAATTATTTTTAGCCGCTAGCCGTGAGCAGCGTATGAACTTTGACCCTCATCATCATGATTAACGGTTCCTGTTGCCAATCAACATCCGTACCAGTCAACATCTTACAGGTACTCCACAACAGGAAGTTACAGTATGAGAAAGTATCACGAGCTCTGTATTTCATTTTCTTTTCCTAATACGTCTTAAAAATGGATCTCACCCTAAACCTCCTTTAAATATGTCAGGGTTTTCCATTTTCCATTGAAGTTGTGTTTTCAGGAGCGACTGGAGCTGCTTGTGTGTTTCACATTGTACTGCTCCTTCTTTTCCTCCTAAAATACATGAAAGAGAACATGAAGTTTTAACTACAGACTGAAAGTACTCCATTACAACCCCGCTGACCACCAGGGTATTCTGGGCGTCGCCGCCAGTGATGTTAACGTTGAGATGTGGCTGATTAATTACACACACACACACACACACACACACACACACACACACACACACACACACACACACACACACACACACACACACACACACACACACACACACACACACACACACACACACACACACACACACACACACACAGAGTAAATTAGTGGCGGGGTGTTCCTGCTTCCAGATGTGGAGCCCAGCCCGGTGGAAAGTAGAGGGTTTGTGTTGCCAGGCTGTGAATTAGGTGGAGCTGCAGGGTGGAGCGTCCTGGGAAATGACAGGCGGGTGCAGAGCGAGGTCTCCGGTGGTCAGAACAAGGTGAACTAACTACAAGGTGGAGGAGCTCACATCTGGACTGCAGCCGCCCACAGAGCTTAAATGCCAGGTTGATTTCTCCGGTGAAATCTGAAGAGCTGAAGTGCTGCAGAGGCTCCGCCGGCCTCGTCTCCGCCTGGACCTGGTGGGACGTGTCCTGTCCCTCCGATACTCTAAGCAGCTCTTCACTGTTTATTTTCGGTTGAACATTTCCATCCTTATCGAGATCAAAACTACCTAAATACTGTTTAAAGCAAAGATGCTGCCGGGCAACATTCAGAAAATAGTTCCAGCTTCTGGGAGAGATTACAGTGAAACGTCGATCCAACGCTTCGTTTCTTTTCTTTTCTTTTCCTGCAGGGCCGCAGATCAGCTGTTTCCCTCCCAGCAACTTCACCATCAAGCAGGCCGACTACGTGGACACGTACTGCTGGGACTCGCTCATGCACCACGAGTTCGACGGCGACGGGAACTTCGAGGAGCGCTCGCTCTGGGTGCACAAAGTGAGTGGACAGGTTCCGACCCGGATTTGTGTTTATACGACGGCGGCGCTCGCAGCCGCTGCAAACGTCACTGTTTATCACCGAAGGGGGAACTTTTCGTTCACGGTCATGACGGAGCGCTCTTACTGCTCGTGTACCTCCACCGTGGTAAATAGTTCTTCTGCTCATGTGCGACTCCGTGGTCTCATGACTCCCAGTCCGTGTTCTAATTTTATCGACTATATTGGTAGTTTTATAGTTGAATTTCTCCTCTAATCACATCGAATTGATCATCTGTCCATACGAATGTCGGGTTCTGTTATCGTTTATACCGTGTAACGACTGCGCCCTCCAGTGGCCCGGCAGACTAACTACACCGTTGTAGTGTAAACGCAACAGTCAAAGTGTCGTCACTCGAAACGAGGCCGAGGTCATAAAACTTTTCCTCTCTGAGTTTCCTTTATGAGGAGCTGGAGGCTGATTTCTCTCCTCCCCTGAAACAGTTTGTAAAATGTTCAGAGCCGCTGACATTTAGTCGACTCACAAACAGAAGCACCGTCCTAAATTACAGCTCGTCCGCGAGACAATTATTCCTGACTTTTCTGTTTTATTCTGCCACTTCCCCTTCATTTGCATCTCCTCTCTGTGCTGTGCCTGCTCCCTGATTGGCCGTCCAGATGTTTCCCTACTCCCTCCTGACCATGGCCGTCCTGATGTACCTGCCAGCCCTGATCTGGCGCCAGCTCGTCATGCCCACGCTGGGCTCAGACCTGCTCTTCGTAATTGATGAACTGGACAAGTCGTACAACCGCTCCGTCCGACTGGCCCAGAGCATCCTGGACATGCGCCAGAGCACCAAGAACCCGCTGACGTTCCAAGCCGAGCTGCAGAGGTGAGAAACCTGCTGCTGCGTTTTACGTCTCTCTCAAGAAACAAGCTTCCACATCCATATTGATGTTTTCTGTAATGTGAACTGATGAGTGTTGATTCGCCTCCAGACTAGAATCTGCCGTGTCGAGTGAATCTTTGATGGAGAAATTGGGTCGTTGCAGCTGCAAATAGACATGATCTGCCAGAGAGAGAGAGTTTTGCCTAAAGGTTACTGAAGAGCTGTCAGGTGGAATCTCTAGAGAAAATGTGACTGTGGAGAATGAATTGCAACGCTTCCGTCTCCCTCTGCGACACTCTGGATAAACCCTGGAGCAGAAGTCTCAACCTCCACGGGTTTGAGTGTTGTGGCTGCGGCGGCGAGCAGCAGATTGAGCTTTAGTTTGGGAGGCGCAGAGCAGGAAGCGTTTGCAGCTGGACGAACACAAAACGTGCGGCTGACCTTCTGCTCCTGGTTCCGCAGGGCCAAGAAGAAGCGGTACTTTGAGTACCCCCTACTGGAGAGATACCTGCGGTGCAAGCAGAGCTCCTACTTCCTGGTCAGCATGCTCTTCCTGCGCGGCTTCCTGCTGCTGACCTTCATGACCGCCGCCTGCCTCTACCTGGCGTACTTCCACCTCTCCGCCTTCCTGCAGGACGAGTTCAGCTGCTTCGTGCGGACGGGGATGCTGCGTGAGCAGAGCTGGGTGCCGGAGCTGGTGCAGTGTAAGATGATCGGCCAGTTGGTGTTTCAGGTGATCAGCGTGGCCAACGGCGCCATCTACGTCCTGCTGGCGCCCATCGTCCTCTTCAGCCTGGTGCGGCTCTTCGTTTGGGACACCTCCTTCATCTCCATCTACGACGTCCTGCCGGCCTTGGACCTGATCAACCGCCGGAGGCTGGGCTGCCCGCTGAACGACCTCAACGTGCTGCTCCTCTTCTTGCGCGCCAACGTGGCTCACCTGAAGTCCTACGGCCAGGTGAGGGCTCTGTGCAGCCTGGCGCCGCCCGAGGTGGGCGCCGCGGGCCCGGACCTGAACGCCATGCTGACCCAGGAGGAGGCGGAGGAGCGCGCGGAGGCGGCGATGGAGCTGGCGGAGGAAGTGGAGGAGGCTAAAGAGGAGGGGAAGCTCAACCTGGTGGACATCATGACCATCCTGGGAGCGGCGCAGGGCCGAGTGGTGAACTGCAGCGAGAAGAGGCCGCTGGTGGAGCAGGACTTGAGCCTGGGTACCGTCACACTCGTCTACACACTCAAACGCATTCTGCTAGTGGCTATTTTCATCTACATCATCTGGGATGTGCAGAAAATCATAAAGTGACAGAGTGAAGTGAAGAGCAGGTGCTTTGTGTTCAGGGTGACGGGGAGGAGGTCACACCTGAGAGGAAGTGGAGAGCAGTGACTTCTTTTCTTTCTTCATGAACCCACGCAGAAGCACCTGTACGTCTAAAAGACTCTCTGAACGCTCCTCTACCAGAACCCACACCGGAAAAATGAAAATATGCAGGACCCAGTTGTAGTTGTTGACGTCCGTCTCTAATACGACGTCAAAACCTTTCTGTGGGAAATTCCTCATCACATTTAAATATCATGGATATCGCAGACCAACATTTAAAAGTTGGTTTGTTGACAAACTCCAGAACGTTCCAGAGGCTTCGTGTCACAAGATCCTGATTCTCTCTGGAAAAACCAGCAGCCATCAGTTTCACTACATTCAGACTCTTTGTTTTGAGAAAATCTGGATTTTGTTCTCCTTGAATCAGTCAAACGTTGATATTCTAGCTGGAGCTGCCGTGACGCCATCTTGGATATCCCAGCATCCCTTGTGGCAGGTTTCCCAAGATGGCGTCAGTCAGGAAACATCAACACTTTGATGGATCCAGATTCTGGTTTGTTCATTTTGTGCAACTGCTTGTTAGAAATGAGAGGAAATGGTCTTGTTTTCCTGTATTGGTTTATTCTCTTTCACCTTTCAGAGGACGTACGATATTCTAAGTAGGGATTCCGGTCGAGTAACTCTGAACAGGATTTGTGGTACTTCTGAGCCCTAACTGCCCTCTCTGTTTCTTCACAGAGCCAAACCACCAGGGGTACCATGAGTTGAAGGAGTCTGCACCATTTAGTCGTTATTAGGCCTCGTATGGACTTAATCAATGTGATAAGAACGGGCGAGAGTGTTTAGAACGCCTTCCACACTAGATTCTCATGAGAACTGTACCCACACTGACTGTGGGGTTAAAAAAATAAAAGCCTCTTTTAGAATGACAGGAATTGTTCTGGCTGGGGATGTGGATGGACTGTAGCTGTCACCGACTTTCTCTCTAACTCAACGCGGTCAGACGTGTATTTAAAGACGAAAAGCATGGAGATGGAAACGGCGGCTGTAATTGTGGAGCGCCAACACTAGTTGTTAACGTCACTCGCTTGGTTTCTGGGAACTCACAAAGTACATGAAATGTGACTGATGTTAATCCAGAAAAGGTTCGCAGCAGCTACAAACGCCCGTGTCAGTATTTCTACGTGACTTCAAGCTCATGAATTTAACGAGACAAGTTCACTGAATATTATAATTTATGTCGTCTTTCTTTCCTCCGTCTTCTTTCGCCCTCTCATGTTGTCGTCTCCGTCACAAATATGTTTTGTCCTTCTGTGAAAAATGGAAATCCTCTATTCTGTGTCTTTCTAAATAAAGAAATCCTGTAAAATTTGTCTTGTTTTTGTCATTTTTAGCTTCGTCTTTGTTTCAGACTCGAACCTAAAAATAAAAAAGAAGCCTTTCTTACACAAATGAATTATAGCCTGTCATGGTTGAAGATGTTGACTTTGCGAGTCCTAAAATATCTATGAATGATAGGTTATAGAGCAGAGGGAGTCTGAGGTGAAGTTCTGTTCAGATGGACTCAGTTCATGTCGGCGCGATGAGAAAAAAAACCCCAGAACATAAAACCTGAACTCGACAACACGTCCAAGTTAAATGTTGAGCTGAAGAAGCAGCTTGTGAACAGAAGTGCTGTTTTTAAAGCAAAATGCTGTGGTTGCCAGAACACGACCAGAACACGATCAGAACATGACCAGAACACGACCAGAACACGACCAGAACACGATCAGAACACGACCAGAACACGGCCATGATATCAGAATGCATCATTTTCTTTATTTACAGTAAAGAAATGTTTTGACACAGTTGATTTCTTTGGTTCAAAATGTAAATTATTCCATATTTTCCTGTAAATTAAGATATTGATATTGTCCATATTGAGATGCTGACCATTAACTGTATAAATCATAAATTACTAATTTATTCTGTGAAAAATCCCAGAGATTATTGTTAAAATTACTTGAATTTTCTTTGGAATTCCTTTTTTTCTTTCTCTTCCTTTTTTCACCTTTTTTAGATTATTTTATTTATTTTGTTCCTTTTGTTTCTTTTTCTCTTCATTTCTTCTCTTTTACTCCTTTTTCACCACTTTTATTTCTTTTCTTTTTATCATTTCTTCTTTTTCTTCCTTTTTTATTTCTTCTTTTTGCATTTTTCCTTCATTTTTGGTCTTTGACTTTTAATCCTTTTTTTTATCCTTTATTGATTTTAATTTATTGGATTCTTCCTCCTTTACGCCTTCTTTCCTCTTCATCAACACGATGGCTGACTCAGCGCTTTCAAATGGAACGAACATGAAACGAAGCAGGAGACAAATGACAAGAACACTGTGTCAGCTGTGTTGTGTTGGTATGTTGTTGGTGTGTACTTGGTGTGTACTTGGTGTGTACTTGGTGTGTACTTGGTGTGTACTTGTGTTGATGTGCAGTTATGTGACTTTCAGTGCAGCTGGTGTCTCAGGCCACTGGAGGGCGACATTGAGTCGTAGTGAAGACAGTTCCACAGCTCCAGAATGGTTTTAATGGCTTCAGGATGAGACCAATACTAATACTAATACTAATACTAATACTACTAATACTATACTACTAGAATACTAATTCTATAATACTAATACTATAATACTAATACTAATCCTATATTACTGATACTATAATACTAATACTAATACTACTAATAATAATGTTGCAGCAAAGAATCACTGGATGTTTATCAACCTGTGATCAGTGGGGGGGGGGGGGGGGGGGGGGGGGGTCACCCTGTCATTAAAAGTTACAGGTAAAGACACAGAGAAGTTGAGGAAATAAAACATAAAGTTATGATCTACATGTGAGGTACATGAAGTGGAAAACACTTGAATTTACCAGCTACTTCATTTAATACACTCCAGGAAGGAGTCGTCACAGGAAATCCCACGTCTCCTTGTCAAAGTATTCCTGTAACGTTCGGGGATTCAAGGACGACGTTCAGCTTTGATTCTCCTCCAGGGAAACGGAATGGAGGTTTGGCGGAAACAGGAAGTGTCCTGAGGTAAACAGTGGAAACAGGAAGTGTCCTGAGATGACCAGTGGAAACAGGAAGTGTCCTGAGGTAAACAGTGGAAACAGGAAGTGTCCTGAGGTGACCAGAGGAAACAGGAAGTGTCCTGAGGTGACCAGTGGAAACAGGAAGTGTCCTGAGGTGACCAGCAGCTGCTCTTGTCCGGTCAGAACATCACAATCTTTCTCAGCCACATTCACATGGACTCAGGTCTCAACAAAAACTGATATTTCTCCTTCTACATTCACAAATAAAAATCTTCATTGACACTGACCCGCTAATCCGCCTGGTTCAGAGCTGCTGTGAGCAGCCAGACCTGTAGGGGGCAGTGTAATGAGAAGCATGAGCCTCGATAGCCAATCAGAATTCTGGAATAAAACACAACGTCATGAATTGTGACTTCGAGCTCTGCCTTCCCTCTTTAGACGCAACCGCAGACAGTTTTTCTAAAGCTCTGCTTTCAGGAACCATCGTTAGTGGTTAATGAGTAAATGTAAGAAACGCAGAGAAATATTACAGTTTTCTAAATGACCCTACGTGTCAATGTGGCCTCGGTCCGGGTCGTGGGTTCAGATGGCCGCCGCCCAGCAGCGAAGGACTCTGAGGTGTGAAGAAGGCGGCAGCGTACAGAACCGGCGCCGATGGTGAAGCGTTAAGTAGAGCCGAGGTGACCGCCGGGTCGGGACACATCGATCTGCTGGAGCTCACCTCTTTGTTCACGCGTAACGGAGACACCCGCCTTAAATGAAACGAGACGGCCACGCCGGGGAAAAGCACACACTGCAGTCATTACCGAAACACTGGAAAGGAATAAATTAGAGCAGAGCGACAGGATCCAAGGTGTTGAAACATTCAATAACGACGCTTCACTAAATGCTGATTTCCAAAACGGTTTGACAACATGGAGGAGGAATGAAGCCATTGTTAGAGAGAACGACCTCAAATGTTAGAACATTTTTAATAAAACCTAAAATAGATCCATAATGGAACAAAAGTGTTGACCTCAACACTGAAAAAATTAAATAAAAAATGTATATACATACAGACATATATAAGTCGATGGTTTTATTATGGAACTTCAGAATTAATAGACCCAAAATGTTGAGCAAAACATTTTTACATTTCAGGTTCAGCATATATATAGATATATCTCTATCTATCTATCTATCTATCTGTCTATCTGTCTATCTATCTATCTGTCTATCTATCTATCTATCTATCTATCTATCTATCTATCTATCTGTCTGTCTGTCTGTCTGTCTGTCTGTCTGTCTATCTATCTATCTATCTATCTATCTATCTATCTATCTATCTATCTGTCTATCTGTCTATCTATCTATCTATCTGTCTGTCTGTCTGTCTATCTATCTATCTATCTATCTATCTATCTATCTATCTGTCTATATATATAAATATAACTGACCATTTATTACATTTTGGGTTATTTAGATTGATTTTTATTGCATTTTGTTGTTTTGAAACATTTTTTTACGACATTTCGGGTCGTTGTTCCATCAGCGGTTCTAACAGCGACGGCGTCGTCGCTGCGTTTCCACGTAGCCGTCGTATCGCCCAACCGAACCCGAACCCTGCTGCAGTCTGGACGCTGAATCATCGCCGGTCCTGCAGCAGAGCTCATCGACGTCTCTCAACAAGGAGATCACTTCATCTTCCAGCGCCGGCGGCGGCGGCGGCGGTGGCGAGCTCAGGTTTTCTTCAACCAGCTTCTCACACTAATGTCTCTCTTTTCCCCAGGATTTGTCTTCATCAGGGCTGAAAGGAATTCAATGTTTAACCTTCGTTTCCCGGCTTTGTTTACTGACTGTCGTAAAGAAACTTTCTGCTTCAGAGAAGAGAACTTAGTGGGATTTATCCCAAACACTCTTTGTTCCACACTGGAAGTTACAGTGCACTGCTCCATCCATCCATCCATCCATCCATCCATTCATCCATCCATCCATCCATCCATCCATCCATCCATAAGCTGACCCAGGTGAGGACACCTGGACAGAAGACTTTAGCGCCCCCTGCTGTCCTGGCTGCCATCTTGAAGGTGACCGACAACGCTGACACCAGCAGTGCAGTAAACACTGAGGGTTGAAGTACAGGTCCCATGGAATACTTTAAAATCCTCTTCTTTTATTGCTCAGTTTGATTTTATGACTGAATTTGGTGTCTTATTGTGCTGCCACCATAGCCCAGCGGAGATGTCGTAAAATGTTGATATTGCTGCCTGAGTGACAATCTGTGGTCCTGGAGGTTCAGACCAATCAAACGGTGGACTTTAGTGGACCTGGGCCAGTCCTCGCGGGGTCCAGTGACTCAGTGGCACTTTTTAATATCAGAGTTAAGAATAAAACTGGCTGCGGTTTCTATTAGGGCTTCTGTTTCCTCATGAACAGTTTGGTCTCCTGAAACATATGTAGGTTAAAGGTCAAAGGTCAAAGGTCAAAGGTTAAAGGAACCAACAAGCTGTCAGGACGACTCTGCTGTTTCTGTTTGGAGATGGTGATGGATGAAGGATGGATGGATGAAGGATGGATGAAGGATGGATGGATGAAGGATGGATGAAGGATGGATGGATGAAGGATGGATGAAGGATGGATGGATGAAGGATGGATGGCACGTCTGCTACGACGCACAAGCGCTAGCCGCCATAGCGCTATCCTGCCTCTTCATCGCTAGACGCTACAGCGCTAGCTGCTCGGGGCCAGCGGTAATAAATAAGATGGCTGCCGAGAGACGCTACATGTTGACGGACGACTTTTAAAGAAATGAAGGGAGAGAAAGACTGAGAGAAATGAAACCAACTGAATCTGTTTCCTCTGTCAGCCGTCCTGATGCCTCACACACCGAAGAGACGTGTGTGTGTGTGTGTGTGTGTGTGTGTGTGTGTGTGTGTGTGTGTGTGTGTGTGTGTGTATTCCCCAGCGTGATTGAAGCTCATATCTCAGAACATCAGCGGGCTATAAGGCCGTAAAGCTCCAGTGATGCCGCGTATGAAAGAGTTTAAAATGTGAACTTAACGCTATGGTTGGTTTCAAAGTGCAAAATATTGTATTTTCAAACGGCGTCGTACTTCAGACGGCTCGAGCTCCATGAATGCTTTCCTGTGTGTCCGGTGGAATCTCAGTGTAAAACCTGGTGAAACGGGCTGGAGGTCCTCAGCGCCGGTCCAGAGTCTGGGAGCAGGAGCAGCAAGGATCTTCCACTCTGACTGCTTGGACTGACAGTACATGGTTCCAGTCACACGTTCCAGGGTTCCCGTCGGTTCATGTTCCACAAACGTAATGATCCTGATAATATTCCTACGTCTGGTGGCTGGTGTTGTTACTGGACCGTCTGTTCTGGTCCAAATTTAGTCTATAAAAACATGCACGAGGGGTAAATTAGTGATCCTGAATTGCCCTGAGGTGTGTGTATGTGTGTGTGTGTGTGTGTGTGTGTGTGTGTGTGTGCGTGTGTGTGTGTGTGTTTGTGTGTGTGTGTGTGTGTGTGTCCTGTGAAGGACAGGTGACCTGTCCAGGTGTATCCTGGCCTCATCCACACTGTGATTGGCTCCAGTGTCCTGCGACTCTGAGCACGATAACAGTGAAGAAAAAACCTGAAGACCTGAAAAAGACGTCTTTTCACTTTCAGTTCTCTACTAAATTTTGACAGGGTTGAGGCGGAAGGCAAGGGCGTCTTTTCAGCGTCTTTTCAACGTCTTTTCAACGTCTTTTCAACGTCTTTTCAACGTCTTTTCATCCAGTTTTTCTTTTCAACGTCTTTTTGCTCGTTGAGACAGCAAGTGTCTGTGCTGTAGTTTCTCCGATATAATAAGTTGAAGAACAAATAAAAAGTAATTGCTGAATCGGTCGCGCACGTTCATATTGTGAGGCGACGTCATCCTCTTCAATGAATCATTTCAAAAGTATGAAAATAAAGTTCAGAGTTCAGAGACACACAAGGTGAGGCTCAGGTGTGTCTCCTCGTCCTCAGAATCCAGTTCCTGGACCTGCTCTCAGACGGTTTCTGATCACGTGACATTATTCAGTTCTCCTGCTGCCGCCAATGGGAAGAAAGCCAAACTGCAGCGAGCCGGGCGCCGCCGAGTCCTTGGTGTGCCACTCCTCCACATCCGTCTTGTGGTTTGTCAGCCCGACTCGTGAAGCACTGAGATTTGTGGAATGAGGCTTTGCTGGTGTCGCAGGTGATGCTGATTGTCTCTGTCGTGTTCCTCCCAGCTTCTCTCTGGATGATAATCTGCCCTTGGCCTCCAGTCAATCCAGCTATTTATCACGTCAGTGGAAACAGCAAACAGTCTTCTCCGGCTTTCTCATCCTCTTTCCAATGAAATCTCAAGGTGACGCCATGTGGCTCCTTCTCAAGCTCCTGGTTGTGAAGATACACGAGCAAACTGGGTCAACCTTAGAATTCTTCGTCGGGAGTCATAACACCCATCTCTTTCCCAAAACAAGATTTTCTGTAGAATTGGATTTATTGAAGCGCTGATACCTTGTTTAGAGACGTGGGAATATCCAGAGGAGACAGAGTCCGACTATATCCAGGTACTCGAAGCTGGAAGTTTAACAAAAATATGCTTGGTCTTGTTTTGAACTGTTGTGGTTCTGCATGACGAAGGTCCAGAAGAAGCAGAAGAAAGTTCTGACACTCGAAGGTCTGAGCGAACAAATGACCTCATCTTATTGGCTCAGCTCCTTCGGACAGAGCTGCTGTTCGGCTGTGCCACCCGCCCGGGCCGAAGTATCTTCTGCTGTGTGGTCGGTGAACTCTTGTGTGATTGGTTCGATTTTTCTTGTTTACGTCCTCATTCTGCGACGGGGCTGTGCCTGGCGTATTTACATACATGCTCCAGCTCGCTAATGACTGTCAGTCATATTTTAATCATAATTAGCATGTACCTTCCCTCCTGTGTGAGCCTCAAAGCTGGATAGCATGTAGCATGTAGCCCTGCTACTGTGTGAGCTGAAGTTAGCTTGTAGCACAGTTCAGAGTTACGTGATGCACCTGAACGCATCGCTCAGCTCCTGCAGGTAAAACCAGACCAACATGGCGGCTCGGACACAAACCTTCTCTTTTATTACCGGAACAGTTCAGCTTGAAAAGTTGAAATGTGTAAGAGCAGAGACCCGTCCTTTGTCTGAGAAGATCAGTAGTACATACACCTGCTCATTGCTCATTTTTACATAAATAGTCACAAAGCTGACTTCCAATCACTTTTTCTAGGATTTTAGAAATAAAGGGAAGGTTGGATTTTCTCCTGTAACTTAGTTTTTTAGTAAGAGGTTAAACGACAACAACCTTAAAGGCTTCTAGCAGATACCATGTTAGTAAAGAAGCTCGATGTGATCTAGTATTTATTACTAACCCGGGGGAAAGCGTAAGGAACCATGGGATGTGATTTCCTTTTCTGAGTTTATTGCTGTTATATCTGTTTTTTGTTTTTTTAGTCTTTCTGTTATTATTTAATTACCCGTTGTTAATACAGGTCAGTGCAGGTTACATTATAACTGTGTGTACAACTGCCGTAGACCTTTTACCCAATCAATTGAATGTACATTCAACATTTCTCCGACTGGCAGGATGAAACTATGACGCCTCTGCAGGAGGATCTCTGAACTGACGGGAACTTTCTCAGGATAAAGGCGTTGGGCTTCTCTGTAAGAGGGCCCTGAAATGGCTTTGTTGTATTTGACTACATATTTTATTCAAAGTGAATATAAGTACATGGTCAAGCATTTTATACTGAGCAGAAGGTAGGGCGACAGTTTTCATGAAAATGAGAAAGAAGTATTGGAATTAAATCTTCACTCTAACGCTTCAATTCAATTCAGCGTCCTCAGACGTTCCCCTTGTCTTTGGTTATTCCGGACGGCTGAACGTCCTGCAGCCTGCAGTCGCCACCGCCGGTTTGTTTACCTCCCATCTCAGATGATGAAAGTGTCTGGGCTGCTTGCAGATGGCCGCCGCTGCCTGCAGGCTGTGGAGGGACTGATGCTGCTGCTGCACAAGACGCTCAGATCTTCTACCTGCCTCACGCCAAACGAGGCCACTCCCCCCCACCCGACCCCCCCCATTCCACCCCCCAGCTTGAACAAGAGCTGCGATTCAAACACGCTGCTCCGTCTGAACTCCTGAACTCGCCGTCCTGACGTGATTGAGTTTTTTATGGCGGCTGTAATATCGCCGGCGGGGTCATCAGCATGTTTTTCCAGCACCCTCCAAGGATGTGCTCCACATTCACAACCCCACCGCCGCCCCAGCAACGCCACAACATCTAGGTGAGTTAAATTCGCCTGAACATTCAGACCTGATTGCGCCTGTCGTCTGTGTCCAGGGCCAAACTCTCAAACGTGAACGAAGACGATTCTCGCCGCCGTCGCACGAAACGAGGAATTGGCAGTTTCACGCCATCTGAAAGGAAACCTCGTGCAGTTTAATCAAGGGAACATGTCGTGAGCTCAGAAAGCCTTTCAGTTCAACCCTGCAGCTCCTCAGTCCTCTGGTTTCCTGAAGAACCAGACAACGAGTGTGACGTCAAAACTTTCTTCACTTCTGGGGTTTGTTCACACGACAGCGGCGCTCAGATCCACTGCAACCATCACTTTTTAATACTGGATCCCAAAGTGGGACTTTTCTTACAGATGGAAGCTATGAAGCTGTGTACCTCCGCTGTGATAAATAGTTCTTCTGGACTGGACTGGACTGGCCTGTCCTGGACTAGACTGGACTGGACCGGACCAGATTGTACTGGCCTGGAATCTAATGCTTCAACAATACAGTTTTATTTAGATTTACTGTTTGAAGGTCTCGATGTCGACATGATGTTTGGGTTTGAAACGGAGCTGAAAGATTCAGTTTTTATTGGGGGTCTGACGACTGCAGTTGTCATTGTGTTTGAAATGTGTTTAAAAGAGTTCAGCGGCTTTAAATACTAAGAGTCCGACTCTATGAACGCTGGAGGAGTTCAGCTTTAGGGAACCAGAGTCCACAGAGTTAATGTAACAGGTCAGCTGAAGGTTTTCCTCCAATCACATTTTAATTCCTCACCAGTGAACAACTGCCGACTAGTTGAGCGAGCAGTTAATGAATTATTGTCCACAGAGACATTAATTCTCGCCGCGGGAAGGAGCCGCCATCGGTTTCTCCAAATGATCAATTAACCGACGTAATGGGTTATTGTTTTAGAGCTGGCTCCTATCAGCCCGGCCATTCATCTTAATCAATACTCCATGAGCACGACGTAAAGATTTACTTTGCCCTGAAAGCCTTCGCTGTTTTCTCTCCGTAAACATCGTCAGCTGAATAAAGAAAACCCCATTAGAGTTCAAAGCAAGCTTTTAATTTCCAGGTCACGTGTTCTAATAAAGAGGGAATAAGACAACGACTCAAACATCAGGAGGTTCGTCTGTTTAAAAAAAAAGAAAAGAAAATCCTGCTCCACATGTGAGACGTGCAGCGTTTTACCTTGTAAATATTGAGCTCCGTGTCATATCGGGTGTGTAAACATTTAATTCTCCAGAAGACTAACTGACTGTGTTTGCTTTAGGTTTGATTGTAGAGGCGAAGGGGAGACGAGCTGATGGTGCTGATTGTGAAGCTCGGCCATTTTGAAAAGCTAAAGCTCACGTTCACTTACAGTCATTGAAGGAGTCGTCACCTGGAAATCCCACGTTTCCTTGTTAAAACATGTATTTTGGTGTTGGACCTCGGTTGAAACTTGCCTGGAACTCTGGAGTTTGAAAGCAGCAGAGTTTTTTTTGTTTGGGCTCTTTGTTCAAACCAGAATGGCCCACAAGGGGGCGCCACCCCAAGACGGGAGGTTTTGATTGTCGTTATCGCAGGAGATTCATATCATAAACTGTTAATGTGATAATGTGACGAGTATAAGCTTTGACATGGTTTACTAATGACCCTGTATTTTATTTAAAATCTCCGCGGTGCGTCGCTCTGCTAGCCGCTAGCCGTTAGCAGCATATGAACTTCGAACTCCAGCGACACGACTGACAGTTCCTGCAGCCAATCAACACGTGGCGAACATCGGTACCAGTCGAAATCTCCCAGGTAGTGATTGACTAAAGAATTTATTCAAAGACAATTAAAGGTTCGATTGTAGAATAAAGTGGGCGGTTTGGATGAATCCTCATTCCTGCGTCGCTGCAGCTCGTCAGACTGGGTGTTTGTTGGAGTGTGAACTCTGGAGGGACTGTCCATGTTACGTTGAGCCCAGCAGGAGGTTCCCTTCTTCCACTTGGAGAGAAAATCTATTAGAAATGCTGACGTGTGGTTTGGGAACTTCAC
The DNA here is from genome assembly GCF_963383615.2 of Lipophrys pholis. NCBI lineage: Eukaryota > Metazoa > Chordata > Actinopteri > Blenniiformes > Blenniidae > Lipophrys > Lipophrys pholis. The sequence goes on along the minus strand of NC_137634.1, from coordinate 1,546,169 downwards.
ACAGAACAAATAAAAACTCTGCAGTCAGACGTGCTGCCATTGTAGCGGCAGACGCAGGACGACCTCGGGTCTGTGATTTGTGGAGACTTTCCGCCCAAACAAAACGCGCTCGCGTTTTCTTTTGTCTGCGTAATTGGAGGCTTCTCTGGTTGTCAGAAAGCTTTTTCATCCTGAGTGCCTGCGTGACAGTCAAAGAATATGTTTTACCCTTGTTTGGAAATAGACTGTCAAAGTGTCTGAGTTTCCTCTCCAGGAGAAACAACTGAAATATTCCTGAAGACGTTTCAGACGCAATATGGATTCAAACTTCAGCTGATTACAGATTGATCAGTTGTCGGTTCGACTTTCCACCGCTGCTGTTGGTTCTTATGGTTGGAGACTAAAAGATCTGCAGTCATCAGGCAGGAACTATCAGGACGTCCAGTGGCTCAGGTCATCAGTTATGAAAGTGTTTCATCAACCTGGAAAACCTGAAAATGAAAACCTGTTTACATGAGAACGACTTTCTGGAAATAGAAAACTTACTTTGTTTTTGTTTTTTTAATCGGCTACAGTTTCCGTTTAACATTTCCTTTATGTCTGTACTTGTGTTTTAAATATGTGTTGTATTATATTTTTTGAGGACTTGTTAAAGAAAGATTTCTGTCCCCGCTTGGGGCAGACAGTAAAGTCTAATATTATCTTACACAGAGCAGAGAAAAGTACATTTAAAATGTTTCAACTCTTTATGTTCATGGTACGGCTCCACTCAGTGTCTGGAAGCAGAAAATGTTCTCCATGTATGCAGATGATGGTGCAGTAAATGTTAGGAAATGTTCATTTTGTTGGATTAAAGCTTTTAAAATCTAAAGATTGAGCAACACAAACTATTGCCTTTAACTTCTACACGTATTAGAAAAGTTGTGTTTTCAGTTTAGAGGCCGAGATGGGAGTTTGGAGAATATTACTTTTAAAAAATGTTCAATAGACTCAAGTTATTATAGTTGCCTTCAGTTTCATCTGTTTTCGTTTTCTTCTCCATCTTTACCTCGATGTGCAGCAGAATGAGTATTTCTATTGTTTAACAAGTAAATGAGCATTAACTTTTCAGTTGTTTTAACCAGGTTAGCTGGAGGTCCTGTTGGTTTTAAGCATTTCTTTTATCATCGTCATTGGACTGACGTCTCTCGTCGAGTCTTTCAAGTCTGAAAACCCAGAAACGATCCGCCGATGGAGAAGCAGCGCAGAAACAACAGTGACACACAGGAAGTAGATTTCGGTTTCCTGTTGTTGCAGCACCAACACCTGTTCAGCCGCGTTCTGATTGGCTCGTTCAGGTTTGGGCCGGAGGCTGCGTTCATGATAAAGACGTTCTGTAAAGACAAGCAGCTGCAGGTTGAGTCCTTCTTCAGCACAGAGAGGACACGTAATCTTTTCTCTGGAACGTTCTGACGGCTGAACTCAAACAACGCTGGGCTGTTCTTCAAAATCCTCTATGAAATATGAAAAGACGTAGCGATAGATAAACTCAATGACCTTCAAAACAACCAAATGTGGAAGATTTGCACCGCTGAGGACGACGTGTCCCAGTTTTACAGACTGCAGATTCTTCTTCTTCTTCAGATTAGGTTCATTATGCTTCTTGAGTGTTTCAGACAAGAAATAACTCCACAGAATAATGAAAATACCTCCTATTTTCTGAGATTACTACTGTAATCAGCCCTGAATTCTAATGTCCTTCATCCATTACTGGTGAATTTATTGACTTCTTTCTGTTTTAACTGCAGCTGACTTTACCTTTTATATTTCACTATTTAAAGCTGTTTAACTTGAATGTTTGTTGTCCTTTTGCTCAGCACAGCCTCTAATGTGACTCTATAATTATAATACGTACTGTATGAGCACACTGGACCTAAAAGTGCAACAACCGAAATGAAGTGAGGAAAAAGCTTCTTTTTTTTTATTGAGAGACACAAACATGTTTGTTTAATTGGAGCTCCTGCCGCTTCTGCACGTCCCTGCTGTGGACTCACCTCGGGGGGGGGGGGGGGGATTTAAAGAATGAGCCACCCACTCACCTGACACCAGCAGAGGCTTTCTGATTGGTCCGTTAAAAACATGGCCGACGGGACGACATTAGGGCAGCAAGCTTCGGGGCTCATAACAGATGTGGCTTTTAAAGGGTCCATGAGACAGAACATGACATCCTGATGGAATCTGGACAGGAAGTGATTCCAGGTGAAAGGTGGCGGGAACGCCGAGCACATGACAATGTCATCCACTTGACAGGAAGTGCTTCCACTCGGAGACACGCTTGTCCTCCGGTGTCCTCTGATGCCATTCAGTCCTCTGCTGGTGATGAATAATCCCACAGCTGCAACACCCTGATGCCATGTGACGGATGATTCCACGGAGCTACAGCCTGGTTACATAATCCACAGCCTTTTATACACTCTGATGTTTGCACTTGACATTGCTTAGCAGGCACATGCATTTCACTTTATTATTTTAATGGTTTGTTCTGTCCCTGTGATAATGTGATGCACTTCACATCGAAGCTCTTCCTGAGTTCAACTTCCAGGCTCGAGGAGGAGGAGATTGGTCATTAACACGTTTACATTCCTCATTACCGGCTCTGAGCAGTTTGAGTCGGAGCTCACGCCCGACTTCTACTTCCTACTTCCTGTGAAGGACATCGAGCTGAAACCTGTGTGTGTGTGTGTGTGTGTGTGTGTGTGTGTGTGTGTGTGTGAGTGTGTGTGTTTATTTAACCAAATCCAGCTTCTCCTTGATTTCCCTCCAGTTGAATATTGGATCATCGGAGTTGCATTCAGAATCTGCTGTGTCTGTGTGAGCTGGACTGACTCCGCCCACACATGCCCATCTTGGGAAGAGGAGGAAGTACTTCCTCTCGTGGTGCCATGTGCCAGAGCAGAGCTGCCCAATTGTGGGAGGAGTCAAAGGGAGGGCCTACCTTGATTGGGATTGGCTAAACCCCCGATGACACTATATAGGGTTTGATTCTGATTGGCTGGTTGGAGCAACACACTTTTTAAAACCTGAAACAAGCCAGGGACAGAGAGGACAGACTGTCTTCACTTCTGGGACGTCAGTCCAGGTATGGGGACGATGAGTACTGCTGGAGAACCTCTAGGAAGTGGATTTTAAATAATATTAACCATTCATTTTTTCTTAACATTTTAACGATCGATTCCTGGTGCCTCAACATGTTGAAAACAATCACTCAGGATTTCACATCCAGATGTTTCCCAGCATGAGCAGAACCTCTGGGGGTCACGACTCTGAGCTCTTTTGACTGAATCCATGACGGCTCAGAAGCCAGCAGTGGAACTTTTCATATAATTTGGAAGAAACTATCAACAATTCCAGCTTCCTTTAATTCCTCCCTCCATCCCTCCCTCCCTCCATCCCTCCATCCCTCCATCCCTCATAATCTCTTGACAGACGTTTTGCTGCAGGTGTTCTGCATGCTTGTCGAGGTGTTTGCTCGTCCTGCACCAAAGACAAACTGGATGTTTGTGTGACTCATCGTGTCCAAATCAAGCAATTCAAAGTGACGTGAAGCCAAACAGAGACGCAGAACTTGAGGAGAAAGTCTGAACGACGGAACAGCGAGGCTGGAAAACGTGACCTCCGTCTCACACGACCATACGCAGTCGGAAAATCACTCAGAAATCACTTCTTCTTTAAAAGCCAGAGGCAACTTCTCTGCATCTTGTCTTTCCTCCACACCAAGCAGACGAGAAGCTCAGCTGTCAGTCCTCCATGTTGTTCTGCTCATCAGAGCTTCACAATGGGCTGGAACCGGCGCCGGGACGGGAGGGCAAACGTTGTCCTCCTTCATGACTGCTAATTAGACTCTAGTTTTGATAAGATGTCACCAGAAGACTGTGTGTATTGTCGGTTGCACCTCTGGCCTGTTGGCACCCGGTCCGCCCACGCCTCGCTCGACCGCCCACCCACGCCTCGCCCGCCTCGCCCGCCCGCCGCGCTCGCACGGCTGCTTCCTCACAAAGCCAGACGCTCCGTCAGAGCCGATCCGCTACCGACCATTATTTCATGTCATCTGTCACAATTTGGGCTCTTCAAATGCCGGTGAGTCACACTGATCGTGAGCAGCTGCAGATGTTTTGTACAAATAGGTCACATCCCGCCAGTCGGCTCTAATTAGACTATTGTTGTGGGAAGGGGCAGTTCTGCGTATTATTAACAAGCCATTACAGTGAGAGCCTCTCATCCATCAGAAAAGCCAGTCTAATTGGGTTTGTAGGCTTTTATTTATCTGACGGGTCTGGACCGCCATTATTTTCTCTCTTCAAAGCAAATAGATCTTATTAGCATGTTTTGTCGGTGTGCTGTTGTGTTAATTTGGATGTGAACCGCAGCGTGGCACTTTGATATCTCAGGTTAGATAACGTTTCATCTGATGCACCTGCGGGGTTGACACGATTGTTGTGGAGCGGTAACAGGCCATGTGGAGTTCATTCACTGTTCCCCTGCTGCTGCTGCTGCTGCTGCTCTTTAAAGCGTTTGCCTGAGTTCGCCATGCAGGACACGTCACCGGTGCTTTATCCTGCGCGCCGTGCCTGCCAGCCCAAATATCCCGTCGCTACACGCTGGAAGAACGGCACAGTTCCTGCTGCCCACGATATTATCAGGGACGGTTCGCAGCCTGGACAATAAAATAAGAGCAAACACGTTCAAATACAGTTTTTATCAAACGTCACCTCACTGGACACCAGTGATCCTAGGAATTCTATAGGTAGAGCCTATTTCCAAACCAGTAATCAGATTAAAGTTACATATCCAAGTCACTATTGTAGAGTTACTAATGTAGAGTTACTGTTGTAGAGGTACTGTTATAGAGTCACTATTGTAGCGTTACTGTTGTAGAGGTACTGTTGTAGAGTAACTGTTGTAGAGGTACTGTTGTAGCGTTACTATTGTAGAGGTACTGTTGTAGAGGTACTGTTGTAGAGTTACTGTTGTAGAGGTACTGTTGTAGAGTTACTGTTGTAGAGGTACTGTTGTAGCGTCCTGCAGGACGTTGGACAGTTTCTTGTCTGGAAAGCTGCTTTATTGCTGAACAGAACTGAGCTGCTCCTTCATTCAAAGCAAGTTGTAATCTTACTCAGTTATTTTTAAAAGAAAGTAATCAGTAAAGTAACTAAGTAACCTTTGCAGGAGTGAGTAATAAACATTACTTTTTCAAGGTAATTCAACACCACGAAAAACTATTAACATGCATTATGTTGCTGTCAGGGACCAGTGTAATGGAATGTTTGCTTGTATGTGGATGACCGAGGACATGTTTGTTTTTATGCCTCCATTTTTATGTTTTTTAATCATTTGTACATTTTTATTGATTGAGTTTATAAATGATGCACAGATGTTTTGGCACTTTTAAATCTTGTTGTAATCGTCGTAATGACAATACAGATATTCTAGAAAACAGTCCAGCCTTTTTAACCGATGAGCTTGAGCCAAATGTAAATCGGACTTGGCAGCGCAGCGCAGCGTCATCCCGGTTATTGGATATAATTGGTTCACTTTTAGAAGCAAATGAGTTGCATGAGACGTTTGTTGGTCACAGCTGGGAGGCATTAATGAACCTCTCTGCTTCACACCTCCACAATTATTATTATTTTTAATTCTTGACTTGAATTGTTCGGACGTGTTGCTGCACTGATGCGTCGTCCTGGTTCTATCTCCGGTTCAGCGAGTTCACATGGACAGTGGATCAGTGGAGCAGAAAAAAACACTAAGGTAACTTACAACGCTGCGAGGACTGCCAAGTCTCACTTCTGAATGCTGCGCCGAGCTCCTCTCGGAGATACCGACTCCTGAAGGCTGCTCCGAGCCGTGAGAGGAAACGTTTAGCATACAGAACCTTAAAGTGACGCGGCTCTGAATATTAATTCCTGGATCCCGGCGGTTCTGAAGCTGTTTGGTGCCCATTTCAGGTTTCCAAGAAGAGGCGCTGAAGACAGGGCGTCTTCTGGGAAGCAAACAATCACACCAAACAGTCCTGCCTCTTCATCGACCTTCATCTTCACCTGAAATACTTCCTGCAACGACGTGCGAGGGAAGCAACGTCCATGTGTCTGAACTGGGAATCAAACTTCTCAAGGCTCCAGCAGCCGTTACCCGCAGTCACTCTAGTGCAGGTTGGATCTAAAGGAGTCACCAGCTGGTATTCTCACGTATCCCGTCTCCCTCAAATGGTTTTAAAATCAATTCATAAACTTCTTTAGGAAAAAGAAAATCTAACGTGGAGTTCGTTCTGACCCTGTTTCATAGCGTAACTTCCTCTGGCGAGATTTACCTGCTACGGATGTTAGATGCGTATTGATTGGCCGCAGGACCTGTCAATCATGACGATGATGTTCAAAGTTCCTACGCTGCTAATTGTGAGTGGCTAATATATATTTAAATAAATACATTGTCTACAAACATCCGCGCTGCAGAGCAACGGGGATTTAAAATGAAATACAGGCTCCTTTGTAAATCACATGGGGTTCAATGTTTATACTATTTCAGTTAGGTTAGCGGCTAATGCTAATGGCTAACTACTGTCGTCTGAAACAAACGTCGACCAGAAAGGAAGAAAAACGAGTCATTGATTGGTCCGGACCGAAAGAGGAAGTCTCGCTACTTTAGCCTGTGGTGGCTAGGCTAATTAGCTCGTCGCTATATCGTCTTCAAACCAGATATCAGTGAGTCTTCCTCACTACTTCTTCCTCTCTACTCCATGTCCTACCACACACCCTAAGTCTTCCACCGGCCTCGCAGAGGATCTGCAAACACGTTCCATTCAGGACTTTGCACTGAGGATTGCTCTGTTCTAACAACGTGAAGTAAAACGACCCACTGAAGTCGATGCCGGCGGTGAGACTTCACACTCCTTCCTGGATTCAGAAACATGGCTGCTGCTCTGTGTAACAGCTTGAGTCGAACAGATCAGCAAACTGTTGCTGTTCCATATGCAGGCACACACACTCGTAGACACACGGCTCCTGCAGTTTCTTCTGGAACTGGAAAACTGAAAATCGGATCAGATTTATTGCCTGCGGGGTAAAATCACATTTTAATTCCATTAAACACTGCGCTGTCTGTTCAGACTCTTTACAATTACCCGCTCCATCTGCCTCTTGTTTGGCATCCAAATTAATAACCGTTAGTCTGGGATTGTGTACAGCTTCTCACTGGTTACAGAACCTTATGTAATTACCAACGAGTCCCGTCCTCCGGCACAGAGGCGTTTCTTTTCTGCGCTCGCTGGCTGCAGATCGGTCCCAGACTCCATTGAGCAGGCTGGGTCAATTACATGGTGCAGTGATTCAGACGTCGTAGCGACGGCGTCGCACAGTGTCAATCTTTTAATGTAGTAGCAGGTTGTTTTTCTCACCTCGGTACGATTCTTTCTCAAATTCTATTAAAGCATCGGGATGGAAATGCTCGATTCAAATAGCATGCAAACGCAACGACGACGTGCTGATTAAATAACACAAAACATTGTTTATGGAATCCTACAAACTGCACGCTTCAACTTGTCTCACTAATTTAAAGCAAAGTGGGGTCACAATCTCAATCTAGTGAACAAATTCAAACCTAATTGTGATTACACCTGAAATGGATTTAGAAAAACAAAAATCCTTATTAACCAGCTGATTCCAGTAACGGAAGGCGTTGCAGGCGAAGCCCCCATGTACAGTCTTACCCTCAGCAGAGGGTCAGTTCACCTGAAGATGTTTAACAAATAATAATAAAATAGGAAAAAAATCCAAGTGGAACCCATCATCAAATAAACATGTAGAGACGACAGAGTGGAGAGTTGTTGGGCCAAAAGCTCTGGTTTCCATCCAGATTCTGATCTTCACAGACGGAGATGTGAGCTGATTCACAGGAGACAGCGGTCAGAAAGACAGACGACAAAAATGTTTCTCTAATGAAAAGTAGCTTTGAGTTCACAAAAAAAAAACATCGCTATACAATATGGATGCATTATTATTATTAAAAAGGCAAAAACAAGAAGCAAAAATATTCGAACTTTTCATGAACGAAGTGGGAAGCAGACGATCTGTCCAATACTGGAGTCTCATGAAGTAAATCTGGACGCCACGCCGGTCAGCACCCGGGTTGCCAGATGTGACTCACGGTTTTCAGCCCAAACAAGTTAAAACCCACACACCTCAATAAAAACCAGCTCAAATCTCAGCCTGTGTAGGAATCATGTTTAAACCCTAAAACTATTATATGTGTAGTAAAGAACATGACATAAACACACAAAAGCAGGAAATAAACAAAGTTAAAAGGTTAAAAGAATTCGGCTCCCCGATTGGGGAATACTCGCCATATCTGGCAACACAGGTCAGTGGAATTTTGTGCATTCAGTTCCCAGTGCTTTTAAGTTCACGCACACGTTTTTATTTTCACACGATCTGTAGCTGAAATGGGTCGAGGCAGAATCCGAGGCTTGTTCCTGCCTATCCCCTAAAAACCCATAAAGTTCCCCAAGACGCCAGAGAGAAAAGATTTTAAAATAGAAAAAACTGAAGATATCAGAAGGAATACAAAAGACAAAAACATAACAGAAATACTTTTTCATTGTAATCATTAATTATTTTACTTTTCAATGTTTTTTTGAAGCACAACAAAGATTTACAGTTTTAAGTCCGCTCCATAAAATGACTCCCAGAAGGGAAACGTCGATATTTAACATTGGTTATCACACCTCTTTCAAATACACACAATCCTTTTAAATTATTATTTTCTCTTAATTCAAAAAAAAAAAAAGAAAAAGATTAGCTGTGGGAAGACCTATTCTTCACCTGAAATAGTATTTCTAATGTTTTTAAGTTTACAATGTCTATGTGTTTTAAGGTGAAGCGTTTATTAGTGATCCATTCCAGGAAGTCGGGTTGCAGTTGGATCAACACGTCGACTCCGAAGTGAAGCTCAGTGGAGATTCATCCTCCAGTTTCTCATTTCACTCTGAAACGGCACATGATGGAACTGCGTTTGTTCAAATGAGCTTAATGCTCATATCCCTTCACTTGCAGCAGGCGAGCTGCCCGATCCGTTTATCACCGAGTTCTTCATGACACCAAACGTAGAACAAGCAAACAAACACCGAGCACATGACTTTGAAGTGTCTCATGGTGTCGGCTTCAGAAAGGTTCTGTGGTGCGGATTAGCGCCGGCTGAGCCGACAAGAAGAAAAACTCATTGAATTTAAATGATCAAACATTGAATTAAAAGGTACTTCCTTGTTTTTTCTAAGAGCGACGCTAAAGAGAAACATGAAACCTCCAAATGTTTTCTGTGTCACCGTCTCACCTGCTGGTACCGAGCATCACTCACAACAAATCTAAATCTATAAATACCGGATCAGAACCGCTGCCATCAGCTTCCATACAAACAGAAGAAGCAGCAGAGATCAAGGTTGAACCCGTCAAAGAATCTGCTGAAGACCTGGGAACCCGACCGAGGTTTGGGTTCCTCAGGCAGAGAGTCTGCAGCTTGTGGCTTTACTCACACATGTTCTGTTGGAGAAGAGGAAACTTCAGATGTATATGATCATTCTTTGATTTGTATTTGCAGTAGGATGATCTCTGCTCCGTCCTCGCTGCTCTACGTTTCTCTGGTTGGTGGGCGGCGCCATAGGAGACTGTTGTGCTCACCTGCTGTTAATTTACGGCCAAATTCCTACAGAAATATAGCTTATTAATGTAATACGGCTTTGTACTGTAGTAGGTAATGCATTGTGGGCTGTTCAACATGAAGCAACAGGGCAAAACCTACAGTTATTCATTTCATAGTACAATTATTCATAATACTATTTCATCATTTCAATTGAGCCGATTTAATGAACCACGTCTATTTTCCAGGTTAAAACCTTTATCCTTTCCACTTGTGGAGACTTGGTGAGCAGAAAGTCAATTTTATCCTCATTAATTATGTGATTGGAGTTTCACCCATGGGGGGGTGGGAGATATCAGTCACTTCTGGAGGGTCCTATAAAGCAGACTGGGGATGTGGGGAGTCGTAAGAATGTTTGAAGTCAAACACAAATGACTGAATCGTGTCAGTCTGAAGCTTCCAAACAGAAGGACCGACTGAACCATTATCTGGCTGCTGCACACCGACCACTTGGTTTCTCATGATCCAATTCAGCAACAATTGTTCAGGAATTGTTTGCAAAACGTTTCAAGATGTGTTGGCGGTTAAATATACTGATTCTACAGTCCAACTGCAGGATTCGATGAAACCAGTCTGAACCATGAGAACGTGACTAACAGAGACACGGTTTGTCAAGCTGTCCAAGTGAAGCATCAAAACGTCTTTTAGAAACGATGAACTGGGTTTTTCTGATTCTTCAGGGTAAGTTAAAGTAACTCCCGTGGTGTGTCTATAAACCCTGTCCACACTAGAAGCTGTGAGTTCAGGGAAGAAACTGCACAAGCATCATGTAAATATCATCAGAATGGAAGTAGAACCAACTGGGAGAAAAGTGGGAAATGTTAACTTCCGTCCTCTTTTGCATTCAGCCGTTAATGTTTAATTGTTCTGCTCCTTTATGATCGGTACAATCCACAGCCAACGACTCGATCAGAGTACATCGAGATACACAGAACGGCCGCAGCACACAACGTGAAGCGGCTCATTTTCAGATCAATTCCTGAGCCCACCAATTCAAAATGGGACAATTTGGTCTTCATGGAGCACATTTGGCTGTGCAGCGTACGACAGGCAGCGAGGAGCGATTATCGCCTCCCAGCCCTTCTTCCATTAGGAGCTTCAATTCTATTCAGTTCATCTCAATTCAATTCAAGCATCTGACGTGTTAAATCTGTTGATGGGCTGCTGATTGATCCTCAACGTGGATCAATCTCTGTTACTCCAGAGGCTTCACACAATGACCAAGTTAGATGGAATTAATGCTGAGGCTAATGCTGATCACATGTTTTCTATGTACACAAAATACCTATTTAAAATATTCTTCACTGATGTGTCTAAATCTGTCAGTGAGCACTTCTCCTTTAGTGAGACGATCCCTTCAGCTCACAGGAGGCAGATCGAGATGTTGATTGGACGGCGGGATTATTGATCAGGTGAGATTTAGTCCGCGTCCCAGGGTTTTTACAAAAGACATTTCCCCTCTACATTTATTAAAAAAAAAAATCTTCATTGACACGAACCCTCATATCCATCTGGTTCAGAGCTGCTATGAGCAGCGAAACCTGTAGGGGGCAGTGTAACTAGAAACAGGAAGCCATACTATCCAATCACAATCCTGGAAGAAAACACGACATGTGACGTAAATCTCCGCCTCCCCCTCTTAAGACGCACAGAGTTTTTCCTAAATCTCCACTGTGGCAGGAGTTTTCAGGAATCATCGTTTCTGGTGAGTCGTAGCTGATTTATGTGAAAATGCAAGAAACACAGAAATATCAGTTTGTTTGTTTTTTTAAACACCCGCCAGCTCTCGAACAAGAAGACCAGAAGATGTCAGAAGAGGCCCCGCCTCCAGAAGGTCAATGTAACTGAGTCTGTTCTCCCCCCTGGTGTTTGAACCTGCATCCTGACGAGACGATGGAACATCAGCTGAGACCAAGAAGCTTCAAAACTGAAACACGCCAACGGGTTTTTTCTGAGTTTTGGGTGAAGTAAAAGAGTGAATGACGTTGGATCTGCCCGACTCTAGATTGCTACCATTTGTTTCTGCGCTGCTGATCGTTGCTGCAGGCATCAGGCAGCTTGTGATGGGATTAACTTCTGTTGCCATTGCTTAACAAGCATAGATCGGTCAGGGTGTCGTGTTTGATGAGTCCTGGCAGTGGCCTGGCTGTTTGCTGGAGATCGGTCCAGGCACAGACGGACTGGCAGGTGGGGAACGTCTCACAGCTCGGAGAGCGTGACGGATCCACGCTCTACATCGGGTTGCTTTCTTCTCCCGCTAATCAACGTCCTCCCTCGGAGGTCTTCTCATCGGTGTGGACGAATCTGCCGTGTCAAAGGTGACGGAATAACGCCTGCCGTCTTCCTCGCCGCCGCCTTTTCCTCCAGACTCCCATTTCCAGGGCAAATGGAGAGTGAAGTACGCAGCGCCATCTGTGCGGCGGAGGAAGAGGAGAGTTAATCGTTCCTCACAAGGGATCACAGTCTCATCACTTCTGACCCCGCGAGGAAGCCGAGTGGTAAACGGCCTCCTCAGCTGGACAAACCATTTACTTCTAATGGGCTGCAGCTAAGTTAAGAGGAACGAGGGGGAAGAGGACAGACGAAGCCAAACCCTCCTGCAGGAAATCCCCGGCGGGGAAACAAAACCATTCCGGAAAGGTTCCAATCGTAAGCGTCCGCTGGAGTGGCCTTGTGGTTCTAAAGCTGAAGAATTAAACGACAAACTCTTCAAAAACCCTCATCAATCTTCACCCATCAGAAGGTTTTCTCCTCAGCCAGCGCAGCCCGAGTGCTGGACTTTTTAATATACTGAAGCAACATGCTTTCTTTGTACTTCAAAGTGCTTCTCGCCAGGTTTCCTTCATTAGGATTCTGCTCCAGTCCGACCACCTTCGGTCGGCGGCGGGGAAGTGATGGCTGATGGGAAATCAGGACAGTCTCTTTCCCCGGGAGCAAACATGAAGAAAAAAAAAAAAAAAACTCAAGCGGCGGCGTCTCACACAGCTTCAGGTGGCGAAGCGTCAAACCGAGCTGCCGGGAGAGAAGAAAGTAGAGCCTGTGTTCGTCTTAACATTCCTCTTTGATTCATGAACTGGATCTTTGACGTGTCGGGATGAGAAGGCGACGCTCGGTCACGCTTTAGAAAAAAATTGTCAGCAAGCAAAAGATCAGACCAGGATTTTTAAGCAGCGTGTTGAACAGACGGGTTTCTGTAGGTTTGGCTGTTCAAGCGACATAATTGGAGTTTGGACTATGATCACAGGAGACGTCCTCTTGAATGAAGAGTTTCTATTTCTGAGCTGGTTGGTTGGAGCCGGAGCACACGCCACTCTCCCTTCAGACGTTTGTATTATTGGCAGACACAAAGCGTGTTGTGACCGAATATCCCGCCGGAAGGTTTTTATGACTTGCCAGAGAACCGGCACATTTCACCTGAAACAACACACACACACACACACACACACACACACACACTGAGTCCCCGTTTCCACGACAACGTTTCATGTGACAACACCTAATCCGTTTAAAAGAGGAGTGTGTTTCCACTGCAGCAGCAGACACACTGACAACGATGTAGTTAGTATGCCGGGCCACAGGAGGGCGCTGTTGCTTGATTTTGTAATGAAACTACACAGACGTGTGCAGCGAACAAAACACTATTAACGTGAAGAAAATAGAGAGAACCTGAGATCTGTATGGACTGATGACACATCGGATGCCATCAGGGGAGAATCTCAACTATTAAACTACTGATCTGGAGGATAAAACTAGAATACGACCGCGAGTCAAACCACTACGGGTCGGCCATGTTTGTTTACAAGTGGATGAGCAGGGGGAGGGAGAGATGCTCAGTAACAGGCTCCGCCTCCATCAGTCTCTGCAGGAGGGAATAGTGACTGAAAGAATCTTTCCACTTTGGGAGCCGGATTAAAAACTTCACAGATTCAGTGGATCAGAACACTGCTGTCGTATAAACGGACCCCTCAGAAGTGAAGAAAGTTCTGCGGATACACTCGTATTCGTTGTCGTGTAAACGGGGCCTGAGAGACGTCCAAAATAACTCGTAAACTCAATTTTGGCATATTCACCTTCACAGATATGAACATGCCGAACCATACCGTACTGACCCATACCGTACTGACCCATACGGTACTGTACTGAACCATATCGTACTGAACCATACGATGCTGTGGAACAATCACTTTAGTGAGGCCAAGTACTTTTTGTTGTCGCCTCTATTGTAATAAGACTCGTGTCTGAAGACAAGCTCCTCCACGTCACTGAGATCTTCCTGCTTTTTAGTGGAAATCTCTTCACCTGAACACAAAAAGCAGCTCTGCTCTGGAGTTTTGCAGTTTCAGCCCAACAAGAGAAGAAGAAGATGAAAGGTCGAGCAGGTTTGCATCCAGTCTGTTTGATTAAGACGTGTTTTGGTTTTCTCTTCTGTCTTTCGCTCACTGTCGAACCTCAGAACAGACTAAAACACTCGACTGACGCCGAGCCGACGACACGACTGCAGAGACGGTAAACTGGTTTTCTTCCCGATACTTTGCTGTAGTTTTTTTCTTCAGGTTGCCGCTGCACTTCTTCTCCACAGAGACATTTAACCTCGTGTCAACATCCCGCTTTCCCCGCGTCACATTTAATTCAGTGTGTTTCCTTCTCCGCAGGCCGTCACTCCAGGATGGAAGCAGGCGTGTTTCAGTCACATTGAAAACTCTGCCGTCTGCGTCTCATCTGAAGACGAGGCGTCTTCAGCGAGGCTCCGCCAGCAAACAACCCGTCCACCTTCAGATCAGCTACAGAACCACAGCCCCTCCTCGACACAGCCGGCTCACATTAGAACAAAACACAGGCTCCGCAGTTTAACACTGAAACGGCCCCGATGTGACGGAGAGCTTCGTCCCTGTTCAGATTCCTGCCATCAGCGTTAGACCTCTTTACACCAGAGGGGAAGAAACACTGGCTGGTTCTCAATATGCGTACTCGAAAGTACTTACGTTCTGACGTACTTGTTAAACGTCATCAGTACTGAGTACTGATCCAGTTTAAAGTACGCATGAAATACCTAGATGTGTTCTTGTCTTTCCAAGCAGCTAAACATTTTCACCAACAAACTCCACGACTCAGGATCCTCAGGGGCAAGACATTTATTTGGGTACTTAATTTTTATGAATCTGTAAAAACAATACAAAACAAACTGTTTTACTGTCTGAAAACAAACAAACTGAATTCTAGAAGTCCGTAAAGAAATCCATTGTACTCACAGAAACTGCCTTTGCATGGGAGGACAACAAAAGAGCTGGCGACCGATCCAAACACCGCTGCAAACAAACATTTGCTCCAGACACATGGCACAGGGGTACTTCCGGTTTTTATAGAGATACTTCCGGTATATAACGCGTCACTTCCGGTTTGCGCAATCACTTCCGGTTTGCACATTCTCTTCCTGTGAGTCGTGAGTGCTCCATATATACACAAAAATCACTTTCTCCCAAAATATAAACCTCTGTGAGAACAGAACAGTTCCCACTTTATCAAGGACGCGTCAAGACCGGACCTGTGTGGACTGAGGAAGCCAAATTACCCATAATGCACCTGGCAAGAAAATCCAAAAGTACTTACGTACTTGGAATTAAGAAACAATCATTACTTTAATATCATAAAAAGAAAATAGTTGTGATACGGTGCGAGCGTCGCGACCGACTGTCACACTTTCTGGATTTGATTTTAATGATTTTAATTTAAGTACGATGTTGTCACGCTGTGTGTCGCAACACATGAAGGCTTATAACACAGCGTATGTGCAATCCTGACGTCTTCATGAAGAAACCCCGTCGGCTCAGCGCTGCCCCCTACTGACACCCAGAGGTAAACTCATCTTCTGCTTGGTCTGTTTAACGTCAAATCTGCAGTCTCACACACACACACACACACACACACACACACACACACACACACACACACGAAAGAGCAAAAACAATCAAATTACAATCCTTTTCCCCTTTCTCCCCTCCCCCTTTCTTTTTTATTCTTCTTCCTAAATACTGAAACAAGTATTTTCCTTGAAGAGCGTGTCTCAGAGTGAGTCGAGCACGAACCAGCTGAACACCGAGCGACACGACAGGCGCTAACAGGAAGCCAGGAGGACCACGGGAGCGCTCACACACACACACACACACACACACACACACACACACACACACACACACACACACACACACACACACACACACACACACACACACACACACACACACACACACACACACACACACACACACACACACACACACACACACAGGTTGTTGGAGCGATGCACATCATCACATTTCACCAGAGGATGGATCCAATTCTCAAGGATCCTTCCAAATCCTAGCAAGGACGTCGCCTCGCTGCCGGTGAAATTGGAAGAATACATCAAGGTGATGTGTCTTCAGAAACACTCACAATCCTCCACATGCATCCGAGAGCGGGACCTT
Organism: Lipophrys pholis; assembly: GCF_963383615.2. Taxonomy (NCBI): domain Eukaryota; kingdom Metazoa; phylum Chordata; class Actinopteri; order Blenniiformes; family Blenniidae; genus Lipophrys; species Lipophrys pholis. Next base: position 1,530,003 of record NC_137634.1, on the reverse strand, counting down.
GTTAATAATTCACTGCGACTCGGCGACACGGCAGCAGCTCCTCCTGCGCCGCAGCCTTACCGAACCTTCCTCTGTGGTGAATTGTAAGAAAGTTTGGGCCTCGTCACAGTGTTTGTGTTATTTTTCCAAAGTCAATCCAAGGCTACTCATTAGCTAAACAGCTAAACATCCACATTGTACACTCAAAACAATAATTTGACTTAATGTAATTTAATCATGCCACACATGTCCGTCTAGATTGAGACCCTTTTATTTATGTTATCTTAACAACAGGTATTAGGATGGACCGTTTAACCAATAAAAACTCAATATGTTAATCAAACTGTAGCTGCCCTTGGCATCAAGAAGAAAGCGTGGAGCTCGACGGGTGCAAACGTTTATTTTTCTTTTCTTTCATTGTTCTTCAGAACAGGCACCAGCACCGTACACCGTGAAACTGCAGGATATTATGAACAAAAAATACATCAGTTCACTTATTTCATTACATTTCAATCTAACAATAATACACAGTGCCCGACTAATAATAACAAACAAAAAGACGCGCTGTCATTGTACACACCTCGCTTCGCCTACCAAGGGCTCAACACCGGTCCTCATTTCGTCAATGATCCCAACACTTCAGAGTTTGCCTTAAGCAAAAACACAGGGCAACACATGCATGTCACAGTTCGATTTAACGCGTTTCTGTGACATCTTTTGGGACTACCTACCGGTTATCTTTTATATAGCAGTCGCTCCTTGTGCGCTGCTGTCAAGGCCCGTCAGTCTCAGTGTGCGTCAGCTGTCAAAACCCGCATGTGACGTCACAATTTGTAGGCAAGTTAAAACCCGGAAACATGAATTGTCGGCGGGGTGAACCCCAGAACATGTATGGCAACAAAACAAAACAATACTGTAAGTAGCCACTTACACAAACATATTTACTTTTGCCAACTGAAGTTGGTCTGAGACGATTATGTTTCATCTGCGTGTATTAATTTACTGGTTTGTATGTATGTATGTATATTACCTAATATTTGAAAAAACTACTCTCCCAAATTCCGTGAAAGTTTCAGGGATGATTAGTCGTCTAATTGATCAGATTTTAGGACGTTAACGGCTCACCGTTTCTGAATTAAACCACGTGTGCAAGGTGTTTGGGAGAGGATTCAGCCAGAGCTCTCCAAAGCTAGATAATTATCTATATGAAAGTCATGAGAGTTTAATCACGTGAACAAGAAGAAGAGTTCATGAGAATAAATGTCACATGAAGTTGCAAGTTGGCGCCAGAGCCACTTCATGATCGAGGTTCGAACTCTACCTTAACAAGCTGCAAGTATTTCTAAACCAAATTAAAATGTATTTTCTTCCAAACAGAACAGAGACAACACTTTGATAGAGAGCAATTTTCCATTTAGATTTGGTGATTTGAGTCCGAGAGACAACTCTCTAAATCAAATCCAGCTGTGTGGAAACTTCAGGATTAACTTCAGGATTAACTCTGGTTTTTTCTTCAGGATTAACTTCAGGATTAACTCGGGTTTGCTGTACTGCGACGCTGCTTCAATTCTTTCCGGGATCAATCACTGACTGAACCTCTAACCTGTTCTGGAACAGGTTATGTTCTGGATCACAGATCAACCAGTATAAAAACTTTGCCTCTTGACCAATCAGAGCTCTTGGAAAATGACCTGCCCATTTGTAGAAGATCCTGATTGGTGTGTTGATGGTGGGAGGAGCTGTGGAGAGTTTTTAGGTAGAGATGCAATCCTTTTGACATAATAAAATAAATCTAAGTCACTGAGCTTTGAAGGAGGTTTTTGCTCTTGTTCTGTTTTGCTCCGCGACGCTTCAGCTGAAATAATCAGCTTCACAATAATCTGAGCGTGCACCGATCCTGATGGGAAAACCCCGGGTTGAATTACTGAGTCGATGACCTGCTTCATAGTAACGCTGATCAGGGATTGAGACTGTCTGGGTAAATTAATCCAGGGAACACAGAGATATCCAGGAAACAGCCAGAGAGTTTCAGGGTTGACATGACGGTCACTTTAAGCACATTGAAACCAGTTATCAGATAAAATGACTTCAAAGTGTCTGATTCATTTATTTTAAAACAAAATCGTCTGCTTGCATGTTGACTCAGATTAGAGGAACACAATTCGTCCTCTTCTCTGAATTAGCTCAACTCCCATAAATTCTCACACTTGATCGTAAACACAACAGGCTTGACTGAAAACAAAGTGAGTCCTGGAATGACTCACTGCTGCCACCTGCAGCACACGAGGAACAATACACTTTCTATTGAGAAGTTTATCTTCACGAGTCCCCGTCGAGAAACCTTCTCCTGGAAATCCTGGTTGCTCCTCTCACCCGGACCGGGCTGGGAGAAAAGCCTGCAGCAAACATCAGAAGCTGGAAACTTCTGGGTCGGCACTAATCCAGCAAATTCAGCAACACAGAGGAAAACATCCAAACTGATCTGGGAAGGAAATCTAACGGGTTCTGCAGGGAGACGACGACACCTCGGGAGGAACGCTGATCTCTAATGCATGAAATATTCATTGATACTCGGAGGAGGAGGAGGAGTTACAGGAAGTGGAGCTACGTGATGAACGACCTCGCAGATAGAAGTTTTAACGCAGGCTGTAGGACTGCGTTGACCTTTGACCCCGGCTGATGGGTGCTGGACTGGAGAAGGTTCTCGCAGCACAAGGTCAGCTGGTCTCTCCGGTCAGTCAGTTTGGAGGGAATCTAGTTCCGCTGTCGAGCCTCAACGAGCTGAAACAACTTCTGAGCTTGATTCTCCTTCTCACCACTGGAACTTCATCATCTGGAGGCGGTGGACTAATGTTCTCCTCCACCCCCCCCCACCCCCACCTGACCCTGCTTCTGCAGAAAGTCTCCTCCTCTGAGTCTGGTTCTGCAGGTTTCTACCTGTTAGAAGAATGTTTTTCTATTCAACTTGCTCATGAATTCCCCTCTGGGATTGATCAAGTTGGCAATTTGAGATTCCCCCTCGAAATATAAATTGCTTTACAAATAATATTAATAATAATTATTATTAATTATTATTATAATCATTATTATAAGGTGAGAGAGGAGAGAGAAACATGCTGGAAGACGGAGGTGAAACACATCAGGGAGGAGGCAGGCAATCAAACGCTGAGGGAAGGCAAGTGACCTGAGACACAGACGAGACGTGTGAGATTCAAAATAAAACAGGAAGTGCAGCTCAGAGCCTGAAAACACAACATCCAGCCCCAGCATGAGACAGCGGTCATGGTTGTTTTCCTGCAGCTTTACTTTGCATTAGTAAGGAGGATTAGAAACCGTGCAACTGAACGCGGCCGATTGTGAGTGTGAGCTGCGATCAGGAAATGAAATGATGCTGGAGTAAATCACGTGTGCTTTAACGTCTCACACTGTGATTCAGACAATCCCAACAACCTCCCAGCTGGGATCAGAACGTCATGGAGCTCGCTCCTCCAGGTATCCAGCTTCAGGCTCCTCGCTCCGGGAATCGCTCCGGGAATCGAACCACAGACCGCTCCTCCACTCAGCAGGTTTAAACATTTCGCCCTGTTCTCCACTGGACACCAGCGTCTGAAACTTTTCTCAGCCGTGAGTGTGAGTGTGAGTGTGAGTGTGAGCGTGAGTGTGAGTGTGACTGTGAGTGTAAGTGTGTGTGTGAGTGTGTTTGTGACTGTGACTGTGAGTGTGAGTGTGTGTGTGTGTGTGTGAGTGTGAGTGTGTGTGTGAGTGTGACTGTGAGTGTGTGTGTGTGTGTGTGAGTGTGACTGTGAGCGTGAGTGTGACTGTGTGTGAGTGTGAGTGTGAGCGTGAGTGTGAGTGTGACTGTGAGTGTGACTGTGAGTGTGTGTGTGAGTGTGAGTGTGAGTGTGTGTGTGAGCGTGAGTGTGAGTGTGAGTGTGACTGTGAGTGTGACTGTGAGTGTGTGTGTGAGTGTGAGTGTGTGTGTGACTGTGAGTGTGTGTGTGTGTGTGTGTGAGTGTGACTGTGAGCGTGAGTGTGACTGTGTGTGAGTGTGAGCGTGAGTGTGAGCGTGAGCGTGACTGTGAGTGTGAGTGTGTGTGAGCGTGAGTGTGAGCGTGAGTGTGACTGTGAGTGTGACTGTGAGTGTGTGTGTGAGTGTGAGTGTGACTGTGAGTGTGAGTGTGAGTGTGAGTGTGAGTGTGAGTGTGAGCGTGACTGTGACTGTGAGTGTGCATCACGTCGCTCTTTGTAAAAGTCATAAACGTGTAATTACATAAATGATATCACGGGAGGAAACGCAGGAACCTGATCTTTATTGTTTCTCACCCACTGATAGTTTCACCCAGCAGAGGTGTATTTTTATGCTTTATTAATAACAGCATACGGCCACTCTCTTTTAGTGGAGCGTCACCTTTTATAATGCTGTTAATTTAAACTTTCAATTGACTGGTTCAGTTAAAAATATCAGGCAGAAAAATTATTTTGTCACAACGTGAAACTTGATCCTTTTATATGTTCTCCTACCAGTTATTCCATTATTCTCTCATGCAGCATTTTTCACCTCATGTTGACTGTGGAGGTGTTAGAGGGTTGAAAGTGTTGAAGGAATAGAGTTAGTGGAGGTTCTTAAAGTGTTGATAGCTGAGGGCCGATTTAGGAAGCAACACTGGACTGAGGGCCACCGACAAAACAAATCCCATTTGAAATCATCGCATGACCCAATTACGTCTCTATGATTTACAGTTATTGGTCTGCATTCAGTAACGGGCAATAAATATATTTAAATTAATAAATGAGGCCAAATCTTGGAGAACCTTGTAAAGCACACAAAATCCAAAATGGGTTTTTTCTACCTTCTACAGTCAGATTGAGGAAATAACAGTCGTGTGTGCGTCCATCTCAGAATATATGTAAACACTTACTTTGAAAAAACAGTCAGTCTCAGGGCCTGTCCACTCCAGAACCCACTCCAGAACCCTGATTCACGTAAACAAGCTGTTTTTGTCTGTGCAGCGTTTTAGGAGCCAGACTATTTATTTATCTATTTCTGTAAATGAGTCGCCGAGTGAGGGAATGCTAAAACGCCGGCTCGGCTTTAAGGTGTGGACGGGCAAGAAGCACATCTGCAGAAAACGATGCAGGTAAAGTTGATAGGAGGAGGTTGGGCATTGAGGAGCATAGAGCGACAGAACCCAGAGTTACGGAAAAGTCTATGACGAGGAGTGAACTTCTATATTTCTATGTTCTCCGTGTCTTCTTCTGCGTTATTTGGTGTATTTGGTGAGTCACAGCGCCCCTAAAGGCCACACCTGTAATTACGGCCTGTCCCTAGACCTCGCCTGTAGAGGTCGCCAAAGACCAGGAAACAGAGATTCATCCTTTCAAAGCAAAGCACGGTTGGATTAAAACTAACAACTGGAGTTCTTAACCCTGTAACTCAAACCTTCAACTGTCTCTTTGTTAATGAAGTTAGTTTGAAGATATTTATCTGGGATCTGATGAATGTCCCTTGAAACGTGTCTCATTAATTCTTCTTGTTTGCTTCATGTCTCGTCTCTCGATCTCTTAAATCTGAGCCTCTGGAAAACCAGATTCTGTCCTAAGAAGATAATAATCACAACAGTTTGATCATGTTCTACTTTTTCAGATGTAAAACGACTTGAGAACATTTAGTTGATGTTGATTGAGAGAAGAAGTGGCGCCAGGAAGCATGAGACACCTAAAGTCCTGATCGCTGAGTGAACGGTTGTAAAGTAGAGGTCGTCGCTGTCTCGCCGCTGACAGATCACCTCTGACACGCTTCACGTCTAAATCGGAGCTTCGCCGCCTCCCGTCTCACAAAGTTCTGCAAACTGTCAGAGGCAATAATACGAAGTTCCTCAGCAGTCTGCCGCTAAACTCATTTACATACGAGAAACAAGTGGGAAAGGTGTGTGGCAGTGCTGCTGCTCGTCCTGGGAGATTGGACAGAATCTGTGTTTGAATGGAATAAAGTGGAGCAGAACCGGACGTACAGAGTTGAGAGGACGACCTCTGACCTTTAGGTGTTTCCTCCCAGAAATATCTGACCAGACGTCTTGTTAAGAAAACAAACACCTGTTGGTCTAATTCTAATTCAGAGCGAGACCTCGTGTCCACTGGTGGAGAACCGCAGGGAGGCTTTAATAGCTTAACTGGAAGTAATTAGTTACTCAGGACTGTCAGACGTCGTTCGGAGTCTTGAGATGAATGAATCTGGTGCAGATTTTCAGACTAAAACATGAGTTACCTCCAGACTTTCACCTGAAACACTAAAAACGATCAGGTAGATCAAGGGATGGGAATTGATACGATTTTTCCGATTCCAATTCCATTTTTGATTCTGTTTAACGATTCAATTCTTTGTCGATTCTCTTATCGATTTATTTATAATTTTTTTCTATTATTATTATTATTATTATTATTATTATTATTATTTTTAAAAAGGAGAATCAACAGGTAGATTATCAATTCTCCTAACGATTCCTGAGTATTTGTTTTGAGGGGAAAAAAAGTAGTTTTACAGTTTTCTGCACCAAAAAGAAAAATACAATTTTTTCCAAACATGAAACTTGAATTATAATTTTTCCCTTAAAAAAGAACAGTCAAATGTGTATTTGCCTTCATTGCCCCTTGGAATTTACACTTTTTTCAAATTTTGGCTGAAGACAAGTGAACCTTCTCTGGGAGGCGGAGCCTGGAGAGGAAAGAGGAAGTGACGTCGCAGGAGGAACGAGTTCTCTCGGTCTGTAGGGATCCTGTTTTCATATTGTGTTGGTGCTTTTTTGAGGGGATATTCAACACAGAATGATCTAATACATAGACATACAGTAGTAGACCTCTACTAGATTGTGTATGTCTACACAGTAGACATACTCTAGTAGATTGTTTAATACTGTATATAGCAGGGCTCCTGAATTATTCCCCCCGAGGGCCAAAATCAGAGCAGCAGGTCAAACCAAGGGCCGGAACCGTCGCAGGTTTTTTGCACGACATCAGTAAAAGTTGTTTTAATTGCAAATGTTAGCTACTGTTACCATTATTACTATTAGTATTGTTGTTATCATCATTATTATCATGAGTAATAGTAGTCGAGGAGGTTGTAGTAATAAGTTAAGCCTGGGGTTTTCAAAGTTTGTGTTGAGGGTCACATAAAAAAGCACTCTTGAAAAAAAGTGAGTGTAAAACCAAAAAAGGACTCGCAAAACCAACTATCTCATTGTTTACACACTGAGGCAGAAATACAGGAGAGATTTACTCTTTGTTACTTTTTAAATTCCATAGTTGTTGTTTCAGTGCTGCTTTGCTTTCTCTTCTCTCAATTCATCCATTTAAAGCTGGACTCGTCTCTCACAGCAAAATACACAACTAATAGAACAAATTCTCCAGATTCTCCACATTCCTGACAGATTAAACTACGATACGCAACGTCACACGACTGGTTGGGATTGGCTGAACCCCCGATGACACTATATAGGGTTTGATTCTGATTGGCTGGTTGGAGCAACACACTTTTTAAAACCTGAAACAAGCCAGGGACAGAGAGGACAGACCGTCTTCACTTCTGGAGCGTCAGTCCAGGTATGGGGACGAGTAGTACTGCTGGAGAACCTCTAGGAAGTGGATTTTGCATAATATGACCCTTTGAGGCATTTATGGTATTTCTTTTGAAGCTTTCATGTATTTCTTTTATTAATATCTTTCTTTTATATCTTTGTAAAGCACCGTGAGCAGATAGATAAAACAGATAAAACACACACACACACACACACACACACACACACACACACACACACACACACACACACACACACACACACACACACACACACACACACACACACACACACACACACACACACACACAGAACTGAACAGCGTCTCTCCATCCTCGTCGTTCTGCCGGAGAGCGGAGGAGTGAGAGAATCCCTCCCCCTAAAAAGAGAGAGAAACAGAGGCCGGCCTGTCTGGGTGTGACGGGCAGACGAGTGAGCCAATGAGGGCTGAGCGGAGCCCCCCTCCCTCGCCGCCGCCGCCCCCCCCCACCCGGTCTGCAGAGTGCTGCTGGTCCCTGTGTGGCTGTAGTACGAGGAGGAGAGTGAGACCGACAGTGCGAGAAGAGGCTGCCTCACTCTGTGTGTGAGTGTGAGTGTGTGTGAGTGTGAACTGGTGGATTTAAAGCTTCTTCAGCATCACCAGAAGCTTCTCAAACTGAGAGTCAGAGACGCAGCCAGAGGAGAGGAAGAGTGGGAAGCTCTCTGACACACCGTTAGAGGGAAGATACAAGAAGAAGAAGGAGCGTGTGTAGAAACCAAAGCAGCGGATCAGAACCGGCAGTCTTCTGGAAGCATGTATAATTCAGCCTGTTTCATCGTCCTGTCGTGGCTGTTTGTGGTGCTGGTGTTCCCAGGTAAGACCCGTTCTGTTCTGTTCTGTTCTGCTCTGTTCTGTTCTGTTTGAAGCCTCGTCTCTTCTCTCTCATACATTCTGTCACCGCGACGCTCTGAGTTGTTTGAAGTTCTTTCCTGGGTCAGTGATGAAGAGTTCCCTCCTCTTCACGCACTCCTCGGGGGAGGTGGGGGGGGGGGGGGGGGGGGGGGGGGGTGATGGAGTGAAGGATTTCCTCCTTCACGTTTGAGTCCAATTTAAAAAGTCAAAGGCAGCAGCGTCTCGGACGCGTCGATGCAATGACTTTCTGCCGGGTCTTTACGTTTTTACAAGCCACCATTTGCACCAGATATCGAGCGGCTAATGGTGAGAACGAATTCACACGTCGATATTATTGAGGGCTTCCGTCCAGCGTGCAGTAACAATCGGGGGGGGGGGGGGGGGGGGGTCATGGTTTAATGGCTGCAGAGCGCCAGTCCTGCTTTTTACAGGAGTTTGCATCATGTCTTACAACCTGATTTCACCCTTTACCTCGACTGTGTGGTTACATGCTGACCTGTGATGTCACTGGGGGGGAGTGGGGAGTGGGGGGGTGGGGGGGTGGGTAGGGGAGTGGGTCCCACAAACTACCGATGCAGTACTCCTGGGAAGAACCAGAGTACTGCTAGGTTCTCCTGTTACTATGAAACACTACATCGTGTCAGTTAGTACTACACCCTCCACAGTGTTAGTTACTACTACATACTACGTCTTCGTGGCTAAACCAGATTTCTGCCTGGAGAATCAATTCAACCTGAAGGAGACAGCATTTCTAATGAAATATAACATTAAAGAGAATGTTTTGTAGCAGATGAAGTACTTGCATTACGTTGACAGAGATTATATTTCAGGGTCTGGTGGTAATTTAAAGTTTTTCTGCAGTGCTGCTGTGTTCCTGCGTCCCTGAACGTTTTTCAGAGGCTTTTTCAAATCACCAGGAGACGTTTCCTCTCCATCTCAGTCATTCATAGAGACGGTTTGATTCAGACACCAGTTTAATCTGAACATCACATCTGAGGTACTTTGATTTCAGATACTCCTGAACTGAACAGCAGAGACGAGGTCACTTACATTTCGAATATCGAGAAACATCTCCGACTTGTTTTTCAATGTTTGAGACGAAGTTCTTACATTTGTTTGATCAGTGAGACAAGTGTTACGATTGGCTGCATCGTCGGGATTGATTGATTGACAGGTGTGTGATGATGAGGAAACTGCGTGTGTGTGTGTGTGTGTGTGTGTGTGTGTGCGCTTACGGCCGACAGTAACTGCAGTTCTGTTCGAAACTCGTCTTCCTTTTCAACGTCCTGCAGGACACTAAATTAGTAACTCTACAATAAGAACGCGACAATAGTAACACACACAATATATATATATATATATATATATAAGTAATATGTTATTACTGAGGTCGTATGGCGAGCTGTTGGGGGCGGAGTCACCACGAGAAGACGCAGGTCTGCCACCATCACATGGAACCCAAAGAGTGACTCTCCTACAACCAGTGAAAACTCGCCGTCTTCGGGTAGAACGCTGCCTTGTTGTTGCCGTTATTGATGACAGCAAACACATGTCCTGCATTATGATGGAATTCATCTGAGAACCTTCATCAAATCCTCAACAGATGGAGAGAAGAAAAACCAGTAAAAACAAAACCTCATTCCTGGAAGGAGCACGATGTTTCCTCGGTGTAACGGAACACAAGCGCAGTGAGGATGTGAAGCCGGTTGGCTGGAGTTCTAAAGGAAAAAGCAGGAAACATGAAATGTAGATTAAAAAAAAAAAAATTAAAAATAGAAACGTCTCCCGAGAGCGCAACTCAAATATTTCATATTGTATTTTTTTTTAAGTCTGGGCCAAATATAAATACTTCAGATTGTGTGTATGCTGTTGGAAGCACCAATCACAAACTCTCTTCTTCTTCTTCTTCTTCTTCTCTTGGCATTCATGAAGTTGCAGTACCGCCACCTGCTGGTTCCAGCTAGTCTATAACATTCACACTGCTCAAAAAAGAGAAGAAAGAAAGAAAGAAAGAAAGAAAGAAAGAAAGAGAAAAGCTTCCTCCCTCAGGCTGTCCTCCTGCTCAACATTAGTTTTTGGAGTCATTACATAATAACGGCTTCCTGCATCACATCTGAAGCTCTTTGTGTAAAGTTGTGTAAAGTTGTGTAAAGTTGTGTAGAGTTGTGTAAAGTTGTGTAAAGTTGTGTTTTCCCTCCACCCTCCCTGAGACACTTTGTCTCCCTGCAACCGGACCTCAATTTGACCACTTTTTCCGTCCCCTCACCTTCTAGCATGTTTCTCTGATAAGAAGCAAAAGAAACCAACTAAACACGGCCATGATTGTGTTAATGTTGATTAAATGTCACAGAGACATACTTTCCTCTCCGTGAATCTAAATAATAGAAACTGTTGGTTCAGCTCTGAAGCTTGGTCTGATCCGTTTCACCCACTTCATGATTCCTCCTCCCCGTTCTGCTGAGTGTGCATGTTCTTTTTCTGGATTTTCCCGCTCCACCTTCCCGTTCGCGTGTTCACACCTGGGAGAGACGCAGCCCTGCTGCAGTTCATCTTCCATCTCCTGACGGAGCAGCCGCTGCTTCCCAGCTGGAGGTGGGGTTGGGGTTGCTCGAGAACAGATTTTACTTTTCTAAAGAGCTCAAACATTCACTCAACACGTAGAGCTGCGTTCGCCGACAACGTCTCTCTGCCCACGCTGCCTAAATCTAGTCAAATGAATCCAACAAAGACAGAAGATGATCTTATTGATAACTAGAGCTACACTCGGTAGAGCGCATGCCAACGCCACATTTGCTTGCAGAACTGAGTTAGCATCGCTAGCATTATAGCCGTTAGCTCGTATCGATGCTAACTAGCCTGTCAGGTAGCTACGTCACTGTGTGAACCACTGAGCAGGGAGTGTCTCCATGGCAACAGACACTGATCTCCGTTGATCTCCTCCATGAGGTGCCTCTCTCATCCGCTTTGTATTGGACATTTTATAAAAGTTTTTTGAGATTTATAAGGAAACAGTTAGAAGTTAATGTCTCAGAATCGAACGGATTGGTCCTTCGATGATGACAAGTCACCCCGGAGGATTTCATGCAATTTGCGCGAGTAGTTTTCGCCAAAAGTTGGTAAACTACATACATATATACAAACCAATAAATAAATACACGCAGATGAAAACGTAACCTTCTTGGTTTGATGCTACAACACGTCAGTCAACGATAGAGTTTTTCACTTAACTGATCACAATGTGAGCTCATCTAACTCCTGACGTGTTGATCGATACGAGTCGATATGAACAAGCAGAATTCCTCCCGTCACAGCAGCAGAGGGTGGCGCTGTTGGCCTCGACCTCCTGCTGGTTACTGGAGGTAACCAGCCTGTCATCCCGACTCAAACCGAAGCCTTGATGGATCCGTCTTTACCTCAGAGAGCAGAACAATGGTCGCCGACGGGTCACACACCTTCCACAAGGTTCACCTGCAGCAGCAAACGAATCCGTCCAGAGATCTATGGGAGCAGAGAAAACCTCTCCGATTTAGTGTTTGAATGAATTCTTACAGTCGATGGAGTCATGAAGAAGTCATTTTTGTTGTTGTCACTGTACTCGAGCGCCGTGAGCCTCTCGCCGGCGGCGTCTCTCTGCGTTTCCATCAGCGTGGGCAAAGTGTAATTATGAGCTCGATAAGCAGCAGCTTCAACTTGCAGGGACGGTGGAGCAGTGTGAGCATCTTTCAGACCAAGTACCTTTGAAAAAACAACACTAATTTCTAAAGAGTGTCAGAGGAAACGACCTCGTCAGCGCTTCCTTTATTTAACTTAACACCATTAAGGAGCACGATTGCCTTTTGGCTGAGCAGCATTAGGAGTGAAAACCTAATGCCTTCAGATGAGGAGACGCCGTTGTGCCCGTGAAAAATGGCACCATTTAATTATGCAAAACTAACAAAATGGTTATGAGGAGAATGCAATACAATTAAGGAACACGTACGTATGCAAACACAAATATTGTGACTTTACACCATCTTTTATATGTCTTGTGTGATATTTTGCTTTTGTCTTCAGAGGGCAATTAAAAATAAAAGCGCCTCAACTGTGACTAATTTGATGAAAGAAGCATCGCTGACGCTCTTCATTACCGTGAAGGTGATGAAGGAGGTGGGTCATAGTGATCAAGCTGATCATGTGATGCACAAGGGGAGACGTCTCAGGAGGAACACCGTCAGGCTGAAGGAGGAGCCGGCGGCTGAAATGATGGTGGATTGAGGAAAGTCGACCGGTTTGATGGGCGACAATCAGCCCGATACTGTGAAAGTCTTTCTGCTAATCCATGTAGGAATGGATTCTCCTCTGAGCGGTCTGGCCTCCATCACTCAGCAGCAGATCCTTTAAGTCACAACAGTAAGAACTGCCGCGTCTCCACGAATCTGATTTGTTCCAAACCACGAACGCTTGAGTGGTTGAGATCAGCCACGTCTGCTTTGTGAGGCGTCGTCCTGCTGAACGAGGCCGACAGAAAATACTGTCATTATAGGAGAGAGCAGGACTCGTGGTTCAGGTCGGGGTGAAGAACATCGTCTCACACTATTTATTAACAGGATAACTCCCTGAGATGTAACGTCTGGTTTGCAAGGGGGTCCAACAACAAGAGACTCAAAACAACAATAATGAAAATCGAAAAAAGAAAAACAAACAACACATTTATCAGTTGTGCGGCCCCTCACATCCACGTCAGGATTCCCATGCGCTATTCGTATCCTAATCGCTGGACGAAAGCAAGAAACAATAACAAAGTCAAAAGTATATTAGTGAGGCTGCTGAGGCGATAGTACTAGATTAACTTACCATCATCAGCTCGTGTTGGAATTAAACCAGCAAAAGCAAAAACAACAAAATAAAAATGACAGTGAACAAAATCAAACAACAGCAAAGGAGAGTTTAAAAACAGGAGCAATAAGTTCGTAAATGTTTGCGACATGGCGTCTTAAATTGATTGAAGGATGTGAGAGATCTTATCAAGCAAGGCAGTTTATTCCCATCAGAGGAGCTCGATGCTCTACGGACCAAGAACCGCGCTGTTCTATGTGTCGGTGGGGTAAAGGACCGACTGTCTTCCTTCTCTAATGTCCAATACTAATAGGAACTGTCGGGAAAAGTGGGCTCTTATCGGGGGAATGTGCATAAAACTGATCAAATGTGTAAGAAAACAAAGAGGAACAACTAGAAGTGACGATCCTGCAGCTTTGTGAACGACGTTTCTCTGTAATGAGAAACATTAGAACTCAGAGAACCCAGAAACTCATCGGCTTTAATTCTGAGTAACCGCATGTTCAACAAGCCATAAATTCAGATTTCAGGTGTTTATCAGCGCAGTTTTGTCTCTGAGGGACTCGTGGGTTTATTCAATGAGTCCAACGACCTCTGGTTCGACACCAGTGAGTCATAAACACAAAGTATTACGCTCATTTGTCCTGCTGGTCACTCGTCTCCAGCGGGAGTCGTGCTCTCGGCCAGTTTGGAAAATCCATTAAATGTGACTCAGGGAGACAAAGTGCGGCGTTCGCCAGCGTAAATGTTCACTCAAGTCGTTTCAAGTCTCTCTCAAGAATTTCACGTCTCTTATTGGTGGACGGCGGTGAACCTGATGAGGATGGAATGGATGAGAAAACGCAGTTTGACATTGCAGATGAGGAATCCAAATACTTCAGGTACTTTTACGAGTTTCGCGTGAATAAACCTTCGATTTGAAAAGATTATTAGGGTCCGAGCATCACGGGTTGTGAAACTTTGCAAACACATCAGACCCAGCGAACCATTTTATATTTTTGGTTGAAATACACACGTGACTGGCAAAATGACTCAACAGCGCCACCTGCAAACTTTAGAAGACGAAGCCCCGGCATCACGTTTCACCTAAAGCTACGGAATTCGGTATTCATATGTAACTGGACAAGAAGCGCAAAAACGTTCAGGATAAAGAAGCAAAAACTCAACAGGAAGTCAACTACTTTGAAAAATACGGAGGAATTTGCCCAATTTTTGCCAAAATTTACAAATTTTCTAGAGCGAATTTGACCAAGAGAGTAAATCCAATTTACCTTGAATTTTTCTTTCCTTGGCTGGAAAACAGATTGTTAGGTAAAGGTTAGGTCGTCTCCCAATCAGAAGGTTGCAGGTTCGATTCCCATCTCTGCCTGCCTACATGCCGAAGTGCCCTTGGGCAAGACAATGAACCCCAAAACTGCCCCCATTGGAGTGACAGCGCCTTGCACGGCTGCAGCCTCCAATGGTGTGTGCATGTGTGTGTGAATGGGTGAATGTGATGAGCTGTGTAAAGCGCTTCGTGGCTGTTGTCAGCGAAAAGTGATATAAGTGAGTCCAATTCCCCGAACCGTTCAGTAATGCCTCGTCTGTCATCAAACCTTATTCTACTGACCACTGAACTCGTCCAGTTTCCTGAAAGTGTTTAAAGCTCCACTTTCACTGATTGACAAACCTTCAGTGAAGCGGTGGTTTGTGTTACAGAAAATAACCATCTGACCACTTCTCTTGGTCCTAATGTTTGGTTTTGTCATTTTTCAATTCAATTCAGCTTTAAAATGCTGCTTGGTCACCAAGACTCAGTGAGAAACTTCATCAACCCGATACCAGTTCACACCCATTTGTTCAGCTCCAACAAAATCAGGAGAAACAAAAGGTGAATGAACGGCCGTTATTTGCTGTGCGATTAGTGTGAACGGTGACACATTGAGCCACGATTATTATTCACAATTAGAAAAGACTGAGGCCTGAATTGTCCGTTAAACCGTCTCCAGCTCGGGGGCCACAGCTTCTCCTCTCGTAATTCCTTCTAAATACGCCCAGCTTCCGCTTCAGGCTGCGTATTTATCAAACTGATGGTGGCACTAGATAAAGTTGTGGTTAAAACTCCCTCAACTTTTCCTGAACAGTCCAACCTCCTGAGCCCGGGCTGATTGAGCCATTTATCATAATGACACGCCTACAGCCGGCTATAGACGAGCTCGCAGCTCCGTTCTGCTCATTGATCCCACAGAATCAAAATGATGGATTACAATTATCAGTGAGTCAAATTGCTTGTGAAAATAGAAGCTTCACTTTATTAGCCGTTGGTGATCAGCGTACGCCTCCTCTTCTGCTTCATATTCACGGGACCTGATGTCAATTTGCATGAACTGCGACTGTAAATCACAGTAACGCGGCTGCTCTTCATCATTCTTCAGGACGAGCGCAGCAGCCCGAGGCTCAGCGAGTCGCAGATACAGTATCTTAGCTGTTGTTTCCTCCAAAACCTCCGAAGAGTGTCGGTTTAGGTCGTCATATTGCTCACGCTTCACACAACGTACGTCTGAAGAGGAGATGGAAAGTTACAAATTCCCAATTTACAGGGGCACCAACCGGGTGAATGATTAGAATTGTCCTGGTTCAGTTAAAGAAATGATTCATGATGTTGATCCGATCAGCAATCTGAACTCTCGACCGGTGAACCTCAACTGGTCAAAAATAAATATTATACTGTATTTAATATGTGTTGGACTTGTGTTCTATTTTGAAAAAAGTTTATTTTGGCAGGCAAGAGTCGGAGACGTATAGTAGTGACGTCTCTGACTGTCAAAAGTGTTTCACGGTAACATCATTTGATTGACGTTTATTTAAGCATTATTCCAGAAAATACTTTATTGACCTTTTCGTGACCAAATCGCTCTGAAAATTAATTGGAACCAACCTGGGATAAAAATGAAAATTTCATGCAAGTCCAGTAAATAGTTTTTGTGAAAAGTTGGTGACATAGTCAGACTTGGTTTCCTCCATCAGGCGCCTCTCCCATCCATTTTGTGTGGGAATTTTGTTTTTGCAGTTTTTTGGGATTTATTCAGAAAAGTTTAGCCGTTGACGTCCAGAATCTCATGGATCGGTCCTTCAATGATGACAAATCATCCCTGAACCTTTCATGCAATTCGGTTGGTAGTTTTTGCGAAAAGTTGGTAAAGTACATACATACAAAACCAATACATTAATAAATTAATAAATAAATGCAGATGGAAACAAAATCTTCTCGGATAACTTCTGTTGGTCACCCGACTTTCCCTGGTGAAGTTAATAAAGAAATAAATACGGGTGGACAGAAACAAGTATTGCTCTTAAAGTTCCTTTTCTTTCTGCAGGTGAACCAATAAAAATAGAACCACGAGTGACATGAATGGAAAAATACAAGGTTTGTGCACATTCAGACCATCTGCTGGTTTCTGGGTCTGTTAGTATTTGTTCACGGGGAGTTGTGGACGGAGCCACGGGGAGTGGTGGGCGGGGCCACGGGGAGTTGTGGGCGGAGCCACGGGGGTGGTGGGCGGGGCCACGGGGAGTTGTGGGCGGAGCCACGGGGGTGGTGGGCGGGGCCACGGGGAGTTGTGGGCGGGGCCATGAGCTCCGCTGAGCATCAAATGAACGGTGAAACCATGAAGTTGGAGGAGTTTGTGGAGGAAGTTATCAAACATATCGGAAAGTCACAGCAATTAAATGTGAATTTATCAAAAGAAAAATTAAAGAGACGTGAATTGAGATGATCTGTCAAGCTGACGGAGAAAACAGAAGAGTTTCAGAACACACACACACACACACACACACACACACACACACACACACACACACACACACACACACACACACACACACACACACACACACACACACACACACACACACACACACACACTGGTAAGTCAGTCGTCTGGCGGTGGGACAGTGAGGGTGTGTAAGCGATAGCTTCACAATGGAACAATCATTGACAGTGAGTCATTAGCGACACACAGCCGCGGCGCTGCGACAATAGTGAACATTCATGGTGTGTGAGAACACGGTCTGTTGGCGGCGGTGAAGAAAACCCAGCGAGCGTCCACTGAGCGTTTGCTGCTAAATGAGCGCATGGTGGCCTGTGAAAGGAGTAATAGATTGTGAGTGAATGAGGCGACGGATGGCACCGGGCAGAACAGGCCCGCAGTGTGATGAGGCGGCTGAGACGGTCCGATTGGTTGTAAAGGTGTTGGCGCTACAGTATCGCCGTGTGGCTGTGGCATACAAATGTGGCGAGCTTCATTCCAAGCTGCTTCCACCCAGCAAAGACCTTCACTGGCCGGTTTATTCATTATTTACTGAATCAAAAAGGGCCTCAGCGTGGAGACATCAGCGTCAAGTCCCTCTTCACTAAAGAAAGTCTCGTAAGAATCGATGACACTGACGTCTTCATTCGGTTCGGTTTCACCGTCACTTTAGAGACGGGAAACCAAACCTCCTGGAACACGTCACGCAGTTACACCAGCTGCTGTTAGGGGGCGGTGTCACCTGAAACAAACACTGACGAGAGAGCAAGTAAAGAAGAAACACTGCTCATTGATTGGTCCAGATTGAAAGCAGAAGCCCCGCCTCTTTAGCTTCTGGTGGCTAGGCTACTTAGCTCGTGGCTAATAGGAGCCACAAGCAACCACGATATCTCGTCTTCACACGAGATATCACTGAGAGTCTTCCTCACTACTTCTTCCTCACTACTTCCTCCTCTCTACTTCCTCCTCTCTACTTCCTCCTCCCTACTTCCTCCTCACTACTTCCCCCTCACTACTTCCTCCTCACTACTTCCCCCTCACTACTTCCTCCTCACTACTTCCCCCTCACTACTTCTTCCTCACTACTTCCTCCTCACTACTTCCCCCTCACTACTTCCCCCTCACTACTTCCTCCTCTCTACTTCCTCTTCACTACTTCCTCCTCTCTACTTCCTCCTCACTACTTCCTCCTCTCTACTTCTTCCTCACTACTTCCTCCTCACTACTTCCCCCTCACTACTTCTTCCTCACTACTTCCTCCTCACTACTTCCTCCTCACTACTTCCCCCTCACTACTTCTTCCTCACTACTTCCTCTTCACTACTTCCTCCTCTCTACTTCCTCCTCACTACTTCCTCCTCTCTACTTCTTCTTCACTACTTCCTCCTCACTACTTCCCCCTCACTACTTCTTCCTCACTACTTCCTCCTCACTACTTCCTCCTCACTACTTCCCCCTCACTACTTCTTCCTCACTACTTCCCCCTCACTACTTCTTCCCCCTCACTACTTCTTCCTCACTACTTCCTCCTCACTACTTCCCCCTCACTACTTCCTCCTCACTACTTCCTCCTCACTACTTCCTCCTCACTACTTCCCCCTCACTACTTCCTCCTCACTACTTCTTCCTCACTACTTCTTCCTCACTACTTCCTCCTCTCTACTTCTTCCTCACTACTTCTTCCTCACTACTTCTTCCTCACTACTTCTTCCTCACTACTTCCTCCTCTCTACTTCCTCCTCCCTACTTCCTCCTCACTACTTCCCCTCACTACTTCCTCCTCACTACTTCCTCCTCTCTACTTCCTCCTCACTACTTCCTCCTCTCTACTTCTTCCTCACTACTTCTTCCTCACTACTTCTTCCTCTCTTCCTCTTCCTCTTCCTCTCGACTCCACGTCTGCCCACAAGATATTTTCCAACTTTTTCTTTCTGTATCTGCTTCTTCTTCCGTTAGCTTTGTTTGTTTACTACCCAGAATGCATTGTGCTCTACGTCACGTCGTGTCACCCCGCCCGCTGGAAAGATCGTTTGTGAACAAACCCGAGACCAGAGGTCACCGGTTTGATCCGGATCAGAGTTCAGGGAGGGGGTTCACGCCTGAACAAAGGAAGCAGACTCAAGTGAACTCTGGTCCGGATCAAACTCCGTGAACGAGCCGTGATTATTGAGCGAGAACCGAGACGCTCCACCTGAAGTCAGAGCAGAAGGCGCTGAAGTTTGAATGTTCTTACCTTGTTGCTTGTTGGTGAATCCTCTGGACTTTCTGCTGACTCAGCTGAGCTGGTTCTTCTCCAGCGTTAGCTTGGACCGGCTGCAGCGCCGGTTAGCCTGAACATAAAGAAACGTTACAGACAACAACATACCTGATTTCATGGGTTCTTTTTTATTTGTTAGCTTTGCACTTTTCAGGACTCTTGATTAGAATTAATGATAAAACATTCAACACCAACATCAAACATGTCCAGTTTGTATTTTGAACAGGAGGAACCACGGTGGTCGTACAGCGTCTCTTTCTAACCTCACTGAACTTCTTTTTGAAGAACTGACAGAACTTTTCTTTTCCCTTTCCAGTACAAAACGTGGTGCGATCACACCATCAGCTGTTAAATTCTGGATATTTCAGGGAAGCTGAGAAATGAAATCACTGATAGTGTTATAAAACTCTCCATGTGGTGCTTCTGTTCTTCATGTCACGTCTCCCTTTTCTTTTTTTTTATAAATTGCAGTTTGTCACTGCAGATTATTTTAGATTCTACCTCAAACTTTTCAAGTTGTGCTGTAAAACATATTATCTGTTTTCGCCACAAACGTTTTCGCCTCCTGCTTTATCTCATGAGGCGTTTTTATTAATAATCACATGAAATTATTCTTCATCGATTTTATTCCAAATGTTTTTTGTTTCCGTTTTTCTGAGGTGGATTAAATGTTCCCATGTGAAATATGCTTCTTTAAAGTTGCCTTGCGGTTCTGGAGCGAGGTGAGCGGAGTGGACGGAGGCTTGTAAAAGAGAAGTATTGCTGCAATGAAGTTCTTGAAGTACTTTGGCCATCAGCGACTTCCAATAGTTTGAAGTGTTTGTGTCCAGTGATGCGGCGTGTCGGGCGGCGGAGTGACGACGCCACGGGGGGTCGGGCACTTCCTGTGTTGCAGCAGCTGAAGCCTCCATTAGCTCCCTGATCAATATTTCGATGTGGAGCAGCTCGATTGATTGGCTGTTTAGTGGAGTGGTCACCAACTCTGCAGCGCTCGCTCGGCTCCACGGAGCTCATCGGCCCCTCACAGCTTTTCTTAACTTTACGCTCTGCGACTTTACCACTTAAAAAGCAGCAAAACTGCAAACTTGCAGGCGCCTCAGCTGGCGAGCGTGCACGAGCGCAGGGTGCATGAGAGGAGTGTGCACGAGAGGAGCGTGCACGAGCGCAGTGTGCATGAGAGGAGCGTGCACGAGAGGAGCGTGCACGAGTGCAGCCTTTCTGAGGCTCTCATTCCAGCTCTGGTGGTCAGGCTTTGATTTGTCGTACAACATTGTTCTGTCAGTGAGGCTGTAAACCTCGAACACTCGACCCTTCAACGCTTCTTCACGCTTCATCCAACGACATGAAAATCAGTGTGCTTAATGCATTTCCTTTTTTTAAACCATGAAAAGAATGAGTGTATGTTTTAAACACCTAAAAGCATCTTTCATGTCCAACACATCAGTCGTATCTAGTGAGAAACGTCGTGGAGCAGAAGAAGACAACAGGATGGAAGTACAGTAAGAAGAATTCCTTTTAAAGCTTTAAACACATTTAGTTTGTGTTACATCAGAAATACTCAGGAAGAAACGGAAGGAAGTGATATTTATTACTCTTAGCATTAAAATACGATAGAAATGATAAGAAAGTTGTACTTCAGGTCCAGTACTGATGCACCAGGGGGCAGTAGTGAGTCTCTGGTGGACAGTTCCATCCATCCATCCATCCATCCATGATCAGTTTTGCCTACAACCCCCCTCCATTGTTGATAAAGGATCATGTGCAGCTTGTTTCCTCTTCACAGAGCAGACACACATAATAATCATCCTCGTCATCATCATCATCGTCATCATCATCATAAATTTAATTATATGGCACTTTAAAGAAAAGTTTTCAAAATACTTTCACAATAAAAACATACAAACATTAAAAAGATGCACGAGGAAACGTCAAACGGTTGAATTTAAGTCAGACTTGCATGTTTTTCTTTTTCACTGTATTTTCACGCCGTTAATCTAACGGCTGAAGCCGACCGGGGATCCGGATCATATCTTATGTATTGTTTCGTCCAATCAGACGTCTCCCAGTAAATCCAGCAGGAGAAAGAGAGAAGATTTCTATATTTACACAAAGTTCTGCTGAAAGCTCAGAGACTTTAATGGAGGATAGTTGGTATTTGTAACCCAAGACAGTATTTCAATAACTTTTCTCTAAAGTTATTTAGTAAAAAAGCTTTTAGAGAGCAGAATCAGGATGGAGGTGGTTTTAAATTCTATCGATCGACAGACGATTCTCTCATTATTTCATTTCTATAAACCTTATTTCCCAAACATCCTGGTTTCTGTCTCCAGAGCTGGAAAAGCTCCTCGTGTGATCGTGTCGTATTTTCTGTCATTTTCAGGCAGAATCAAACATCCAGCCGCGGCTCGCTTCACTGCGGCAGAGTGATTATTGATTTCTGATTGCAGGAATTGTTGCTGTTGCGAGTGGAAACTGCTGCAGGGATTTATCTTCACGTTGAATCATTTGATTGCCTTTGGATCTATAGAAAACACAGAGGATCTTCGGAGGCAGGATTGTTTGAGAGTTTAACTTTAAAGAGCGACCAGGACGTTTTGTACGTGTTTAATACACAATCTGAGTTGTCATCATTTTTTTCTTTGGTTGCAAGGCAGTAAACGTTTGAATCCTACATGGTAAAACGCGCCACTTTGACCATTTTGTGAAAAAACTATTAACATAAATGTATTTTTTATCAGCACTGTTTTGTCAATTATCTCATTCAGAGTCAAAGTTAAAAATCTGCAGCATGAATTAACGACTGTCCTTGTTTTCCATCAGATGTACAGAATGAATATACGATAATATACTGTGCTGTCCTCGTTATACGAGCTGTATATAACTCCACAGGTAAACACTCTCAAGGTCATCGGACTCTTGATTTACGTTTCAAGGAAAAGTGAAACTAAAACATAAAAAAATGTAAATGAACTCTTTGCTTAATGTTAACATGTCCAAACGTTCCCCATGAATATCAATTACTTTTTCAGTCTTGTAGGTTTTTATGCATCATAATTTAACTTAAACATAATAAATGACATCGTGTTTTTTTTTTAAACGTAGTCAATTGTATAATCATGTTTTTATCTCTATATATGTCATTTTACAAACTTCAATGAACTGATTCATTTCAATCACTTTCTTCAGTAACGCAAAATAAACTCTACAATTGACCATAAAAAAAAAAAATCAAAAAAATGAGTAGCAAGCGTAGTAAACATTAAATAAAGATCCACATACCCAGGATGATAGTTTAGACAGAAGATGTACAGGTGGAACTGGATTAACTTTCCTCTCTGACTCCAACACTTCCTGATTTCTGGTCACGTGACACACCAGCCACTCACTTCCAGCTCTTAAAGTGACCTCAACACAATTCTAAACAACTCGAAATCCTTAAAGAACAAAAACAAAACCGAACAAAACCCGAATCCTCTGGGTACTTCAGTTTACAGACGTATTTTCAACAAACTGAAAAAGACAGTTTTTGCACTTTGCTACCAAATTTTGGGGAAGTTTAGACAGAACGTCTCTTAAACCCTTTTGTGCTGGGTGGGAAGAAAACACATATTCACAAGAATATCGTCGTGAAGTTGAAGCAGGTTTAAAGTCCACCATGAGAACACTAAAGGCTTGGCGGTGTGATTCCTCCGTCTGCCTCCAGGCTGCAGGTCAGTCAGCAGAGCAGAGGAATGATGCAGGACCGGATCGGTGAGTCAGAAGGAAGTGAACAAACCTCCCACACTGCTTCTCTGATTGCTGATATTTCTTGCTGAACTGTTTGTCAGACTGTAATCAGGTGTTTGGGCGGATTTCTGACTTGCTGCCCCGCCCCAATCAACACGACAAGCAATCAGAGGACCAGTGACGACGCTGAGAGTCAGACGGCGTGTGGGACGAAGATTTAAAAAGACCACAACAAGACACAATAACTCCAGACAGTGATCCTGGAGCAGGCCGGAGAAATACTCTGATTTCTCTCGTGTGTTTCTGTTCCTGGATCTCTTCCTCAGCCCACAGATTGATCTCAGTACAGGTCAGGGTTAACCCTGCTTTGAAAAGGAACTCTCACGGCAGCCAGAGTCAAACCCATGAACAAAACAGAGCTAGAAATACTCCAGGTTACGTCTTCTCCCGCTGATGAACAGGAAGTGATCTGATCATCTGTCAAGAGTTTATCCAGTCTGCTGCTGTGATGTGATTGGCTGAATCACCAGGTGACCGGAGCTTCATCAGGTGGACCAGCTTTAGTTAGAACTAGAGCTACACTCGGTAGAGACGACGGTGAAAGAAATTCTCATAACTTTTATATTATACTCAATGAAATACTTTCAACCTCATTGGACTACTGGACTAAAGTACTACCAGACTACTGGACTACCAGACTACTGGACTAAAGTACTACCAGACTACTGGACTACCGTACTACCAGACTCCTGTACTACCAGACTACCGTACTACCAGACTACTGGACTAAAGTACTACCAGACTACTGGACTACCAGACTACTGGACTAAAGTACTACCAGACTACTGGACTACCGTACTACCAGACTCCTGTACTACCAGACTACCGTACTACCAGACTACTGGACCACCGTACTACCAGACTAACGTACTACCAGACTACTGGACTACCAGACTTCCAGATTACCAGACTACCGTACTACCAGACTACTGGACCACCGTACTACCAGTCTAACGTACTACCAGACTACTGGACTACCAGACTACTGGACAACTGGACTACCAGACTACCATACTACCAGACTACTGGACTATCAGACTACTGGACTACCGGACTACCGGACTACCAGACTACCAGACTACCAGACTACCAGACTACTGGACTACTGGACTACTGGACTACTGGACTACTGGACAACCAGACAACCCAGACCATCAGACTACCATACTACCAGACTACTGGACTATCAGACTACTGGACTACCGGACTACCAGACTACCATACTACCAGACTACCAGACTACTGGACTATCAGACTACCATACTACCATACTACCAGACTACTGGACTATCAGACTACCAGACTACCAGACTACCAGACTACCAGACTACTGGACTACTGGACTACTGGACTACTGAAAAGGAAACAGGAAGTTCCTCCCTTCAGCCACTGAGAAGAAAAAGCAAGTGTTTTAATGAGAAGGTGAATATTTAACAATCCTGTCTGGGCTTCTTGTGCAGCAGCTCTGCTCTACGAGGCGGCGTGTGATCGGACTGACCTTGACCTTTGTAACTCACAGCCTCACATGGCGACGGCACTTCAGGCATTAATGACTCAGGCCACGTTCACTATGGGCTGTTTCAACCACTAATGTTTGTTTTCAAGAGCAGAGTCTGTGCCAGCGAGTGAATCCAGACGTGGACGTCCTGTGGCGTCTGGATGAAGGATGACCGGCTGAGCTCAGGGGCGTTTTCTTGTTTGTTTCAGTTGTCTGCGCTGGAAATGAGACTTCTGCTTTGCCCCTGTGATTCCTGCACTGGAGAAAATGTTTCCGGTCAAACCATGGCAGTAAAAATGTGTAACACAGTTCCATCCTGTTACTATAACACTGGATCACGGTTAACGTTCAGAAACACAGTGATAGGTTGAATAAGTTCCTCCACCTGGAGCATCAGCCTCCTTTTCGATCACAGTTTAATCTCAGGGGTTTGGTTCGCTGGCCTTTTTTCCTCGAAAACCTTTGAAGACTGGTACTTTTGCATGATTTACAGAGTGAAAGCTCGGCAGCGTTTGGCGTCGCAGAAGGTTTTAGTGAATCAGCGATGGAGTCCGACCCGAGCAGCTGGGAAATATTCTGCTCAGGATAGATTTTGATCTTTATCTCTATTATGCAATGACATGCAATGATGAAGCCTCACCAGGCAAAGAAGTTCAGATAAAAAAAAGAAAGAGAGAGAGAAAGTACTTTGTACCATGAGGCAGAGTAATTGTTGGTTAGTTTGTAAGGACAATCAAAAACCTTGAAATCAGCTCCAGTATTGTGCTTCTCTGTTGTTCCTGCGGGTTCCACGCTCTCAGGGCCTCACATGGTGAAGTCCACACTCAGCGGCAGCACACCAAACCCGACCTGCTGCAGACGCTCACGTCTATTAGTCTTTACTCGGAGGAAACGACGGCGCCTGTGCCGGCGGCGGGCTCAAGCTCTTTAAACGCTCCCCACCGGGAAACCTTCATTGTGTCGAATCCGTCTCCTCATCGCGGAGGCGTTTCTCCGGTCGGTCGAGGTTCAGTCGAGCAGAGAGGAAGAGCGTCTGGATGAGCCTGAGCTGAAAGCTGCAGACGCCTCCTTCACACTCTCACACTGCTCAGGACTGTCCAGGCGCTCAGCTTCACAGCCGTGAAAAGCTCCATATAAAGCTTCTCACCGCTTCATAGCAGCGAAGAGTAAAGTTACATTTTCAAGAGGGATTTTGCCATCCTTGCTGCTTTTCGGCAGTCGAGTCAAATGAAGTCCTTTATTTAATCACACACAACAATCATACATCGTATAACACGCAGGAATCTTCCCGACCTTTAACCTGCATCGTCCTGCAGGCTGGGGAGACGAAGTCCTCAAATGTCCCAATGTGGAAACAGCATTTGATCTTCTTGATGATTCTTTATCTCTGAAGAAAGGTCAAAGGTCAGAGTCAGTCAGACACCATCCTGCCTGTTATATAACTGTCATTCCCTTCAAACTACACAGTTGATTGCTCTAAAACCAGACCTGGACTGATAACAGGAAGTGGCCCAGGTCACTGGTGAACAATAGAGGTAGAGCTTCCTCATTGGTCCTCGTGGAGTGTGGGAGGAGCTTAAACTATTCTCACCTGTCCCCACTGGTTCTGATCAGAGAGGCTGTGAATTCATGCAGAAACTCACAAGTCATGTTTGCTCACCTGGTGGCTCCTGCAGGAAAGACTTCCTGTCAGCCTTCTGTTTCCCCTCCAGCCTTCTGGTTCTCTCTGCCGTGGCGCCTGATTGATTGAAGCTCTGACGGCCGTCGGTTGTAATTCCAGACAAACAAAACATGTTATGAAGTTTATTGACAGATTGTTGCTTAATCATGAATGATGGGCCCCATTACCTGTTTCACTGGCTAATCACTTCTATTCAGCGTTCCATCCAATACAAACCACTGTTTCTACACTGCATCTTGTCATTACGCCACATTTTCCTCACTTGTCCTTTGTTTTCCTCGACGTCCTCAGGCTGCTGCTGTTGGCTTGTATCTCGTCCTTATAGTATAACCGTAGAGAAACCGTATAAGTACTTCCAGTTGTAACAATAATACTAATGTGCACAACACCAGTGATTCCAAACTATCTTCAATTTGAATTAATGAGTGAATCAGTCATCAGACTGACCACACAATTCAATTCAATTAAATTCAATTCAATTCAATTCAATTCAGTACCAGTGTATTCATACAGTATCGTACCAATACCAACAGTTATCTGAAGGCACGTTTACAGTTCAGTTAATGTGTCACAGCGACAGAATGGCACTGCCCTTAGAGCTGGGCCATATGGCCTTGAAGTATGTGCGGTAACGATATATATTGCCATATATTCCTTCCTTATATATATGTATATATGTCACAATGAAATCTGTACTCACATACCAGATACATTGCAGCAGAATAAACACACTTGAAAAAATATTTAGAATGCAATTTTAAGAACATTATTATGCAAAGCTGATCTTTTTGCAGGTTTTTTATTGGAAATAAAGTTGAAAATGTAAAGAAACAATCATTTCTTGCAGATAAATACTTCGTAACGTGGACTGAGTTGTGAAAACAGCTTTTCTCCACAGTAAGAAACGACACCGTGACCTCACACAGGTACACAGTAATGGTGTTTTAATATCAGTCCACCGTCGTATGGAGTGTCTTTAGAAAACAAATATCGGTCTGCTGGTTTTCAGAGTCTTTTTTCTTTCCACTTGACTGACTGGGCGTTTTTGTTCTCCTTCTAAAACGTACTTCGTTTTGAGGTTAGACAACAAATCCCTCCTATCCCGTCTCTCTGATGTCACCGTCGCCTGGAAGATTTGGGACATTATGTTTTTCTGTTCAACATCCGATGATGACATCATCAACGTGCTCTAATGTGATAGGCCTGTATCGTCAAAATCTCTACCGTGGGACAAATACATATTGTTAACTCCACCCACCGCTAACTGCACCTCATCAGGAAATCCTCTAAACATAAAGAATACACAAATAACATCTTTACATTTGTAGTAACTAGTGACTGAGTCCAGAAGCAACAAGTGATTTTACCATTAAACTTTCACAACACTGCCTCGTGCCACATGCTGTCTGGTTTAATGCTGAGCTGTGGAACAACTGATCAGCTGGCGATGAGCATTAGCAGGAAACAAACACGTTGCACAAACAGACTGAAGAGGTCAGTGAGAGGAGACACGTCCCTCAGGGTGTCCATCATAGCGCCAGCTGTGGAAAACAAAACCTTCTGACAGTCAGAATGATCTCATTCCAACATGATAGACGAGATCCTCATCTGGTCATCAGAGGAACATCAGGTTTGGATAAATGTTAGACAGTTCACTAGTCTGTAACAAACCCTCCACGCTTTACATTTTAGGCACAATCAGCTCCATTCTTTGCACTGACACCTGATTATATGGTAGAATGCCGTATAAGTTATTTAAAAATCAAACATTTCCCAGCAGCGCTGCCTCACGTTTGTCTCTGAAAGAAGCTCTAAAGAAAGAAGACATAAACACAATATGAGTACGAAGCGGCGCGGCACAAAAGGCGTATGAGATTTCTTTATGGGCGCAGCAGCGCCACAGACTCCGAAAGGTCAAGAACATCAACCTTCTCTGAGCGGAACAGAAACGTCTTTGCTTCGGGATGTTTGCACATAAAAGATCTGAGAATAGAAGCGAGGAAAGCGGGAGTGAAGTGCAGAGGAGCAGACGGCAGTGGAGTTCAGTTACACTCTGCTGGTGTCACACAAGTCTGAACAGAAACACATGAAGAACTGGAGGCGCTGATCCGGCCTCATTGTTCCCATTTCTTGTGAAATAACCTGGACTGGTGGCGGCGCTGCTCCTCTCACCTCTGCCACCATGAAAACAGACCTTCTCTTCGTAAACATTATTCAGATTGAGTCACGTCGCCTCGGAGCAGGAGGAGCAACAGGAAAGCTGCCGTCAGAATGAGAAGGTGGAAACAGGCTTTGTAGAGAGGAAAGGCTTCTTAATCCGACGCCGATCACAGGAGACGTCCAACAGGGTGGAGGACATGAGGAGACCGAAGCATCTCCGTGTCTTCTTAAAGTTCCTCCACCAGAATCCACACGGGAAAATGAAAAATGTAGGATCCAGTTTTATTTGATGTCCATCTAGAATGTGTTGTCAAAGCCTTTGTGAAGGAAAATCCTCACCTCACTCAGACAAACACGGAGTTCCAGCATTTATATTTTAGAAAGATACTCGGGTTCGTTGACATGTGAGCTACATGGAAACGCCAGAAAATCCCTGAAGCAAGATCCTGTTTGTTCACTGGATCTCTCCAGATCGGGATTCGCTCTTCGGCTCCTGGCTTCTTCAGGACGAAGCAGCTAATGGATCCTTCGCTGAACCCTGAACCGGACCCTGAACTGAACCCTGAGCCGGATCCTGAAGTGGATCGTGAACTGGATCCTGAGCTGAACCCTGAAGTGGATCCTGAACTGAACCCTGAGCCGGATCCTGAAGTGGATCGTGAACTGGATCCTGAGCTGAACCCTGAAGTGGATCCTGAACTGAACCCTGAACTGGATCCTGAACTGGATCTTGAAGTGGATCGTGAGCTGAACCCTGAACTGGACCCTGAACTGAACCCTGAGCCGGATCCTGAAGTGGATCGTGAACTGGATCCTGAGCTGAACCCTGAAGTGGATCCTGAAGTGGATCCTGAGCTGGATCCTGAACTGGATCCTGAGCTGAACCCTGAAGTGGATCCTGAGCTGAACCCTGAACTGGATCCTGAGCTGAACCCTGAAGTGGATCCTGAGCTGAACCCTGAGCTGGATCCTGAAGTGGATCTTGAAGTGGATCCTGAGCTGAACCCTGAACTGGATCCTGAGCCGTATCCTGAACTGGATCCTGAACTGGATCCTGAGCTGTACCCTGAACTGGATCCTGAACTGGATCCTGAGCCAGATCCTGAACTGGATCCTGAGCTTAACCCTGAACTGTTCCAGAATCTGTTAAATCATCTACTGTTACAGAACAAACAGGTTGATATGAAACTAATAATAATAATCAATATTAGTTTGTAATTGGTGTATTGATTGATTCCAGGGTTCTCCTGGCAGGAAATGGCAGCGCTGTTAAAACAAAAAAGTCTGGGTTGGATTCCTTGACCTTTCTTTCTGGAGGCTGCACATTCTCCCTCAGCCTGAACGGGGTTCCTCTCAGTGCTCTGCTTCTTGGAGCTTTGTCTTGTTCAGCTGGACTCTATGTTTATTAGCCTGTACAGGCTCAGCTACCGAAGGTCTCTCAGGGTCTCTGAGGGCCTCAAACACTTCCACTAAAATGCCACTCAGGTCTGACCGACCTTGTGTGTTTCGAACACAGGAGGCAGGTGGAAGCAATCGCTGGTGATCGAATCCGCCTTCATCAACGTATAAAATCAGCAGCATTGAAAATCAATGTAGATGAAGTTTCCCAGACTGAGTCCAGATCGTAGACGGTCTGTTATTATGTTAATGTCCGAGCTTTAAATCAAGCAAAGGACCTCCTGCCTGCCTGGTGACCTGGACCGGAGCTCGGTGGCTCCTGCTTGAGGCGGTGAACGGTGATGTTCTGGCACTGAGACAAACAAGACTCATATCAACGTACAGCAACAGTTTGAACTCCAAGATATTAGTAGTCTTCTTTGGGAATCCATCGTCAATCACTTCCTCTCACAGGGTTCATCACGGAGACTTTTACTCTCCATCAGCCAGCAACATATAGTCTGAATCCCCGGGTTCTTCCCACGCACTCCTATTTTATTTTGCATGGGACCATTACAGATGGTTACACAAGCTGGTACCCACGGATTGGCAGAAATCTCTGAAACAAAATGACCGGATTTAAAAACCTGGAAGACCACCTGCCCCCCAAAAGAATCCAATCCCAGAGAGGACGGGAGAGAGGAAACGGGAGAGAAAAATAAAAGCAGGGTCGCCTCACATCAGCAAAGGAAGTGAGAAAAGGTTTCCAGTCTGGTATGACGCTGAGAAGAAAAGGCTCGGGCGCGGCGAGCGTCGCAGAACTGGCTGGAACCTTCGACTGGATGAAACGAGAGGCTTTGTGGGACGTTCAGTTGGTTGAAAAGCCTGAAGTGGCGAAGAAAAGGAAGAGCGTGTCAAAGCAGAGGCTCATGGGAAACGCCATGGAGGAGAATCAACCCCGACCAGGCACTCTGGAGGCTGTGTGTGTGTGTGTGTGTGTGTGTGTGTGTGTGTGTGTGTGTGTGTGTGTAGTTTGATCATAGTTCAGAGGAGCTGCGTGGCAATCAGTTCTGTCTGCTGTTTATTATTGATGACCCCCCCCCCCCCCCCCCCCCCCCCCCCAGCGCTTCTTGTCTGGTCGTACCTCCATCAGGGTGACTGACGGAGGAAAACATCTGGACTCTGGACTCTGGACTCTGGACGGTCCGTCACACGGCTCACCAACAGAAGTGAATCTGAAAAAGTGGAACGCTGTAGATGAAAACACAGAGATTCCTCAGCCCAGCGTCGTCCAGACGACCGCGGGACCTACACTTCCTGTTTCAGCCGGGGTTTTTATTTTTTCCCAGCTGTCACGTCTCGTTTGGTAGAATGTGGCCTTGGGCGCCGCCGCCCTCGCCCTCGCCCTCGCCGCTGCCGCTCGGACTTCCAGCAGGCAGAGCGATGAGCTCATGTTGGTACCAGAGGAACATCTTCCACCGGGCAAAGTCACCCTGGTGACCCAGCCGGAGCGGCGCTGGATTATTTTAAACCCGTAACGTTGTGGCTGTCAGCGCGGCGGCTCTGACGCTCTGGTGGAGGGCGTCTGCTTGTGTTTCTGTCCTTCTTTCTTTTGTTTTTATCTTCTGCCTCTCATTCATCAACTTCCCCACCGAGTCAGAGTCTCTTCAGATGCATCCAGAGGAAAACACACAAGTCATTTTTCAGATTCTTTAACTGAGTTTGAAACACAAATAGATTGTTCTTCATATTGACATTATTATAGAGCTGATTGACGACACACCACAGTGAGAATTATGATATGTTCAGCAAGTCACACACACACACACACACACACACACACACACACACACACACACACACACACACACACACACACACACACACACACACACACACACACACACACACACACACACACACACACACACACACACAGCATCATGATGAGAGGGTCCCTGAGCTCCTCAGCAGATTTAAATCTCATCGTGTGAGAAAGTCTCAGGATTGCGGAGGAAGCGGTCGCCTGCGTCTGTTTGCAGCTTCACTCTTCCAGGAAGAAGCTTTTCATTGGTTTCAGCTGCTCCGTCTTTCTACATATTTTACACACATGTTGGTGGATTGAAAACACATTTCTAGATCAGTGTGTGAGGCTTTTATTTTGGCTATAGAACAGATGTTATGTACTTTAAGAAGTTTTTGAGGTGACTGTATTAAAAGCGTCTGAAAGTTCTTCAGAAGGCAGGGCTGTTTTATTTACATTTCATCACCAGGAAATTCAATTTACTTGACGTATAAAACAGGACATAAAAACATCGAGCTCGCAGTAACAATAAAAGAAAAAGACTCATAAAGAAACCCCACTAAAATACTTATTTGTGCATGTCAACAACACTTTTACACATTCCCATTATCTGTACACACACACACACACACACACACACACACACACACACACACACACACACACACACACACGGATGGATTTAAAGTGACAGTATGCAGATTCACATTTTGTAAACACCTTTAATTCTTCGAATTGATTCTTTCCGGCAGACAGACTAGATCAAGCAGATGAAAGGTCGTCATCTCGCCGTCTTCCAGCTGCTCGGCTTCACGTCCAGCTGATCTATATGACAGATTGCACTGACATTTTATAATCCTCACATCCTTCATGAGCTCATGCTGAATATTTATGTTTGTTAACAGACACATGTGATGTTTTCAGACAAATTTTGTATCTTCAGTTTAGTCGTGTAAAATTCTATGTACAGCCGAACAAAGGTAAAATATCCACGGTGCTTTATTTTATCCACGTTATCTTATATGAAAGCTTCATTTCAAAATGGATTCAATTCATTTTTCCCCCTCAGAATTCTTCACACAACAAATTCTGTATTTCTTTTTTATCCAAACGTACATTTAGAAGTATGAAATCACGCAGGTCTTCTCAGCTGAGCTCTGGTTCTTCCTGCTTCCACTCATCCTCCCTGAGGTTTTCTCTGAAGTTTCCCTGGAGTCCAGCTGAACCAGCAGCAGAGCCTCCGTTGAGGTTGGAATGTTAACCAGGTAATCTAACATGTGATGGACCAGAGCTTTGGGGAGTTTGAGGGGATGCAGTGGCGGGAGCAGCCGGGGGTTTGGCCTCTGCTCCTTCCTGAAGGAGGTCACCAGAATGAAAGCATCAGAAATGAGCCGCTGACCCTGCAGCCAGAGTTCTGGGATTCTGGTTCTCAGGGACGTCGACTTGGGGTCGCTCTCTACTTTGACATCCCGGGTTGTTATCAGCTCGATGACAACTCCTCCATTTCAATCAGGCGTGTCGGGAGACGAAGGGGGGGGGGGGGGGGGGGGTAGGCAAGAACGCCGTTAAATATCCACACATTCAGTCGGTAAACAGATTCTCCCGTGGAGTCAAACAGAGGAGGGCTGTTTTCTGTGGATAAGCGCCACTCGGGAGAGTTTTGATAAACACCAAGTCTTCTCATCCTTATCAGGCCGGAGGGACGTTTGACAAACTGCAGCCCAAATGGACATGTCTTATCAAAACTGTAAATAACTTCAGGAGCAGGTGAGGAACTGCAACGTCTCAACTGTGTTCCTCTCTCTAAAGCACCTTCACATCAAATAACTGCACTTCACTCCAATCTCTTTACATAATCAGCATTTTAGTTTCTCAAGTTTGTCCATTGTAATCTTCACTTTATCATTTCACTGTTGTATATTGTGAAATGGGTTTTAAATGTGATGGAATGCTGCAGACGTCTCGGCCAGGTGACTTTGTGAAAGAGATCTTAATCTCTTCCTGGTTAAATAAAGGTTGAAAACAAAACAAATCTATTGAGTTTAATTCTAACAAAGCCAATGAAATTAAAAAAGAAATGCAGACAAACAATGATTCCACATGAGCAGGCAATGAAAAATCTCTTTTCTAACAGGAACAGTCCTCAGTGGGGGGGCTGATGTCAGAGAACAAACCTGAATTCATTGACATTTGAACATGTGGAGAGCAAAGAGAGAAGAGAAGCAGAAAGAAAGAAGATGGATGAATGAACCTCGGTGAATGAAGTCGACTTACACAAGCACAAATCAAGAATTTGCATAATATTGACATTATTTACCTGTGGTCTCAGAGAGCAGGGTCCCAACAGTGCTTTTGATTGTTAACTTTACTGAGGAAGTGCAGATTACTATAATGTATTTGTGTTGGTATTGATCGGTCCAGCCTGATCGAGATCCATAATGAAACAATCTTTAGTTCATTCGATAAGTTAACAGGTTCCAGCTGCAGCCGAGCAGCTCCGAGCTCAAACCGAACAGCTTTTTCCACGTCGCACACTTCATGTACAAATATCTGCAATTTCAGGGGCGGGACTTCAAGCTGCTTTTTGTTGTGTCAATCACTTTGCTTCAGAGCCGGAGGAACCAGCGTGCAGTTTAAATTACAGAGGGAAGCAGCCCCATGCTGCCTCTCCTCTTTCCCAATGATAATAAAGAGGCTGACATAGAGGAGTCTGGGATCCCGGAGGATTTACAGTCTGGTGACGTCCGACTAGTGGAGCTCAATGAGGAATGACAATTTGATTCTAAAACACAGGATTTATTCAAAAAAAGACCTTGGTTTCTATTCTAAATGGGTAAAAGAGGAAGCACAGACGCATTCGTGACTGTTTCACACTTACAGTCAGAAAGACAATCTTTATAAATCAGCATTAATGTTATTATTGTTATACTTCTTTGGCAACTGCATTTAGGTTTTACTAAAATGAATAAAATGCTGATTTATGAACAAACAAGAGGACGTTCGGTTTTACTGGCGTGATGATAAAAAAACAAACAAACCCTGCAGTGACTTTCTACCGGCTCAGCAGGTGCAGGGATTTTATTATGGTTTTTGGCTTTTATGACTAATCTTCACACTTCTGTACTTTTGTTGTTGCTGTCCTCACTTAAAAACCAAAAAAACCTTCAATTTCACAGTTGTCAGTGCAGAAGATGAAGCAGACCTTCGGAGCGATCAGGAGTTCTGGGACTGTAATGATCCAGAGTGAAGCTAAACGTCCCGGAGAGAAGCGCAGCTCCAGCATACCAATGAGCGCCATGCCGTCCAGCTTTTATAGTGAAACTCCAACAATTCAACAACGGCTGCCGTTGATCAGCTGCTGCTTCACTGAAGTGACAAAACACAAACATGCTTGTAAATGTCAGTTCAATCCAGGACTCCTCCCGTCTGTAAAGACTCATCACGAGCACTTCCTGTTCACACAGCTCAAATTATTTACTGGTTGTATGAAAATATGATCAGTAATGAAGCTCAAGAAGCATCGGACCTTTTAGATTGATCAAAACATGTCTGAAAATGATGGAAAATGAATGTCATGTCACACTTAAATGCAAAACTATGGTACAAATGTGAAGCAGGTAAATAATAATTAAATGATCAAATCCAAAAATCATGCACCATTGATCCCCTGAGTGAGACCCTTGACCTCCACCCTGAACCCTCCGCTGTGTCGCCGCCCGCCCAGAGAGATAGAAAGACTGTATTGGTCATTATATGTGCGGAATAATAAAATACAGGCGCTGCTCCCTTGTGGATCAATGAAGGGTGCAAATGTACTGGTGCTGTCAGGAATAACGCGGACATTTAATTAATTGATTTGAAAAGTTTAATTCTTTAAAAAAAAAACATTTTTAGGGAATTCACGTAGTTTTGTTGACTTCCGGGTTTGTTTGTTTTTAACTCCAGTACCAGAGCAGCAGCACGTGACTCCAGAGCAGCACAACACCCAGCGGAATTATATCAAGACATAAAGTTTCACTTTAAAAGTTCCCTGAAGGCTGACTGAGAAAGTGAAAGTCATTAGCTTTACTTTGAAAAGACGAACTTAACGACCACAGAAGTAATTCTGCAGCAGAACAGCAGGTTGCCATGTTGGCTGACCAGGAGCCACCAAACTGCTGAAACTGGAGGAAATACTTGCAGGTAAAATATTAAATTATCCTCTTTCTCTGTTTCCCTGGCTCTCCTCTATACTGTGTGTGTGTGTGTGTGTGTGTGTGTGTGTGTGTGTGTGTGTGTGTGTGTGTGTGTGTGTGTGTGTGTGTGTGTGTGTGTGTGTGTGTGTGTGTGTGTGTGTGTGTGTGTGTTAGTGCAGTCTCTCTCTCTCTCTCTCTCAAAGATAATCTTTGAATTTAAATATTGTCTAATATAGTGTGTGTTGAGTCAGCATTAATTTTGCGGTTTTCCCTGAATAAATATCCATTACAAGTTTCAGTCTTTAGGAGAAAAACAATGTGATTAATTGCAATTAATTACAGAAACTTTTGCAATTAATTAGTAAATAGTTTTTAATTGATTGACAGCACTAAAATGTACACATAACATAGATAGTACATGTAATAATAAAGTACTCATACAGTAAATATATAAAATAGAGAGTTTAAAAGTGTTAAAAAGGCAAATAATAGTTCAGTAAAGAAATTAAAATCATGACACTCACATGATTACTGTTGTACTTTTCTTTAACTTTTCGGCACCAAAGCGACGTTTGAATTTGACCGAGCGGTTTGGTTTGACTGACGGGAATGTGAACGTTTACTGCCGTCCTCATCCGGGCGTCGGAGTAAAACAGCGACTCAACACTGCCATCATCAGGTGAAAGAGAAAACTGATTCTAGGTAAAATGATAAAATACACTAACCAAAGTTGAGGTTTGGACTGGAACCACTTGTGAGAGGACGTAGAGTTTGGGCTGAGTGACGATGAGAGGGATTCGGGTTCAGGTTTGAAGAGTTAAAAATTGATCAACGGGGGAATTGAAAGGCAACCTGGACCTCGTCGTATTTGTTGGTTCACTGATTCACCCAGATATCAGAATGTCCAGCATTTTGCTTAATGACACCGTGGCTGAGCAGAGCCATGCAAACACTGGAATAACATTTATTTCCCCAAGTCATGTTCCTGACCTTTGACCTCCGGCCTGAAACTCATTAATAAATGAAGCTACTTCCATCAGCACGTATTTATTCCTCCTCCTGGTGGGTCGACTGCTGACGCCCTGGTCCAGTGTGCAGAACTCTCCGGAGCGCCTGATGTAGGTGAGGGAGACGTCAGCTGTCGACCCGCCTGTCAGGAAGAGGCTCATTAATCATCTTCATCTCTCGGGGGGGGGGGGGGGGGGGGGGTCCAAGTCGGAACCACTTCTGGTGTCAAGAAGCGGCTCTGAAATACTATTCCAGAGGATTGATGTCCATTATTCCTCCGAGATGTGACGAGATGAAACTTTCAGTCTGTCAGTTAAAGACCCTTCATCTGTTTGGGCTGATGCTGATGATGCTGCTGATGCTGCTGATGCTGCTGGTGATGCTGATGATGCTGATGATGCTGGTGGTGCTGGTGGTGCTGGTGATGCTGGTGATGCTGCTGGTGATGCTGGTGGTGATGCTGGTGGTGATGCTGCTGATGCTGCTGATGCTGCTGGTGATGCTGATGATGCTGATGATGCTGGTGGTGCTGGTGATGCTGGTGATGCTGCTGGTGATGCTGGTGGTGATGCTGGTGGTGCTGGTGATGCTGCTGGTGATGCTGGTGATGCTGGTGATGCTGGTGATGCTGCTGGTGATGCTGGTGATGGTGCTGGTGATGCTGGTGATGCTGGTGATGGTGCTGGTGAAGGATGTAGAGGACGTCTGAGGGAAGTAACAGTGAGTAACGTCACAATAATGGCTCCTGACTGACTGACAGCAGCACAGCTTTTACTCTTTACAAGCCGTTTCCACGACGGTAACGTCTTCAGCTCCAACTGAAAACATCCCCAGTGCCGACATAAGATCCTTCCTTCGCCGTGTGTAAAACCTGCTTTCTGGCAGTGACTGTCATAAACACAAAATGCAGTTTATTCATTCTCGTCACAACAATACGAATCCTGAACTCAATACTTTTGACATTCTTCTGATAGACTGTTCTCATGGCTTCAAGACTCTTTCTTTGAGAAAGTCTGGATTTGTTTCACCCCGAAACGGTTAATTGTTGATATTTTCACTGGAGCTGCCGTGACGCCATCTTGGATATCCCAGAATCCTTTGTGGCATGTCTCCCAAGATGGCGTCAGTCAGGAAACATCAACAGTTTGATGGATCCAGATTCTGTTTGTCTGTAAACCTCTGGACTTTGGTGTGCTATATTTAGGAATCTGCAGGTTGAAATGAGAGGAAATGGTCTGGTTTTGGTGTTTTTCTTTAATCTCTGGCCAGAACTGATGCCTTTTATGTTAAGTATGTTTTAAAGATTTTTAAAGTAATTTTAAAAATGAAAAACTCTATCCATGAAACTCTTGGTGCTCTTTTGCTGAAAGATAAAGTCAAAGGACACATTTTGGCATGATAATGTCTGAAAACATCAAATGTAATGGGATTTCCCCTGAAAAGAGTAAACGTGAAGGTTTTTCTGGACCTATCTAGTGCTTCTCTTTCTATCTTTCTTTGTCAGTGTGAGTGAACTGGTTATTGATGCAGGTCTGAAGGTAAAGTGATTATTCACAAAGAGTGTTTCTGTTCATGTGGAAGCACATTGTGTCTGTAGGAGAGGACAGTCAGAGGTACCGAGAGGAAAGACAGAACCAAAAGATCCAAACACAGACACCAAGGTGAAGCATAAAACATCAGAATGAGTCCAGAAACATTATCTTGCTGCCAGTGGACTATTTTCTGAAAGTATTCACGCGGTGAAGCATGAAGCTGAATAGAAAGTGAAATGTAGGACAGACGTTCTTTGTGACCTTGTCTGTTTGTGACAGTCGGACTCCCGGAGGAGCTCGCTGGACGAGCCGGAGCCGGAGGGCGAGTCGGGGTCAAAACGCATGTGGCGGAGTTTTAGTGGTGCGACACAACCTCAGTGAGGAGGGAGACGTCTCACACCGACAGCGAGGCACGAGGCTTTACAGGCTCATGGTCCAACGGAAACGCGACATTTTAATCCATTTCTAGTGGTCATCATATGATCTTATCTCTTTTTCAAATACGGAATTATCAGCCAATGTCACAGCCCTGTGATGGTGACGCGTCGTTTCAGTCAGCTAGTTGACGCTGCTCTTTATAAACATCACGAGGTGGAGCGTCTGAACCAGAAAGCGTTCTTGTGAGGGAAACTCATATTGTGCATCCCCCGTGGTAAATAGTTCTGCTCATGCGTCGGTAACAAACATGGCCAGTCCAGGTATGGGGACGATTAGTACTGTTGGAAAACCTTTAAGACAGGAGTTTTACATCATACGGGCCCTTTAATGGTGGTCAGGGTTAGGGGTTAGGTGTTGTCACATGAAACGTTGTCGTGGCAACGGCACCTCAGTGCAGCTTGTCATTGTAACTGGGCTGTATTCTTATGGGGAGTTTGATGGACTGAAAACTCTTTATTTTGATTTAAAAAAGATCCACAAAGATCCCAGCATGCCTCATTACATCACGTTGGGGTTGCTTTAGCTTCAGCTTGACAAACCGATGTCGACCAATCACCTGAGAGCACACGGCCACTGGAACATTGATCACTTGGATGCTTGTGGAAGCGTTGTCCACCAGTACAGCTGCTGGTTGACTCCATACTGACGTGACAAACGCTTGTGATGGATTCACTGCTGCCCTGTCTTTGATGACTGAGCTTCTTACGTTCAGATTATGTAAATAAGAGGAAGTTCAAAAAATGCCCCGAGTTGGCCGATGGCAGTTGTTTTTCTTCCCCTGTGATTTAGACCCACAGTTCAATTCAAGAGTCGGAAAGCAGATTTAAAGTGAACTTTAAGGGAAACGAGACGCATCATGCCGACTTACTCGCTGTGCCTTGGGGGAGAAGTTTATTGTGCACAGGCTGCATGAGTGTGCAAGTATGTTGGTGCATGCAGGGGGGAGTTATTGGGTGAGATTGCGCCCCAAATACAAGGAGACCGGCTGCTGTATCACCTGGGGGACTTTGAACCAATTTCACCTTATGTAACATGGCTCCGGGGAAATCAGCGCTGTCACACAGTGTTTATGGAAGAGATATGGCGGCAGATACATTTGCAAAAAAAGGTGAGGAGAAAAATAATGCAGAGGCAGCACACATGCCAGTTTAAGAGAACGGTCGGATCAGCAAAGGTGTGCAGGAAGTTCCGGGGAGAAAAAAAGACAGAACGCATCAGCAGAACGCTGTTTCCTATTCCAATAAGTGTCGTGTTCGCCGCAGACCTCAGATGCATGAATATAAGAGCATGTTTATGAGACAGACTCCGGCAGCAGGGGAACATTTCAAACAGAAAGTAGTTCCCCTCCAGCGGCAGCAGGGCGACTTCCTGTTGGAGAGCCTTCATGGTGCTGGCTGGAGTGTCACACATGGTGGTTCTGACAAACGGTCTATGTGCACTGGCAAGGAAGAGCTTGAATCAGTTTCCTTCATGAATCGAAGATATAATGTGATTCAATCTGCACCTCAGTGTCACACAAAGACCATTTAAGATTCACAGGAAGTGATTTAGTAAAAACAACATGGCGAGTCTCACACGGACCTGAACAACGTTTCGTTGTTGTCACGGTGAGTTTGTGTATCTGCGAACGTTTGACTAGACTGTAGTGGCTTCAGAGGAGGTTTCACAGTCTGAGAGGGCAGGACTCTAAAAGAACCACTAAAAGTGTCTTTTAAAAGACTCTTTGTCTCTTTGATAGTCTCAAAGAGACACACACACACACACACACACACACACACACACACACACACACACACACACACACACACACACACACACACACACACACACACACACACACACACACACACACACACACACACAAATCCCTCTTTGCTCATATTTTAGGGTACATTTATAATTCTGTTGGATATCACCACAGACGGTGCTGAAACGGCACATTCACACGACTGCAGGAAATAAACATTTGTTTTCAGGCCAAATATTTGCAGAATACCTGCTGGAAGTCTGAGCAGTACCCTGGGATTTAAAGAAGGCCAGTGTTATCATGATTACTGTGTTGTGTTTCCATCAGTTCTGGCCAATCACATCGGCTCCGTTCGGCCTTCTGAAGCTGCCGGCGTCCTGCTGCGACACGCTGACAGCTCGCTAATGGAGTCCAGACCGGACTCTCAGGCCGACGTGAAGACTCCAGCTGGGTCGCGGCTCCGTGAGCAACTTCAAATACACAGCCAGGGGAAAAGAAATCGCTTTTAAGACTCAGTGTGCAAGTATCACACCATCATTTAACTCCTTGAAGGGCCACCAGGAGTGATTTGTAGCAGTGAACTTGAACTCAGGCACACATGAATTCCCCGCGCCATATTGGTTTCAGATTAAAGGCTTATGAATTATTTGGCCTCCTCACTGCAAGATTTACATTTTCAGAAAAGCTAAGATTTCCCGGTGGACTCTCGATGCCCTCCTGGCACTTCTTCAACTCTTCTGTAAGACACATCCTGCTCAGAAGAAAGTTTGCAGTCTTTGTTCTTTGCTTCCGACATTCTGGTCTCAATATGTCTAATAGTATTTCTGACATATGTCTTGTTTCTGTTCCTCTCTGGTACATTTAGATTTTCTGCACCAAAACATTCCAAACTGTAGTCCAGGATAAACGTCTTCTCTATGAGGCTGCAATCAATCAAACCGGAGCTTTTAGCATCGAGCAGGAATAACAAACAAACATTGACCAGGAATAACAAACAAACATCGAGCAGGAATAACAAACAAACATTGACCAGGAATAACAAACAAACACTGACCAGGAATAACAAACAAACACTGACCAGGAATAACAAACAAACATTGACCAGGAATAACAAACAAACATTGACCAGGAATAACAAACAAACATCGACCAGGAATAACAAACAAACATTGACCAGGAATAACAAACAAACATTGACCAGGAATAACAAACAAACATTGACCAGGAATAACAAACAAACATTGACCAGGAATAACAAACAAACATTGACCAGGAATAACAAACAAACATCGACCAGGAATAACAAACAAACACTGACCAGGAATAACAAACAAACATTGACCAGGAATAACAAACAAACATTGACCAGGAATAACAAACAAACATCGACCAGGAATAACAAACAAACATTGACCAGGAATAACAAGCTTCCATGACAATATCCACCACGCTACGCTAACCGTTATTAATTCCCACTAAAAACAGAGGATTTACACATCATCCTCATCATGTGGATGAAGAAGACAGTTTTGGTCCCACCCAGGGACCCACATTTTCCCATGGCCATTAAGTCACAACCCATTTTTATAAAATTCCACCAACACTTCAGACTCTCTGGTCTAAGAACTTATAATGGGAAAGGATTCTCCTCTCAAACCTTTTCTTTCAGGAGTTTGATCATCTGGCCGTTCCCAAACTGTCTGTCAAGAGCTGCAACGTACTAAAGATCTACATGTTTGCTGGTTATACTGAAGCTCAGTGAGGCTTTGAGTCTTTTCCTATCACACAACCTTCCACATGTTCACAACTGCCTTAAAAACATTTACTGATCCGCACGAAACCCAGAGACCACCTCTTGTAACGTAGACTTTATTGGATTTAACGAGCCAGAGGAACGCTGTAATTCTTCCTTTAAGACTAATAATGAATAATAAGACAAATGGAAATGACAATAACAGTTTTACCAACATGAGGCAGTGACACAGTGTTTAGGGAATTGGATATACACCATCATTGTCGTAAAAAGTATTTTTCTCATGATAAGAAGCTCTTAATTATAAACAGTTGTGTACGTTTGTGAGAGATATTTCCACCAGGAAAGGTTTTAAACCAGGTGATCCTCTTCTACATTCAAAGATCAACTCCAGATATTGTCGACCTTCATGTCCCAGGTTGACCGGCTTCACTTGAGAAGAAGAATCAGACGTGTGGCTGGAAGCAGAAAAACACAGATGACGTTAACAAACTCCAATTGCCTACATTATTCCAGACATGAAAGGTCACCATGTTTTTCTCTTGAGGTTAGGCTGGATTTCCTGAACTGAACATCTAAAGAAGCTTCTATCCTGAACAATCAGCTTAGTGAGGGTAATCGCTCCACCCCACCCTCCTCTCCTCATGCTTGTTAAGGCCCTTCCTCACTTTGTTCCACCTGACGAGAGTCCACCGAGTTATGGAAATACTTTAACGCTGAAGACTCCAGTAGATCAAACCAACAGGACAGATTAATGAGCGACCTCAGAGAGAACTGCGGCAAATAGATTTCAGATCAGTCTGCTCGCTGAGGAGAGTCGCACGGATAGAAACTTTGCTTTTCAAGCTTAAACCTTATTTATTTAGCCTCAGAGTCACAGGCAGCCGACGAATGCCCATAATCCAACTCTGTGCAGTAATCCAGGGACGAGCAGC
The DNA here is from genome assembly GCF_963383615.2 of Lipophrys pholis. NCBI lineage: Eukaryota > Metazoa > Chordata > Actinopteri > Blenniiformes > Blenniidae > Lipophrys > Lipophrys pholis. Next base: position 1,486,807 of record NC_137634.1, on the reverse strand, counting down.
TCCGATATTCAATATCTTTACCCTGGAACATACCAGAAGTCAACTTTAATTAACTTTGTGAGTCTAAACATTGAATCCTGGAAACGCTGAAACATCAAACTCTCTTTCAGATACTATTATCAAACATTTCCATCTCTCTCTCTCTCTCTCTCTCTCTCTCTCTCATCTCCTTTTTATTCCTCACCACCCAACGAGGCAAAGACTTCCACTCCACACACTCGTCCAGAATTAAGTTACTTTAATGGGATTATCGTGTCTGGTCTGATTGTAAAGCGACTGAAACATCAACGTCAAATAAAAGAAGGTCAATGCCTGCTTCATCACATCGGCATATTAAGAACGGTGTGAAACCCATTTGTTTGTGAAAAGGCCAATTGATTGACATTTAGCAGCCAATCGGTGAAATAATGTAATATTTTCTGTGTATAACAACAAGCTTTTCTGTGTGTTGCTGAATTTACTCAAATAGTGTTTTTCCTTTTTTTTACCTTGTTATATTTAAAGTGTGACCCAAAAAGCCCAAACTGTGATGGTGTCACGGTGCCATTAGCTGCAAAGCCTGAAGATAAAACTGCCTGAATAATGCAAATCAGACACAAACGGCACAACCGAACTAACAAACCTGTTTCAGTCGGAAGCAGGAAGAAACTGGGTCACATTGGGATCTTTTGGAGTCTCTGGCTCAGCGGGCTGCTGGACGTCCTCCAGCGGTGGCAGCTCAATTCATACGTCAAAATGAATAAAAATAAATTTGTCAAAGTCAAACTTAACCCTTAGTGTCGCCCGGTGCGTTTAATCCTGGAAACTCGTCGGTCAGGCCAATCAAAGCACTCTATAGATGTAATCTATAGATCTGACGCCAGGCCAACTGGCTAAACGTCAGCAGTGACCACAGTATATATCCTCGAGAGCCAGTGAGAAACATTGATCGCCATGTTCACAGCCTGCTGGAAAACAAAGCCCAAACAGGAGGACGGAGCTTGTGTCCGTCTCCACCGTCCAAACTGTGACTGTCACACACAGCGATCAACAGGCTTCCATTACAACCCGTCTGCCTTATAGATGAACAAGGGCCACTGCTTCTGTATGAAAAGGGACTGATGGGCGATGGAAACTCCATCGATCTGGGAGGAGCACTCTCAGAACCCAATGGCACGAAGAACACGGAAAACATTCAGAACAGCTCGGACTGCAATCATTGAAAGGTTTTGTTCTCTGAGCTCACAGCATTCATGAAGTCTTACCACCAATAATATTGATGATTCACGATGGCAGAGAAGCAGGACGAGCTGGCCAGAGTCCAAAGAGAGTGAAGCAGGTCGGGGGTCTCAAATGAGGAAGGATCCTGAAGACGGTCTACACCTGCACAGGGACAACCTTCATGTCCAGCTGTTAGCTGTTAGCTCCATAATTAGCCCGTGGTTGTTTTAATATTTTAACATTGTTAGTACTGATAAACTAGTAAGAGCCTGTGGACCGAGAGCAGCTCCAACGATTCCTTCTGGTCTGCGGGACAGTTTTAGAAACTGATGGAAAATTGACAATCAATTGACCCTTGTCATTTTCACAAAGTAACTGCACACGCCGCTTGAGTTGAGGTGGCAGTCGGAACGCGAATCAGAGCCGAGGGACTTTAAAAGAGATGGAACATTAATATTTAGTTGATAACATTCAGTTAAAAACGTATAGCATTTAGCTAAACACATTTAATATTTAGTTAGAATCATTAAGCATTTAGTTAAAAAGATTTACCATTTAAATAACCACGTTAAACATTGAGTTGCCTCGACTAAAGACTTTGACGGCCCTGCAGGGGTTCAGGACGACGCTCCTCCTGGAAAAGAGTGTTTTTGAGGACAGTTGAGGTTTAAGTGGTCAGTGTGTCTTAATATGATCTGCAGACTGGTGGCGCTGTTCCACGGACGTCCAGCTCCTCAGACTGTGTCACCAACCATTATGTCTCCGATCCGGTGAACTCTCACAGGCGGCTTCTCTATCTGATTGGCCTCTAATAGGATTTCATCCCGTCCATGGACTCCAACAAGTTGAGCACAATCACATTAGAGCGAGTCGGTTCTGATTTCCTCTTTCAGGCGACACTTCTCTGCCTTTCATGGTGGAATCGGGCTTTTCTGCGACGTCACGCACAACAAGGCTCTTTGTCTCCACAATGAACCAGCGTTGTTGTGCTCCCTCTGAAGGAGAGGGTAATGGAGAGCGTGTCCGTCCCCCCCCCCGCTGCCATCTGTGTGTCGGTGGGGAGGCAGACGGCCGGGCAGGTGGGCGCCGGTGCTCCGGGACCCCGGCGCCCTCAGAGCCAAGATCCTGGACTGAGTCTGCAGATTACACTCACTAATTAGTCAGCGGGCCAGAGTGCAAGCAAACCCCTGTGCCAAGCTCACACACACACACACACACACACACACACACACACACACACACACACACACACACACACACACACACACACACACACACACACACACACACACACACTGGGCCCAGGCTGAAAGTTCTACGTTATCTTGTCCGCCTGATGAATACGTAAAACCTGAACCGCCGGGGTCACGAGCTTAATTGCTCATTTTGTTTGTGTCTTTCACTCGCGCATGTTAATGACCAGGATGATGATTTCATCCTCACAGACTTAAACAATGTGTGACACACGTTTCATGCCTCCTCTCTTCACGAGGCTTTAGTGGAATCAGTGGATTTGCAGGTGGTTTTACCACGGTGAGAAAAGCATTAAAAGCTGTGATCTACAGGTTTGCTTCCTACCAATGAGCTGATTTTGCCGGTTGGTTTAATCCCAGTAGATGATAGTGCTAAACGGCTTTTACACGTTGGAATAGTTTCTGATTGGCTGCTTCACATTTGATCTCATTTTCCTGAACAGTTTCAATCAAACTCATTAAATGACTTTAAGGTTCACCTGAACATGTGAATGAGGATGAAGGTGTGAAACCACCACACAGAGCAAGGTCCACACAGAAAGAGCCTGTCTGGGTTCATGTTGGACGAACACCTCTGATTACGATGGAAGAAGTTCTGCTGAATATATTCGCTGGTAGGAAAAGAGCTGAGGCCATATTGTTTGTCTGAAATGAAAAAGACAAACCGAAAATGTTATTGCAAAAACTCAGAAGTGTGTATGGCGCCGAAATGATGGCGCGTGTGTGTGTGTGTGTGTGTGTGTGTGTGTGTGTGTGTGTGTGTGTGTGTGTGTGTGTGTGTGTGTGTGTGTGTGTGTGTGTGTGTGTGTGTGTGTGTGTGTGTGTGTGTGAGAGATCTGGTCGCATCAACCTGAATAGACGATCGTGTCCAAGCGATGTTCTGGACTTGAGTTGAGTTCCTTCATCTTCCGGGACCTTCCTCGCCTGGAGGAGCCCGTGACCCTGCATGGTTCTGATAGTGGATCAGTCCTGGACGAGTCTTGGTGTCATTCTATGGCTTCGCCTCTGCAGAGGTTCACTAACTCTCCATCTGGACGTTCTGCTGATCAACGTCCTCATCAGATCCACGATTCACTCAGACGAAACTTTCTCTCGTCTGTGAAAAGCCCAAAGCACCGACCTGCCAACTCCCGGGGTTAAACCCTGGCTGATCTCCTGCCAGCTGATCCTAAGAGCTTCGTGCAGGAAGAGTCACATACAGAAATGTTTCTGTAAGAATAAGTTGATATCTGGAGAAAGGTGGTCAGTCCTCTCCTCTCAGTTACACATCGAGGTCTTCTGGTTACCAGGAAGCCTTTTCATTCAGGACGGTTCTTATTCGTTCATTCTCTGGCGCTGATTCAGCAGAACCGCAGAACATTCTCCTGATTGTAGTTCAGGTTCAATTCTCATGATGATTGATGGATTGAACTCAGCGTGGTGCAGAGCGACTCGGTGGGAGACTCTGTCAGTAGCGGCTGCTGCTTCTTTAATCTCCAGAGTAATCAAACAGACATTTGGGGATCATTGGAATGACGCTGATGTTCAGTGTTGGAAAACCGATCGACACTCGCTGAACAGCAGAACGTTTCACCAATCGCAGCAGCACACTGCACAATTGGAAAGTTTTCCACTGATCGTCAGACGGAGTGTTAACTTGAGATTATCACAGATTATGGCAGCTCTCTTTATTTCAGGCAGATAGTTTCAGATTAAACCAGAGACGACGTGACGTTGATATTAAAGTGGATAGTTAAAGAGGAGAGGAAAATCATTGAACTAAATAAAAACATAGAATACCAGCGGATAGTGGGAATGAAGAAATAAACAATGGACCTCCAAATGTTCTTCACATGAAATATAATCCTATTAATGTTTTTGGGATTTCACAAACGGAATTAAAAACTGTGATGTTTAAAAAAAAAGAATTTATTTTTATGTCAGACTGGATTTATAACTGTTGGACTTATTTTATTCTCTATTAATTCAACGTTTACCACATTCTTTTCATGTGCCTTAATACAACATTTAATACTCTTGAACCTTGACATGATTTACTCTTGAAAATAAAAAACTTTGTGTGACGAAAAGCTTGAAAACGTTGTGAGTGTGAGCGAGACGTGGAGGAAAGTGATTCTCTGGGTTTGGATCGGTCGAGCTGTTATTTCTCCAGCCGTGGTTTCCAAGCGTCTGAGCTCTCGGCGGGCGAGCGCCATGCGGGTGGAGGGGGTGGACGGGGGGGCGCGGGGGAGGGGGTCGACAGGTGGAGCAGAGCTTCTCCAACAGGCGCAGCTCCGGGTGCAAAGCATGTTTGGAGGATTTATTTTCTGGTACACTTGTTCATATGCATGTCAGGCTGCTGACGGTCAACAGAGAGCAGAGCAGCATAATGAGCCCCCCAGCATGGACAGCATGGGGGGGTGGGAGGGGGGGGGGGGGGTGCACTGAGCTGCAGCTTCTATCCAGAGAACCATGAGCAGAAGTAATCATGTGGATACAAATTAAAACAGTTCTGGGTTCAGCACATTGCATTATTAACCACTCAGCCAAAACTGAATGAAGAAAAAATTTGCAAATGTATAAAATGAGTTTCTAATCTCCTGAGATTTTTTACTTTTTCCTTGATTCTCCAACAAAAGAGGCAACAAAGACTAAAACTGACACCAAGTGTGCAAACATTTATCAACCAAAGCTATTAAAAACTCTGTTGTGAATGTACATATTATATAGAACAGAACAGAACAGAACAGAACAGAACAGAACAGAACAGAACAGAACAGAATAGAACAGAATAGAATAGAATAGAATAGAATAGAATAGAATAGAATAGAATAGAATAGAATAGAATAGAATAGAATAGAACAGAACAGAATAGAATAGAATGCTGGTTCACTGTCCGATGTGACTCCAGCCCCAAAAACGTTTTCCTCAGCAGATAATCTCTGTTTTCTGAGATGAAACACTGAAGTGTGACACTCTGAATCTGAAAGATTTGAATGTAATCTTTAATAATCTGTCTGGGTGAAGCAAAGAAAACCTGTTGTGTCCCTCTGAACTGAGACGTTATTAATAGTAAAGGGGTTTTTATGTATTGTAGCTTCAGAACAACGACAATCGCTGACGGTGGCTTTAGAAATCCCATGTAGTTTTGTTGAACTCTGTCTGACATACTTTCACATTAATTAGGTCCAACCAGATGTAACACATTCTGCTTCACGAGGAAGAGGAAGTTTAGTGGCGTCACTGTGGAAAGGATCTTCATCAGCAGGTAAACTGATGGTCTCCATGGTAACCAGCATGTTGGCGTGAGAGAATAAGGCTGCAGGACGACTGGCGAGCTGAGGGACGACAGAAAGACGAGCAGACATCAGGAGGTGAAGTTCACTTGTTTTACTTCAGTAACACAGACACACGACTTCCTGGGTTTAGAGTCCTTCCGTGACCTTCATACAGTTTCCTGGATTCTTCCTGGGTTTAGAGTCCTTCCGTGACCTTCATACAGTTTCCTGGATTCTTCCTGGGTTTAGAGTCCTTCCGTGACCTTCATACAGTTTCCTGGATTCTTCCTGGGTTTAGAGTCCTTCCGTGACCTTCATACAGTTTCCTGGATTCTTCCTGGGTTTAGAGTCCTTCCTTGACCTTCATACAGTTTCCTGGATTCTTCCTGGGTTTAGAGTCCTTCCGTGACCTTCATACAGTTTCCTGGATTCTTCCTGGGTTTAGAGTCCTTCCGTGACCTTCATACAGTTTCCTGGATTCTTCCTGGGTTTAGAGTCCTTCCGTGACCTTCATACAGTTTCCTGGATTCTTCCTGGGTTTAGAGTCCTTCCGTGACCTTCATACAGTTTCCTGGATTCTTCCTGGGTTTAGAGTCCTTCCGTGACCTTCATACAGTTCTTTTAGATTCTGTGTATTTTCTAGAACATATTTTTGCTGTATGCTCTAAACCTTTAAAGGCCAGTAGAGAAGCTGAATACCACATCAATGAATGAACCGTCAATGACGTTTTCAGAGACAATAAAAGACGCTAATATTGAAAGACGCTTATATTAACATTCAAAGATTTGAAAAGATTCCTGTGTTTCGATCTGGTCGGCTGCAGAAGAAGCTTCATTCTTCATTTGCTGAGTTTTCCTTCTGAAGCAGAAACGGGGCTGCCGGTGTCTTGTTGTCTCCTCTCTGAGGACAGTAGAATCGTGTGGAGGAAGAGGAGACGTCCATAACATTTACAGCTGAGGAGCGAAGCTGAGAACTCCCTGAATACAGTGAGCGTACGCAGACAGCAGCGGGAATCGCTCCGGGGAGAGTAATAACTTACTTAATGCCGTCTTTTAATGGCTGCACTTTGATAAGCTCTGCATTTGCTCTGACATGAGGGACACATCGAGTCCTTGGCGGGAGAACTCGCCCTGACAGGCGTTGATTGTTTCAACAGACTATTTGTTTCCAGTGCAGACGTGATTGGTCCCTCACGGGAGAAACCATTTGTATGAATTTGTCGGGAAGGGGAGCCGTCCCTCGTGACCAAAATATTTAATCTACATCCTGGAGGACTGGAGGCCTGGTATTTATTAGATCTAGTCTCCTCGGCTGCAGAAGAAACCCCAGTAATTGAAAGTCAGAATATTAATATATATGCAGGTAAAAGCTCTGCACAATAAAGGACGAGTTGTGCTTTCACTTCTATTCCTTTACGGTTCAGCGGCTCTGGTTAAAGTGCCTTTTACAGCCCGGAGAAGAAATGGGACGTCGGTTGTGGGGGGAGTTTTCAGGTGACAGCCCGTGACCACCAATCCTGCAGCTGCTGCTGAAACCGGCCGGTGATTGTGGAGCTGCAGGTTCTGCACTTCTGCTGCTTTACCTTTTAACCCCTTCAGGCCTGCAGGAGACCTGAGGAGACGGGGTGTGTGTGTGTGTGTGTGTGTGTGTGTGTGTGTGTGTGTGTGTGTGTGTGTGTGTGTGTGTGTGTGTGTGTGTGTGTGTGTGTGTGTGTGTGTGTGTGTGTGAGAGACATGGGTGGGGGGTCTTACTGTCCATCCATCTTCTTCACTGCTCATCCTGTTCAGAGTCGCACAGAAAAGGTCCTGAGCCTCATTTGAACCTTCGACCTTCTCGCTGTGCGGCCAGAGTGTGAACCACTGAGCCCCCGTGCAACACCCTGACTTAGTGGCGCTTTTTCACCAGTACCTCCTCAGCCGTACTTTACTGGACTCTGCTGGCCTCTATTGGCCTCTATTGGCCTCTACTGGACTCAACTGGTCTCTACTGGACTCTGCTGGACTCTGCTGGCCTCTATTGGCCTCTACTGGACTCTACTGGTCTCTACTGGACTCTGCTGGCCTCTACTGGCCTCTATTGGCCTCTACTGGACTCTACTGGTCTCTACTGGACTCTGCTGGACTCTGCTGGGAGGAAGCTGATCGACATGAACACACACGGTTACTGTATTTATCAAGTCTCCCACATTAAACAAAGCACTGGGGGTGAATAATTCACTACGCTCAGTGTGATCACGCTGTTTATGATCACTTCCTGTTTCTATGATCACTTCCTGTTTCTACGATCCGACTCGGCGTTCTGCTGCACGGGGAGAAGGTTACTGGTGTGACAGTGAAACAGTGAGAGACATGTCCACAGCTGAACTGTGAGACTTTTATTGGAGGAGACTTTGCCTCTTCTGGACCAAATCCTTGATCCTGGCTCGTTTTCTTTCTTTGATCAGTTTTAGCATCGACTTTGTGGCCAATCACCTCCATGCTTCACATTTCCTCTCATCCTGACTTCAGATGATGGAAGAAGAAAAAGAAAGACATTTGTTGTTTTTGGGTTCATGAACACACAACTTAGCAGGTTATTAACTTTGCCAGCGAAGTCGGCCGAGAAGGTGATGTCTCCGTGTATTTCTTTATTGGTTTGTTTGTATGTATTTGAACAACTTTTCACAAAAACTGCTCACCTGAATTACATGAAATCTTCAGGGAGAATTTGTCCTCCGGTCCATTAGATTGTGGGACGTTAATGCTAACCGATTCCTCATCACACTAAATCTCCTCTGAAATGTTCCAGTGCTTTCAGAACTAATAAATCTCCCAGAATGCCTTGCAGCTTCTCCTTCACCTGCCAGCTGAGCCGTTTCCATAGCAACGAATCACGTTTCACACAGTGATGCTACCTGACCCACCTTGTTAGCATCGATACGAGCTAATGGCTATCACGTTAGCAATGCTAACTTGTTTCCACAAACAAATGTGGCGTTGGCGAAGGTCTGCGCTCTAATGAGTGTAGCTCTAGTTTAAGATATTAATAAATTGGGCCCTGAGTATCTAAGTATCAGAGTGTCTCTGGAGCAAAAGGCAGTGTACACCCAGTACCGGTCCCTCAGAGGACGACACACTGCAGCCAAGTAAGACACAGTAATTCACCTCTTAATGTGGGAAGAAACTACAGTAGTTCAGAGTAACGCCATCATTCACAGACTCTTCAGTTTATGTTGCAGGCAGTCATGTGATCGTATTGATGGCGGGCTGCGGACCCAGACGTTGTGTACGGGGCTCATCGGCGATGTCTTACTGGTTTTTGATATGTGGGGTCTGGACGTTAACGCAGCCTCCCACAAAGATCCTCCTGAATCACCAGAAGACATTCCTTTATCTGCCTCCTCCCGACTCCAGTTCATCCAGGACTTTTGATCACCTTGACAGCGGCGTGAAGCAAATCCTCACATGAGCTGCTCTCCTGTCGGCCTGTCAGACGAGTCGCACATCTAACAAATATTCTCCCTCACAGTTTGCCGGGCGTGTCGGCAGACGTATAAACGCTCCAATTCTACGGCTCATTTCCTCCCTTTTTCAGCCTCCTGAAGCCAACTGCATCCCGGCTGGAGCTTCAAACTCTGTCGTGGGAAATGCACTGGTACTTCTAACGGAAGGGATCAACTAATTCTGTGGGACTTCATTTAATAGCCTGATATTGTCTGGAGCTGCTGACGGAACAGCAGAGCTGAAAGATAAGTCAGTCTGTCAGCTGTGGCCTCATGCAGCTCGTAACACACGCCGGTTTCCTGGAAGAGGGAAGCAGCAGCCACGTTTTATCATCAGAATCCTCCACAGCAGCAGGTGGAGCAGCTCAGAGACACGCTGCGTGGAGCTGAAGCTGCAGAAGCTGAAGCTGCAGAAGCAGGAGTCTGTTGGTCCGCTGGAGTTTTCACTATTTACTTGCATGTTGTTAATGTTCTGTGGCCTGATGCTCTGCAGTCGCTCTGCACCCAGTCTGGATCTGTTCAGAAGACGGAGGGAGGAGTTTGACTCCAATCAAGCTGAGTCATGTTTCCTCATAACAGCGTTTGGCAGTAAAACCCTGGAGGAGACAAAAACACCAGCCTTCAAAATGAAGCAATAGACAGTTTCCCTGCTGGAAATTTAAGGTAGTTTCTTGTTTTGGTTTTCTTTTACAAGGTGAAATCTACTTTTTAAAACCTCACCTGAGGCCGAGACTTCTCAGGATCTGTGTGTGACAGAGGAGGTCGTTGATTTGGAACCACTGACGTCATAAAAGCAGAAGCAGGATTGTAAAACACTGATGGACTAGGATTAATGGTAATTCTGACAGCCAGCGACTGACTGACAACCACAGGATCTGAACAGACATTATTGATCTGAGGGTTTTTATCAAAGGGCAGATTAGATGACTGATCAATGATTTTAATGACGGAAGAACAAAATGTGAAAACATTTGAAACGGACCAGCAGCCTCAGTGTGGCGGTTCTCAGGCAGAAGGTTCTAGAGACTGCCGTGTTCAGGCTGAAACCTGCCTTCACTCACTCTCTCCTGGATTTAATCCAGCCACCCTCAATTCACTGGATTAAAAAAAAAAAAAACCCCAGTGAAACAATAAAGTGACCAAATTTTACCCTGTCATCATTTCTTCCTATTTCTATTAATTTAACTGAGATAAACTTCACTCATATTTCAGTGATACAGTAAGTACGCTGGCCTGGGAGAGCAACACACTACCACATAGAGAAAACACAAGAAAAACACTACTAAATAGAGAAAACACTACTAAATTCAGAACAACACTCGGACTAGAGGAAGAGTCCAGACCTCCGCATGAGCTCTTCTTCCTCAGCACAGGGAATCTTTGGCTGAAATCAGGAGGAGCCCCTCAAATCAAAGGGGGGGACAGATTCTGCTGGTCTGAGACCCTAAAAGGAGGAGCTGCTGTGGGACACTGAGCAACCGAGGGTTTCCTCCAACTGAAGCTTCATAGTGAGGAAACACGTTTTCACGGGTGTGCTGCTCTACTACCAAGAGATAACGAGGATGGATGGATAGATAGACAGATAGACAGATAGACAGATAGACAGATAGATAGATAGATAGATAGATAGATAGATAGATAGATAGATAGATAGATAGATAGATAGATAGATAGATAGATAGATAGATAGATAGATAGATAGATAGATAGATAGATAGATAGATAGATAGATAGATAGATAGATAGATAGATAGATAGATAGATAGATAGATAGATAGATAGATAGATGGATGGATGGATGGATGGATGGATGGATGGATGGATGGATGGATGGATGGATGGATGGATGGATGGATGGATGGATGGATGGATGGATGGATGGATGGATGGATGGATGGATGGATGGATGGATGGATGGATGGATGGATGGATGGATGGATGGATGGATGGATGGATGGATGGATGGATGGATGGATGGATAGGTAGATGCTGGTTTTCTTCTTATCTGATCATCATTGAAACACATCCAAACTGAAAGTCCATGTATCAGCAGTGTTTTTACTCTATCCTATAAACCAGACCTTGAATGTGTTTGAAATGTCACACAGCTGATTGTTCACTTGTTTTATCAGTTAATCCCATTTAGGTGAGGTCTTGTGTGAGTTGGTTCGCTGAGAGAGTTTCCTCACTTTAACCGACCTTTCGTTGAAATGACTTCATAAATCAGAAGGAGAAGAAGCTCTGCACTCCCTGCAGCGTGTTCAGGAAGATATAATCCCGAAGGGGATCCAGACTGTGTTTCACTCTCTTCTTGAGACTGCAGCACATTCACTATATTAACCATGTTAGAAACACCGTGTTTAATTTTGCAGGCACTGAAATGTCAGCATGTGAAAGAAACGCTTCTCCTCCTGCAGAACTTTTCCTTCCCGTAATCCCAGAATCACTGTGAGCCGTTATCTCGGCGTGCAGCAGCGTCTGGGCGGACTTCCTTCAGGTGATGCCGCCGTCACTTTGTGACCTTGTGCGTTTTGCGCTGAAACTGAGAGGGGTGATTTGTCACTCAGCGTCCGCCACACCGCCGCCCTGCGGGTCACCTGCTGTCGCTGCTTCGGCAAACAGCCACTCTCGTCCAGCGCTTTGTGTGTCTTTAATGTCGAGCTGCTCGTCTCACAACCCCTGAGTGAGTGTGTGGTCATGTGATCTGCACCACGAGTACTGGAGGAAGAAAAACGGCCACATTCAGGTGTAAATTCATCCGTTCAGAGCTTCGTGGTCGAGGATCCGGTTCCCTCCAACTATCATGACTTTGGTTGAAAACTGCTGCAGATGGAAACCTGAGAGATCTGTGTGTGTGTGTGTGTGTGTGTGTGTGTGTGTGTGTGTGTGTGTGTGTGTGTGTGTGTGTGTGTGTGTGTGTGTGTGTGTGTGTGTGTGTGTGTGTGTGTGTGTGTGTGTGTGTGTGTGTGTGTGTGTGTGTGTGTGTGTGTATATTTGAATGTTGCACAGTTTAGTTAAGCGAGTTAAGTTCAGTTTCTAGGAACCAAAATAAAGCATTTCAAAGCTCCTGCTCTCACTATAAGAACTTATTGGCTCCAACGACCCCGAGTGAGACGGAAAAGAGAACTAATGAAGGGAAATAGAAGAAAAGTCTAGAGTGGATCAGACTCGTTACAACCGGGGACACTTTGGGTCACGTCACGGTGTCCGGAGCCAATAAATAAATAAAATTGTCTCATGATATCTGTGAAGCCGTCTGCTTAATGTGAAAGTTAATACGATGAAGAATGTGTGAACGTCCTCAAGGATTAAAATAACATTAAATGCATCTTCCTGTCATGTGAAGTGAAGCATTACTTCAACTATTAACTTTAAGCATTCGTCGTCTCACACTTTTCGTCTACGGAATTTCACAATAAAAGTATTAATCAATGTTTTTTTAGAAATCATCAAATTACAAACAATAAAGATATGAGAGGCTTTTATTGTGACAGTGGAAGTCCGTTGGGAAGGTCCTGAAAACAACCTGCATCTATACAATACCCATCACCTTTCTCTGTACTTCACTGGAGCTTATTTTATCTGTTTATTGGTATTTACACATTTTAATCATGTTCAGTTTTATGACAAGTTATAGCAATAAACTGAGGAAAGAAACAATCGTAAAGAAAAGACAAAGACGTTGAGGGCGACCACGACTGTCAGGGTGGAGACGTGGACATTATCTGTGATTAGTGACAGTGATTTGCTGAGTCGGGAGCCGAGACGTATTTCAGAATGACTCTTTGAGCTGGTTTTAAATAAGCTCTGCTGTCAGCTTCACACCTGATTATTGCTTTATTAAAGAGCATGAAGGACTCCTCTTGTATCTGCTCCCCTTATTAGCTGAAACGTGGCCGTATGGACGGCTTAACTTGGATTTAATGACAATGCATCTCAGGAGATGCTGCATGAAAACCCAATTAAAAGCAACAAACAGTGTATTGAATGACTTTTGGTGTGAAGGAACACAAAGTAACCCTCATGGAGCGGAGCGAGAGTTTTTAGAAGAAATAATGACTTGACAGGAATCAATGGAGGATATACTGGAGCCAATAAACACTTTATTAAAACATGTAGTTTGAAAAGTTAGAGACGTTAAAACTCTTGAGGCAACTGAAGGAATATAAAACTAAGTGAATATGAACTTTACATGAACAAATACTCTGCTTGTACTTGATGGATCCCAAAGAGATATATTAGGAATTATGGCATTGAATGAAGGATTACTGGTTCTCAGAAACGTGTGTTGTACACCTGCAGATCCTCAAAGCAAACTCCACTCTGACTTTGAATGAATGTAGTGTTTTGGATCTGCTCCGTAGTGAATCTCAACCCAGCAGGTCACTGCACATTCTTTTCCAAAAGTAGTATTCATTGTTCTGAATGGTTAGAAATGAGCTGAATACAATTTTAAATAATAATTTGATCCAGATTGTCTCCACCTCTCCTCACCTCTGTCTGTCTGTCCTCTCTGTCCCTGGCTGGTTTCAGGTTTTAAAAAGTGTGTTGCTCCAACCAGCCAATCAGAAATCAAACCCTATATAGTGTCATCGGGGGTTTAGCCAATCCCGATCAAGGTAGGCCCTCCCTTTGACTCCTCCCACAATGAGGCAGCTCTGCTCTGGTTTTGGTCGTTCAGGTTGCAGGCCTCTTATGTAATGTGTCAAAGCGCCGCTCCGTCCCTCTGCAGCGCCCCCTACGTACAGTATCGCATTCATGCCTGGGCGGTAATCACCTTCCTCTCAAGCCAAAAACTAATTACACAGCCATGAATTGGCAGTTTACCCAGTGAGGCGAAGCTTCCACCGGCAGTAATGTGATTCACAGGCAGGAGACGGATGGCACGCCGCTCCTCCGCTCCTCCCTGAAGGTCGTCCTGCTTCCCGCTTCCCGCTTCCCGCTTCCCGCTTCCCGCTTCCCGCTTCCCACTTCCCACTTCCCGCCAGCAGCAGCGTCTCCTGGTCGTCGCCCGTCGTTCTCAGGTGTGTTCTCTCGACACTCCAGCTGTTCTCGCTGGCTGAGGCGACGCCAACAAACAAAACAGTGGTACATTTCCACCTGCAGAGGGAACGTCGCCGAGCGGCACAGCCGGCCTGACCCGGCAGCTTCCTGCTGGGTCACGTGTTCTGCTGACGCCCGACTGAGTCTGTTTCACAGCCTGGGAGAAAAATAGACTGATGTTCAATACATGTTTGCTCCGCATCATACCGGGGGTGATCACTTGTGCCCGACGGGGAGGAGGTTCGACGGCTCCGCCCACACCATGTTCGTACTATATTGTAATGTAGAACGACGGAGGTTTAGTGGAGGAGGGCTGCGTCGGTACTGCTGGAAAAACGTCATAATTGCAGAGCGAAAGGGCAGAAAAACTTGTCGCATAATATCTTGTGTGTTTGTGTTCTTCAGTCGGAGCTGAAAACTTTTGAAAAGTGCACCATTACTTTAGGCAGAGAGTGAGAGTGTGGGTTTAAAGGGCGAGTTGACTTCTTGAAATACGGATTAACAGACAATAGAGCTCAGATTCAACACATCAGACACGCAGAGCAAACCTCATGGAGGTTGACAATTACAATCAAATACTATTTAAAAGACTTGAAAACGTCTGAACGTTGCTGACAGGAGTGGACGGAGACAGAAGTCGAGGAATCGGTGGTGTGGCCGCAGCCTTCTGGGGGAGAAGATGTCCCTGTTCATTATAAAAACTGTGTGTTTCTGCAGTAACAGAGCTGTATCTTCACCTCCTCATTAACCCCCGTGTTTGACTCTGGTAATGAGCTTCCTCTGGTTGAATAATGTTGCTGTCAGACGCTTCAGAAGTACATTTCTGTGAGATCGGTCCAGTGAGGAAGTGGTTCTGCTGGTGAATCGCACCACCAGCTATCCGTCTCGTTCTGCAGCCGGCCTCACGTCTTATTCATTATTCACCACTTCTATTTGTTTAGCGTCTAAACTTTGACTTTTTATTTAAATGAGGACAGTGTTTGTGCACAATTATCTTTATTTTTTCTTTCAAGAACTACATAACAAGAGGAAAGTTTTGTATAAACAAAACTACTTGTACTTCTTTGCATCTCAAGCCATAGAAGGTCAGTCCTCTCAACACGGACGTTCTCCTCACGCCGTGTTGTCACACAGATCTTTATAGGCTCTTTGGCTGGTTTCGCTGCAAAAAGAGTAAAATACTCAAAAGAATGTTCAACAAAATGATGAGCTGAAAGGACAAATATCCTGTTTATTACTTCAGCTGACGTAGAAGCTAAACATCTGATCAGCTGTTTTACCAGACGATCTCAGATTCACCAAACACTGCAGGTGCTCCCGGCGGTGGGAGAGCGCCCCCTGTGGCCGCTACGTTCACGTCTCCGCTCGGTGAAAACATGTTGGATTCAGTGTCGTTCCCACCGGAGAAACCGAAATCCAAGCAGTAGCAGTAAATCTGTTTAAGACAGAAGTATAAATCTGCTGCTCCATCACCTCACAAGCTGTTTGTTCTCCTTCCAGAAATCCGTGGTTTAATCGAATCACACGGAAACGGAGTGAAATCAAACTATCAGTAGAACGATCACACCCAAGGTGTTTTCAATCTGACGAGTATTAATCTGCCCATGTGACGTCGTGTCACATCAAGCAGCTGGTTCTCCAACCTTCCCACTGAGAGGAAGATATTTGGATCCAGTAATTGCTTTTAATGCAATTTGAGTTTTTGAAACTCACTTTTATCTTTTCATATTTCGCAGGATCATTAATTTAAATCCAGACTGGGCGTGTCAGTACTTCTATATTTGCTGTCTCCCTCCATGTTTGATTGAGTTTTTGGTGCTTGCTGGCTAACGGAGCTCCATCTTGTTTCCATAAGAAATATAAAAACCCAACATCTGCTGCTGAGACGCACAGCTCAGTGGAATGGAACCCGCTCCATCAGCGCTGCTACCACATCATCATTCCCTTCGTCTCCAGACACCACAGTTGTTGAGATCATTTAGTTCTTCCCCGGAGTCTCTTCATATCCCGGCAAGAATCCACCTTTTTTCACACGGATCCTCACAAAGTTAAAGAGTTGGTGAAAAGTTTCTGAGCAGATATAACAGGTATTTGGTACAAAGAATTTTTTAAACACGACTACATCATGAAACACTTCAAATAATTTCCTATTAACTCAAAATGCTCATTCTATTAGCTGCTAAACAAGCAGAGTGTGTATATATCATTAATGAAGCCTTAAAGGTTTAGTAAGAAATGAAACTATCTGCTCTGGAGATTAATATCTGAGGTAATAATTACAAGGCCAAAAAATATATTGGTTTCAGTGTGTAAACCGTTTTTTGCTGGAGTCCATGTACATCTAAATAAAAGCAGGGTAGTAGTTCACCAGAACCCGTGAGGAAGCATTTAATCTCAGTATCCTGTGGAAAGTTTGTCTGAGCAAAATACAAATAAAAAAAAACTAAAACAAACTCACAATGATGAACAGAATTTCCTCTGTCGAACCAATCGGGACATGAATTCATGCTATCATCGTATCTGGACATCTTGACTGGAGTGTTGGGCTGTCACTGGTGCTGCAGAGCTGCCTGATTGTGGGAGGAGTCAAAGGGAGGGCCTCCCTTGACTGGGATTGGCTAAACCCCCGATGACACTATATAGGGTTTGATTTCTGATTGGCTGCTTGGAGCAACACACTTTTTAAAACCTGAAACAAGCCAGGGAGAGAGAGGACAGACTGTCTTCACTTCTGGGACGTCAGTCCAGGTATGGGGACGAGTAGTACTGCTGGAGAACCTTTAAGAAGGGAATTTAGCAGAATATGAGCCTTTAAAGCTGCAGGTATATTCTGTATAACATTCTGAACACTTTAACGTGAAGGAGACCAATCAGGAGTGAGGAACCTCAGATCTTTGATGTGTACCAGGACTGGAATCGCTGCATTTAACTGCACCA
Organism: Lipophrys pholis; assembly: GCF_963383615.2. Classification (NCBI taxonomy): domain Eukaryota; kingdom Metazoa; phylum Chordata; class Actinopteri; order Blenniiformes; family Blenniidae; genus Lipophrys; species Lipophrys pholis. Next base: position 1,469,635 of record NC_137634.1, on the reverse strand, counting down.
GCTGCACGATCACACCTGAGATGATACTACTGTAATAAAACCAGTGTGAACGCAGTAACTGTAACATAGCATCACGTTTACTAGAATACGAGAAGCTGGAGCTCCGAATCACTCTCAAAGCTCAAGAGTTCCACTTTTTTTTATTTCCATCTAAAGTCCGTCTGGGGGTGTGACTCCTTTGTTTAGTGCCTCTCATCATATTTAACTTGGTCCTCCAGCTGATTACACTCAGCTTCATCCCACCGAGACAAGCTGGAGCCAAACCCAACATCTGCTGCCGAGACCCGCGACGGCGCTGGATGAAACCTGTTTCCTCAGCTTCTGGAGTCACATGCAGTCCAGCTTCATTCCTCAGACGTCGATTCACACACAGTTCACAGGAGGTGAACGTCTAGCTGAGCACAAGTGTCTTCGTGGGTCGAGGAATGTGCTTTGTTTGTCTTGTAGTAGTTTGGCTGAAAAAGCCTAAATTAACTTGTGTATGTGTTTAACTTTCCCGTGGCCTCACCACCCACAGGAAGGTTCTGAATGGTGCAATGTGATCCGGGTGACGGTGCTCAGACTGACACCACCACCACCCGGACAGGGGTAAGAGGGAGAAGATGGATGGATGGATGGATGGATGGATGGATGGATGGATGGATGGGTTTAACTTCTGTTGATTCTGTTTCCCTTCAACTGAACCATTGTTGACCAACAGTCTCTGTCCTGCCTGAGGTGGAAAACCTTCAGTTCCAGCTTCTTCTCAAAGCAGCCATGTTGAGATTCACATGCACGTCGTCTGGTCCTGGTCCTGGTCCTGGTCCTGGTCCTGGTCCTTGTCACAATGTTGGTAGTAACTAGTAGTTCTGCACATGCTCAGTAGAGACAATCAGAACAAAGTTTCCTCTGTGGTGCCATGACTCCCAGGCCATATTCTCCTGGACGCCTCAGTAGATCATTTAGAATCTCCCCGGAGTCTCTTCAAGTCGCTCACTACAAGAGCAACATGTCATTTCTTTGTGCTGCACAGAGACGGAGGCCTGGTTCGCCTGATCACTGCAAAGACTTTCAACTCTTCTGACTGCCTGACGCCAGAACAGACCAATGAGGCGCTCCGTCTGCTGCTCTTCTATTCTAAGAACGCTGATGATGATCGTCCATTTCTTTTCTTTTTTTTTTTAATATTGTCATTATCGTAGCCGGCGAAGTGTTTGTGCGGCAGTTTGTCTTTTCATATCGTGGCGGTCAGTCAGTGTCGGTGTTCCGTCGGCTCGTCGGGTCCAGATTTCACCGAGCAGCGCCGCTTCAAATAACAAGTCGTCTCAGAGTGAAGGTTCCTCGTCTGTCCTGCACTTCAGCTAAAGACACAGACAGACAAGCTGGGATTAGATTTACAATCCTAGAATTATCACTGGATCACCAATAATCTTACAACGCCTGTTCTTGGACTGTCGGGCTGAACTTGGAGGAAAGTCAGACATCGTACGCATTCTGCACTACACCACCGTGTGGCGCAATGCTCGCACAGATACCTCCAGTGTACACACACACACACACACACACACACACACACACACACACACACACACACACACACACACACACACACACACACACACACACACACACACACACACACACACACACAGTTCAGCCAATCTAAGGAGTATGAAACATTTTTTCTTATCAAAGCTTTATTTCAGGATGTGATTCAATCATTCCTGTTTTAATCAACATCCAGGTTTACTTTCATGCATCTACAGTGAAAATGTCTCCTTCATTCTCTTTTTAAGGTCAACCGTCAATTTATCAACCACAATGACTGACTTTAATAAACCTTTCACTTCTGAACTTGGATTTATTTCAGTGGTTCTTCAGTCACTAAAGCTGAACATGTTCCTGCTTCGTCTTCGTCACACAACCATGGAATTAAACAGACGTAAGGACATTTATTCAAACCACCACAGATGTTCTACATTGTGGAGTTAAATTAAATCACACCACTTTAACTACATGGATACGATATAAAAGCTTGTTTATCACCAATGTAAATAAAACCTTCCACGGTTCCCACCTTCTTATCTGGTTCTTTAACACTTTCCAGAATCCAGCTGCAACGAGGCTGAACGATCTCAACTTCGCCTTTATCTTTCATTAAATTACATTTTCTGAAAAAGTAGCGTGTAATTACCGTAGCTTTTGTTAAAACGCATGCAAACAAGCACTCTCACAGTGAAATAACAGCTCAGGCTTATTAAATCAAGCCTCGTCTAATTGGCTTACCCTGCTTGGAAGAAGATAGGAATCTGGAGAGTCACAGGCGGCTGCATCTTCCTCTCCTCCTCATCGCCTCCTCACACTGCGTGCCGATGGAGTTGTTGTGTACATGTTGACTTTCTGGCTGTGATTTGAGTGGAAAGTGTTTGGGGAGGAGATGGCGAAGCCGCCTTTGTTCAGCTGTACATGCAGTCGGCAGCACTTTCTAAATAGCTTGAGTAACACTGACATCTGCTGGGACACTTTATTCTAACTGGTCAGAGCGAAGGGCCGCAGCTGAAAGCAGGAATGCTGCAGGCAAACACAGACAGGAGCACGTTGTGGGTGAGCCCAGGCCACTTCTGGTGATGAAATCTGCCAGCAACGAGTCCACGTCTGAAAGATATGCAGCTGAGAGGAAGCAAACAGAAGATGCTGCTGCTCCATAACGACCTGAAGGGTTTGTCTGAATGACTTCAGCTTCATCATCAGGTCGGGGGTGTTCCTTCACCGTGATTCAGAAAGTATTCAGCTGAAACCACTTTCCACTTCAAGGTTTTATTTCCCTTTAGTAACTTCATCAGACGATGCTGCGTCTCAATCAGGGATTTTTCACTGGAGTTTCTGCAGCTGCATCATCATCATCATCATCATCATCATCATCATCATCATCATCATCATCATCATCATCATCATCATCAGAGTGATGACGTTTTAACAGGCCGAGGAAGAGTCTACGCTCTGACCCAGGATCAACATATCAGGATGTCTGTTACCTGGATTAACTAATCCAGACATTCTGGATGCTGATCAGCATTAACGCGAAGCAGCTTAACAACTCGGTAGTTCAAATCAGACCTACGTGTGCACGTTCACATGAAAGGGGCGGAGCTTGCAGCGGGTGACCAATCACACAGGAGAGAAGAGAGAACCAGAGTTAATCCTGAAGTTACCTAGCTAAGAGAGACTTTCCTTCCTAACAAACTCTTGAGCCAATAAAACAGCCTCCCACCTGTGACATCACCTTCTAGACAAGAGAAAAACACAATAACATTTAAATGACAACGTAATTTTTCATTACTGAACTATAAGAAACAATTACATCAAATATTCGTAACCAATTTCCTTCAAATGACAAAAACACGATGTGAATGAGAGTTTCCAATCCTGTGACTATCTTCATTAGTGTTTCTGGAATATTCAGTCATTTTGTTCATGAAATGAGGAAAACATCTGCTTGAATCTCATGAATGCAGGAAAGTAAAACCTCTCAGGAGCTGCAGAAACACTGACGACCCAGTTAATGTTGGTGTTGGTTCATGTCCCCATGTAAAGTCATCTTGTTCAGCGTTTAGCTGCAGGACCATGAGAGTGGAGTCCTAATGCTGCGGTTCACCGGGACTCCCTCCACTATCAGCAGATAAAGAACCAGACTGTGTCAGGAAGTGTGATCACACCAAACAGAAGATAAACTTCACCTAATGGACCTCAATGACAGAGTTGGTGCTGAGCAGCAGTCAAACGTGACGGACTTCAAAGATGAAGTGTTTCCTGTCAGGAGGTCAGGATGATCCTTTAGTTTGAGGATTTAAAGTTTCTGGCGTTTTCTGTGTTGGTCTTTGTAAATCAACAGATGATTGATAAACACATTTTTCCGGCGATGAGTGAAAAGTGGTGTCATTATTTCCCCCACGTGTTTGTTTATAATGCCGTTTGACTCCAGTCGCTCCACAACAAGAAAATAAAGTACAGATCCAGAATGAAACTAACAGACTTTCCTTTTCTGTCTGATTGCAGGTAAGACGTGTTTCTGTCTCCACGCTGAAGGGCGGCCGGTCTGTGAGCGTACTGTAAGATTCAACCTCTGCTCGCTGGAAACCACTGTGGGTGTGTGTGTGTGTGTGTGTGTGTGTGTGTGTGTGTGTGTGTGTGTACGCTGCAGTGGCTAGTGTGTGTTTCATTCTGAGCCTGTCTTGTTGATATTCATCTCGCTAATTTACAATTCGCTCACTCCTGCAAGGACTCTGAGTCTGTCCTTGTGTGTGTGTGTGTGTGTGTGTGTGTGTGTGTGTGTGTGTGTGTGTGTGTGTGTGTGTGTGTGTGTGTGTGTGTGTGTGTGTGTGTGTGTGTGTGTGTGTGTGTGTGTGTGTGTGTGTGTGTGTGTGTGTGTGTGTGTGTGAGAGAGAATGATCAGGTGCCATTAAGACCTAATTAGATCCAAATGGCTGTTTGTTACTTGTGGAATGCGAATGACCCTCCTTCATTCTTTACTCCTTCACTCCTTTACTCCTTTACTCCTTCATTCTTTACTCCTTCACTCCTTTATCCTTCACTCCTTTACTCCTTCATCCCTTACTCCTTCACTCCTTCACACTCGTTAGAAGAGTCTGACGAATCGCAGCCAAAGATCAGAAAATCTCTTTTCCATTCAGTCTCTCTTCTTCTCGTCCTTGAAGAGTAACACATGAAGACTTGTACCGTTTTCACCCAACTCGCAGTACAATTTTGAATATTTATTTAAAAATAGAGAGAAAAAAGAAAGTTTAATGACATCATATAGGCAGAGGCTTCCTGTGCATCATCTTTTAAAATGGATGTAAAATAAGTGAGAGCAACTCATTCTGATTCCCTCCGCAGCTGATTGAAGCAGCAACTTCCTGTCCTCACTCTGGTTTAGCTGGTCAGATTAAATCCACAGAGAATGACCAGCTGCACAGTTTATTTTTTAACAAAGGAGATAAGAGGAGACTAGAGTCAGAGAAAGCTCATCCTACAAATGCATCTCGTAGGAAAATAAAGTCTCCTAATAGACACAGTTCGATGACTCTAACCACAGAGACGGCGGCTCGTTCACACTGCAGATAAATCAGACCTCATTCAGACTTTCTGCTCACGATGACTCAGATCAACCCGTTTTGTGTTCAAGCTCCGATTCCCATGTTTTCCCTCCAGACCCAGGCCTCCTTCATATGTTCAGGTATTTTTCTACTGATTCGTCATCGACGTTTGACTGACGTCACTGATAAACGGCGGAGGAAGCGGCTCCGCCAGAATAAAAGCTGTGCTGAGCTGTGTTGCCAGATATGACGGTATCCCCCAATCGGGGAGCCAAACTCTCTGACCTTTTAACTTTATTTCATGGATTGGTGTGTTTATGGCATGTTTTTTATCACGCATATAATAGTTTTATGGTTTTAACATGATTCCTACAGGCTGAGGTTTGGGCTGGTTTCTATTGAGGTGTCTGGGATTTACTTTAGCCCCGTTTCCACAGTGCCCCTTGGTGCCGGTGCCGGTCGGGTCGGCTATCTGTAACCAGACCCATATCAGTACCGCGTTTCCATTACACGGGGTTCGGTTTGAAATGTAGGCGGGGTTATGAACGGTTGTGTAATCACGCAGGATGTGACGCCATAACGGGAGGACATTTTCAAAAAAGTGACCTGATTGCTGCCGGTCAACTGATTGGAAATGGCTGCTTGCTGGGAGAACAGCGGTCGTCACGGACCAATGAGCAGACGGCAGTGTTGAAGCTCCTCCCCCTCATATCCGGCACATTGTGCCTGGTACCCCAAGTGCAGGGGTAGCGAGAAATGGCTACCAATGGTACCGGTTGTTAACGGTTCTGAGTCGGTGGAAACGCACAACAACCGGTTCCGACCTGACCCGTACCGGCACCAAGGGGCACTGTGGAAACAAGGCTTTCGTTTGGACCCAAATGCAGACTGGAACACCAGAGATGAGCTCAAAAGACTTAATTCAAAGTCTCGAAGTGGCAGCAAAGGTTTCCGAGTGGAGAACCAAGCCGAGGTCAGGAGACAAGCAAAAGGTCAGAAACACAAGGAGGAAACAGAGACGCTGGATGTTTGACATGAGAAGACGATCTGACACACTGGGAGAGAAGGGGTTGATATACATGAGGAGATGAGACGCAGGTGGAACACATTGAGGTGATGACATGAGGATGAGGAGAGTTAATTGGAAATGTGAGGGGAGCGTCCGACACACACACACATACAAGACTAGGAGACACCAGGACAAGTCGGATCGACGTGGTGTTTTTTTCCAGGATTCTGATTGGCTAACATGGCCTTATGCTTCTCGCTACACTGCCCCCTACAGGTCTGGCTGCTCATAGCAGCTCTGAACTAGGTGGATATGCGGTCCGTGTATATGAAGAATTTTCTTTTTTTAAAGGTAGAGGGGATATATCCGCTTTTGTAAAAACTTGTTGATGTGTAAATGGGGCCTTAATCATCTGCAGAGCCGCGGCCCAGTTTTCTCTGGAGGAGATTTTATTGGATTAAAAGAGATGCTGCATTGATTAGAGACACAGAAGAGTGTCTCTTAGAGAGACTACAATCAGTCAGGCGGAGAAAAACAAACATTTCCTGTCAAACATCCAGTCCTTAAAATGAGTTCATAGTAAGGATGATACAGTACATGTGTATAGAGCAAATTCAACATTAATAAACTAAGCTCTAACCTAAAACACTGAGATTAATAGACCATGAACTGACTTCATGAAACAAATCTTCCTTTGAAAGAAAATGAAGGGACTGATTTCACTGTAAAAAGCTCAGAGAAGAGACTGTGTTGTTCTATTGTCTAAATCTATGAAGGTTTACAAACATGAAAGAGACACAAACAAAGTGAAGGACCTGAGATAAACAACAGATAAACAAACAGGTTAAATAAAACACAGCCTCAGTTGGGAGCTTTTGCCTTCATACATATTTAATATCCAGAGTTTCTGCTCCTAGACGATTTTACGTCTCAAAACATTTTTCTCGGCTGGCTCGCCAACATTTTTATCTGTGACTTTATTTGAAGATACGTTCTGTGTTGTACACGTTGTTATGTTTTCTGATTCTCTTCTTTTACCTCCAACTTTGACCTGTTGACCTCTTCTATTCCGCATTTTTCTTTGTTTTGGGTTTTTTGGGCGTTATTTCCCGTTCAGACTTTTTTGCTGTAAATCTTTGATTTGTTTGATGACTCCATGTTCTCTCAGCTCATTTTACACTCGGCTGCTTCTCTGTGGTTGAAGGATCTTTCTCTGTGAAGCATGAAGCTAAAAGATTTGCAGTTTACTATAGAAAGGCTTTTTCTGTAGGAGTGTTTTAGTCTGGTGACCAGTACTCGAGTATCCAGCCTTTCTTTGCCCCCACCTCCTCCTCCTCCTCCTCCTCCTCCGCCTCCTCCTCCCATGATGGCATTTTGATTTCAGTTTTCCATTTCCAGTTTATCACAGTTTGATAAGGTCACCTCACGCTGTCACCTGCAGTATCCAACTCCCATTTACTCAACCGGCCCCGAAATGCTGTTATCACTATGAAATATTGTCTGGACACGGCGCGGCTCTTCCAGCCAGTGAAACATCAATGTTTACCGTTCAGGAATCAAGCCCTGGCCTCCATCGCTCTCTTCCCGAGGAAATAAACGGCGAACCTGTGACAGGGATTACTAATCCCTCTGCTCGCTGGTCGTGCTGCTACAATCCAGCAGAAGGAGAAGGTCCCAGCCACTGCTCCCAGTTTAGGCCCCAGAGGATAAGGCCAAGTAATATTTATTTAGCAGAATAAACTCTCTAATCCATTCCAATAGACGGACGGTGCTTGTTCTAGATTCATTCATGCCCCCCCCCAGTTCTCTGATGTCATGATCCACAATCACTCACACTTCCTCAATCATGTCCAGGCTGGAATTTCACATTTCTGTTTTTCCTATTTGCTTGTAAAGACGGTCTCTCATGGTTGTGCATGAGGAAAACAGGCGCTGGTGGATGGGTTTGGTTTGAGCAGCGGAATATGCAAATGAAACGACTGGGCGAAATGAGTTTTGAGTGATTAATTCTGTGAATGGAAATTCCTTTTTTTTTTTAAGATAGGTGTACCCGTGCTCATTGAGATGCGGGATTAAGTTTTGTAAGCCCTCGACAAAAAAGCCATTTAAGAATGACAATTGGAATTCACTTAATGAAATAACTTTTCATTTATATGCATGACGCTCAGAGAAAATTACTCCGGGGGCCTCAGCCGGCTCTCACAGGACCGACGCCTCCTAGAGGAGGAGAAGCTCCGACACGCCGAAACTCTCGACGCCATTTCTAGCTGCTGTTGTTGGTTGTTGTACTTTTAAAATGATGTGTCAGCAAGTAGCTTCTTTTTTTAGGGTTTTCTTTTGTCCAATAACAGACGTTTCCATCGTGTTCATCAATTTGAAATTGCTTTAAAGACAAAGATAAAAAAATCCTCCAGGAATCTCCGTAACTATCTTAAACGTGATGTTTCACATGTGATTGCTCACTGAATTGCTGAATTAAATGCTCTTCTCAATGAACACCTGAAAACTGAGCTTGGAAAAAAACCAATGTGCTGCTCCGATGATGATGATGATGATGATGATGATGATGATGAGGTCTGTCATGTTTACGGTGAATCTGTGTATATGTTCGGGCTGGACTCTGTTGTCCCTGAGACCACAGGCTTCCTCAAAGACAATGTGAGCTGGATGTTTGCGAATTCTTGAAGGAAATCGACGCTCGGTCCAAGTCGAGTAAAATCTAGTGAACTTGCTGAGAACCACTTTCGGATGGATGATGGGGGGAGGGTGGGGGGATGGATGGATGGATGATGGGTGGAGGGTGGGGGGATGGATGGATGGATGATGGGTGGGGGGATGGATGGATGGATGATGGGTGGGGGGATGGATGGATGATGGGTGGAGGGTGGGGGGATGGATGGATGGATGATGAATGGATGACTGTTAAACAGACGCCATCACGACTGAGGCCTTTAGTGGAGGATCGACGGTAATTGAGTCAAACTTAATTTCCTAAATCTTGTTAGAACATATATGACAAAAAAAAATCCTCACATTTCTTCAAATAACCTTTCCCTCTAAAAACACTTCACATCTTTAGCTGGGATTATTGTTTCTGTTGTTGACGACGTCTGATCAGATTCCATCGACGCAGAATCTAATCAGCCAATATTGGCTAACGGCAGAAACACCGGGCGGGCCCACGTAATGGGATCAGCTCACGCAGGAACTGGCCTCAGCCAAATAGTTAATCTGAAAATGACAGATGCTCCAACATGGTCTGGAGTTTCTCATTGAGTTAAACTTGTTTTGTGGGTTTGGACAGAAGTGACCAAGTGAAGGAGAGTGGAGTCATCAAGACGCCTGCAGAGCTGCAAGAAACGTCATTTTCAATCCCTGACACACCCGAGAGCGTCGCTACAGGGACTGCTCAGGATAAAAAGGGTCACAAAGTACTGAAAATTCTCTTTTTTATCCTATTTTCTGTGGCTCGATTCTAAATCCCAACCGGCACCAAGTTATTGTGAAGAGAATCATTAAGGGTGAAACTGTGAGAAGCGGCAAGGAGCTTCATTGGTTATTATTTTGACTAAAAATGAAAAATCCTTCATGTTTTTAAATAAACTGATCCATAGATGGGATCTTCATTCATTCGGTTTGGGGCATCGTTAGTATACAAGCTGCAGAAAACCTGAGAAGTGACTAAGTTCAGGGAAGTTCTTTTCCTACAAGTTTTACACACACACACACACACACACACACACACACACACACACACACACACACACACACACACACACACACACACACACACACACACACACACACACTAATGTAATCTGTAGACCAACAGTAACTGATCCAGATCAATATTAATGTAATTCATATCAATTCTGTGTGAAAATCACTCCGAGTGTCAGTGAAGAAAAAACTGAAAGATAAGAAACACAATCGATAGATATACAACATTATTTGTGTTTACTAATAATGTACCTCATTCCCATGATGCAATGGGATCTGAAGTTAAACCGTTCGATACCAATTTAATAAACAATATGATGTGACCACATATGTTCAATAAGTTATGTGACAGTTTAGCCGATATGTTAAATACTTGATGCATGACGATGCAATGAAATACTATTTGGTGCAAAACAATAGTCACAGTATAATCAAATATACAAGAGTAGAATCTGACCCGGTGAAATGACGTCTTCTGAAACGGCACCGAGGTTTAGATTAACTGAGGCGACGTGAAATAACAAAACTTGATTTAATATGTGGTGATACAGGACAGAACTCTATCACCTCAAAATGCTACATGCTAAAGACTGTCTCAAACACTAGCCATGCTACATGCTACATGCTAAAGACTTTCAGGGCTCACACACCAGCAATGCTACATGCTACATGCTAAAGACTTTCAGGGCTCAAACACTAGCCATGCTACATGCTAAAGACTTTCAGGGCTCAAACACTAGCCATGCTACATGCTACATGCTAAAGACTTTCAGGGCTCAAACACTAGCCATGCTACATGCTACATGCTAAAGACTTTCAGGGCTCAAACACTAGTGATGCTACATGCTACATGCTAAAGACTTTCAGGGCTCAAACACGAGCCATGCTACATGCTACATGCTAAAGACTTTCAGGGCTCAAACACTAGCCATGCTACATGCTAAAGACTTTCAGGGCTCACACACCAGCAATGCTACATGCTACATGCTAAAGACTTTCAGGGCTCACACACCAGCAATGCTACATGCTACATGCTAAAGACTTTCAGGGCTCACACATCAACAATGCTACATGCTACATGCTAAAGACTTTCAGGGCTCACATACCAGCAATGCACTGTATGTACACTGTAATATCTCGCTGTACAGAGGTTGCATCTTTTAGTGGAAAATAAAGATTTTCATGCTACGAGCTCAGATATTTTAGCAGCTATCGGCGTATTCAAACCATGCCTGCTCACACGTGTGTGTGTGTGTGTGTGTGTGTGTGTGTGTGTGTGTGTGTGTGTGTGTGTGTGTGTGTGTGTGTGTGTGTGTGTGTGTGTGCTAATAGGACGAGGCAGATCCCCACATGGTATCCGTAGCCGCGCTGCAGCTGGACGTACAGTACGAGTATCAGAGCAGCAACACTGTGAGCTTTGTGTCTGAGCTGCAGGCGCTGTTTTCCCCTGATGCAACACTGAGCCTGTGTGTGTGTGTGTGTGTGTGTGTGTGTGTGTGTGTGTGTGTGTGTGTGTGTATCCTGCATGTGGAAAAACACCCCAGTGAGAAGTTGTGAGAACGTAACAAGGCAGCCTGGTTGTGTATGTGTATATTTTTACACCCTCGTCTGATTAGAAATGATATTTATGTACTACTAATCTGTGCAGTAATTATGTTGAGCCCACTCATCAGTTGGACGATATCCAAAGTCAACGTGGCTGCTTTGGAATGAATGAATGAATGAAGAACTTTGTTTACCGACCGCGCCACACACACACACACACACACACACACACACACACACACACACACACACACACACACACACACACACACACACACACACACACACACACACACACACACACACACACACACACACACTAGCAGCCTGTTCAGGCAAAGAAAATCCAGTCTTTCTCCTGCGCGAAAAATAAACCTTCAGTCGGTCGTAGATGCAAAAGTTCAATATTACAAACTGATTGAAAGTACAACAAGGAGAAAGACTTTAGAAATGTCTGAGTGCACGTCTACATTTATCAGCTTGAGGGTTCTGTAGCGCTGCTGCGTGGTGAATCAATAAATATGGAGATATGATTGGTGATCAGGAACTACTGAGACGCTAAGACAGGGTCAAAGTGTGGCTCTCATCATGTTGGATATTTACTCTGTGAAAACAGCCGAGTGGGAGGAAAGTGTATCCTGACCCCAACCAACCACAGTTTAAGGACTGATTGAGCTGCTCAGGCAGCCCGGGAGGAAGATGCTCTATGATCTGGGCGTGATCGCTTCTGGCAATAATTAGAATTCCTAAAGTTGAAATGTTGAGAAGAAGCAGTGATGAACTTTCAGGCTGACAAGCAGGAAGCTCTCATTAAGAGAAGGTCATGTGTGTTTAAAGCAGATATAAGGGGATTCTTATTATAGCTTCACACAGAATGAGTAGAGTAAAAGTAAAAGTACCAATAATACAGAGTAAAGATCCTCCTGTTCAGAGTCCATCTCCACTTACTGAGTCTCCTGCAGCCACACACTGACAAATGCAGGAGCACCAACAACACCTTTATTATATATATATATATATATATATATATATATATATATATATATATATATATATATATATATATATATACCTTTATTATATGGATTCACAATAAATGACCGACCAGCATTTTCTCATTGTTTTGTAGAACTAATAATCAATCCCACTTTTCATTTCCTGTGTATGAAGAAGAGCTTTATAGAGCCGTCACCCCTGTGAACGGGTCCAGGGTGTCCAGTGGGAGCCAGTGTGATTTGAACACCGCATTCACGATTGGCTGAGATTTTACATTTAACTATAAAGTTTTATGAGTGCGACACCATTCATGGGAAAAGCTGCAGGTTTATGTGCACATCAGTATGAGAGGAAGAGCACCTCACAGAAACAACAACATTCCCACCGGAGCTTTTCCTTCTGTGCTGCGTTGGGAAACTATTTTAAACCATTTTAAACTCAGACACTGAAAACAAAGTGAACAGGACCTCCAGGGAGATATAACTATCAGCTGAATCCTGACGGATGTTGGTTTTATCAGATTTGATCTGGATTCTCCTCCAGAAAATTATTTACTTTTACCAACAAATTCATTCCACTCAAAGGCCCACAGGTATAAAACTCTGATTATACTATATATCTTTAACAATGTGAACTGTCTAATATTGGACACCAAGCAGTGTGTTTTGGTCGGATGCTGCTGTATGATAGGAAATACAGATACTGTATAGTTCCTAATAGAAGAGCGCCGTCGAACAGAAGAGCGCCGTCGAACAGAAGAGCGCCGTCGAACAGAAGAGCGCCGTCGAACAGAAGAGCGCCGTCGAACAGAAGAGCGCCGTCGAACAGAAGAGCGCCGTCGAACAGAAGAGCGCCGTCGAATAGAAGAGCGCCGTCGAACAGAAGAGCGCCGTCGAACAGAAGAGCGCCGTCGAACAGAAGAGCGCCGTCGAATAGAAGAGCGCCGTCGAACAGAAGAGCGCCGTCGAACAGAAGAGCGCCGTCGAATAGAAGAGCGCCGTCGAACAGAAGAGCGCCGTCGAACAGAAGAGCGCCGTCGAATAGAAGAGCGCCGTCGAACAGAAGAGCGCCGTCGAACAGAAGAGCGCCGTCGAACAGAAGAGCGCCGTCGAACAGAAGAGCGCCGTCGAACAGAAGAGCGCCCCCTTTTCCAAAGATGTGGAGCAAATGCTTTGCAATCTTTTTGAAAACAATAGACCCGAAATAAAGCATTGTAATGCAATGTGGAGTACTAAATACTACATTGTGGAGTACTAAATACTGCATTGTGGAGTACTAAATACTGCATTGTGGAGTACTAAATACTGCATTGTAGAGTACTAAATACTACATTGTGCAGTACTAAATACTGCATTGTGGAGTACTAAATACTGCATTGTGGAGTACTAAATACTGCATTGTGGAGTACTAAATACTGCATTGTGGAGTACTAAATACTACATTGTGCAGTACTAAATACTACATTGTGGAGTACTAAATACTGCATTGTGCAGTACTAAATACTACATTGTGCAGTACTAAATACTACATTGTGCAGTACTAAATACTGCATTGTGACACGTGATATTGAATGACCCAAACACCAAATGGAAGAAATATACTTATTTCAAAGCTCATAACTGAACCAATATAAAGATGTGTGTGTGTGTGTGTGTGTGTGTGTGTGTGTGTGTGTGTGTGTGTGTGTGTGTGTGTGTGTGTGTGTGTGTGTGTGTGTGTGTGTGTACACAAACATGTAAACTATATATACAGTATATAACAAACTTTATTTACTTTACACTTGAAAGTGTTTTCTTGTTGTGGTACTACTCTGTGTACATAATGAAACTGTCTATAATTTTGCAAGATCAAACAATTAGTACTGAAAATGACTATAATCCCAAATAAAATCAATTTTAATGAAGCATTCTGCTGCAAAATACAGTGAAATGTCAAAATACACGGTCTGACACCGAGGGTGAAGCAGAAGAGAGTCGATATCTCACAATATTACGGAGAGCGACCCAACAATCCCCCCGTGAGCCTCCACTCGGCCGCCGCTTGTCACAATAAACCAACGAACACGGCGGCTGATTTCCATAAAACATTAGTGCAGGTTCAGGCCCGGCCAGATCCTCCCAACAAACTCCACATTCATATATTCATCAGAGTGATCGCGGCGCTCTGCAGGCCTCTGAGGTCACTTCCTCTCCGGCACCTCGTAATCAGGTCATTGTTTGGAGCTGGTGCAGAGTCCAGCTTCTAGTCAGGTGTTTTACAAACAAGGCTCGGGTAATGGGAATCATCCAGCTAAATAAATAAATAAATAAATAAATAAACAAATAAATAAATAAATAAACAAATAAACAAACAAATAAATAAATAAATAAATAAATAAATAAATAAATAAATAAATAAATAAATAAATAAATAAATAAACAAATAAACAAATAAACAAATAAACAAATAAACAAATAAATAAATAAATAAATAAATTTAACTCGATGAAAACGGTCTGCTCATGTTTGCTCATGCGTTTGTCCAAACATCCAAATCCTCGCTATTTCTGCCGGCTATAATTAGCCGAGGCGGTGACGGACAGGGAAGGCTTCTCCTGCAGGGTTTGGTATCGACGCCTCCGGTACCAAGCCCGTTTCTTTACACATGAAAGTATGAAAATAACCCGTCACAGACGGAGGCTGCAGAGTTCTTGGTCGAGCGTCGTCTTCCTCTCACGCCTGGTGATTCTTGTGTGATGTGATAGAAACAACATATACTGGAGCTCATAGTTGATACATGAAATATATATATATATATATGTTTATTTATTTATTTTATGTAGGAAGGTTTAAAAGAAGCTTTAGGGGAAAAGGCAAAGCAAATTGAACATATGAGTCATCCATCACGACAGCTTGGAAATGACTCACTGGAGCAAAAAGATGTGTGACGGAGGAGAAAAGAAAAAAAACAATCCTTCAGCCGGCGATTACAAACAATGAAGAATGCAGATGGACATATTTCAGCATGTCAGAGAGTTAAACACACACACACACACACACACACACACACACACACACACACACACACACACACACACACACACACACACACACACACACACACACAGGGAGGAGGAAAGTAAACAGCCTGCAGGTTTGTGACGGCGGCGCCGCTCGTCTGCACTGAGCCGGCCAGCCACTAGGGGGCAAAGTAGCACTGCCCACATTCAGCAGCACTGACCCATTTTTCCAGCACCCCCACTCCTCTCTCTCTCTCTCTCTCTCTCTCTCTCTCTCTCTCTCTCTCTCTCTCTCTCTCCCTCTTTCTCTCTCGTCTGGTTGCATTTGTTGTTGCCCCCCTTTTGAAATGAAAATACGTACGTGAGCGTAAACATATCAGACATTAGCATATCAATGCTGCTGTGTCACTGCTGCAAAGGCCAAGCAGATCATTAACAAGACGGGGACATCAAATCATGACCGACCCCCCCCCCCCCGACACCCATTTGTCCTCATTCGTCATTAGCTGTGATGCATAGGTGGGGGGGCAATTAGATCAGGGCTTTTAAAAAGTGCTCATACCTGATTATCACCGGTTGTGTGTTCGCCAGGGCAACACGCCGCTGCAACACTTATTTACTTACCCCCCCCACCCACCCCACCCACCCCACCCAACCACATTAGACTGAGGGCTTCCTGGCAGAGTTAACAGGATTTAAGACTACAGCTATGTGGCCATAAATAATCCACCTCAAGTATCCTCTTATACTTCAAAGAGATGCTGGCGAAAGATTAACATTTTCCTGCTTTCACTGGGGGGGGGGGGGGGGGGGCTAAAAATAGTTTCATTCCCGGGTAGATTTGCTTTAAGGGTTAGAAACGAGTGGGTGGGATGTCATTGAACCCCCACGACCACGACCTCCCCCCCGTTACCCTGGAGGGGGGGTAATCACGACGACGAGCAGCAGCGTTGGACGAAGCGACAAATTCATTTCCTGTACAGTCCAGCTCGACCCCCCCCCCCCCCCCCCATCTAAACTCTGCCGCCCAGTTTTCATTACCGAGGAGCAGCATCGCGCCGACTCGGCTTCTGCAAGGAGACAAAAGCAGATTGTCGTGCTCATCACAGTTTTTCCAGGCAGCGTCTTTTGTTTGTTCCTTCTGCGACGCGGCGCCGGGGAAACGACAGCAACCAGCCTGGAACCACGAAGACCCGAATCTCCAGGAAACCAGCGAGACCAACGTTACCTGCACCTGAACACACAATCAGCAGATCCAACTTCAAGAAGAGTTGAGAGGCTGCAGGGAAGCAGGTTCCACCTCCGGACAGATCAGAGACGCTTCCATCCTGGAATATTGTTGCTCAGAGCGAAGATCTCCTTCACATTTCTTCATCTTCAATAAATATTCATTCTTGTGGTTCGCTGTGAGAGAGGAGGACTTCCCAGCATGCCTCATTCCTGGTGTGTGACTACCTTCAACGTCTTGATGTTGAGTCGATTATTATCAATATACAGTCGTGTTTTGAGTGATGAGAAGGGAATAGTGGCTAAACCATCATCATCATCATCATCATCATGACACACATTGTGTGAAGGTAAAACTTTAAGTAGTACTTGTAGTTCAAGTGAAAAAATATATAACATTTATGAGAAAATTAAAAATCGCCACGTTTCGAGAAATTCTCACTTTATGCAGGAACGCAGTATCATGTAGTATTATGCAGTATTATCTAATATCATGTAATACGTAGTGATATGTAATATCATATAGTATCATGTAGTATTATGTATTATAACACTTTCCAACCGATTATATTACACCTGAATGGAATTTGTTTATTTATCCAGATTACTTTTGCAATAAAGTCAAAGAAGGATTGAAATACTCATTTACAGTATTTATTAAGTTTCCTATAAAGGTTTGATATAGTTTCTCTTCAGCCAACGGTTATAGAATAAAGTTTAAACAATAAAATGAACTTAATTCCGCCGTTCTATAAACGGGTTGGAGAAAGAAAACCGTCAGTCATGCAGATTCTGGATGGAGAAATAAGGTCAGTGCATTTTGTGGTTGTTACTGGATTGAAGGTGAAACGTGGAGAATTTCTTTGTGTTCGATTAAATTAAAGATCTGCATGAGACATCTTCTGAATATTCTCAATACGAGTATTTTAGTTTCGTTCCCCTTCATCTACCAGGCGGAGGAGCTTCTGTGTAGAAAAGGTATCTAATAAACCAGCGAGTCTCAGGTTTTCTAATCCAGCATATAATCTGTCTGCAGTGAAATCAGTCACAAGGCAGATTGATGCAACGGAAGATATTTACCAAACTAAAGGCAAACGACCAGAATTAGACAGTGAAGATCCTGTCAGTGACTCGCTACTGCCACCTAATGCACAAACCTCAAATACTGCATCTTCAATGTAAAAATACAAAAATGTACTTTACTACTTGACCAGAGTGAGAATCCTGCAGTTCAGAGTGAATCAGGTTATGAAACAGAGCAGCAGCCATTTTCTTTTTCATTTCAAAATAGTCATTTGATGTTTTGTTTGCCCATGATGCAACTTTAATCACGATGTGATGCAGGAATCCCTTTTATTCCCGCGGGGATGAAAATAATGAAGCAGAGGGAGGGGCTGACATCACTGCCCCCCACCCCCCGCCCCCCCGGCCCTGAAGCTGGCGAGCTCTCAGCGCCGCGGTAACAAATCATTCCATCACTGTTCTGTCAGATGCTATTTCTGACCGGGTGAATGTGGATGAAACGTGGGGAAGAGCGTGTGGCGTTACCATGACGACCACGGTGAGTCTGAGCTCTGGCCGATATAAGGAGGAGAGCGTGTTTACCAGCTTGTTTCAGTCTCGCGGCTCTAAACAAACGCAGACGACACCAATAACCCCTGACTGCGGAGCGGAGCAAACATTTAGGATTGTGGGCGGAGTCAAACGTTTGAGGCATTTATGGTACAGAGAGTGAAACGGAGAGAGACTAAAGGAACGTATTGCGGCCCCTGCAGACTCCCATTAGAACCCATTAGAACAAGAAGAAAAGCTCGCAGTGACGTCAGCCGGCTGCCGAAAAAAAAAAGCTTTTTTAGCAGGAGAGTTCATACTCCGTGGAGAGCTGTCGAACTCGTAGGCCACGCCCCCTCACCACAGGACACGCCCCCTCACAGCAGGCACATGTCTGGAGCAGCGTTTTAACACGCAGCTTATTTTTCGCCTCCAATGTTTCCAGAAAAACATTTCTCTGAACTGTTTCAGTAATGAAAGAGAGTTTGTGTCAGAACCGCCATGTTGGTCTGGTTTTAACCGCAGGAGCTGAGTGATGCGTTCAGGTGCATCACGTAACTCCGCCCTCCGACACGTTGGCGATCTGCGGGGCTCATAAAGTAGCGAGGCTACATGCTAAACATGATTAAAATATGACTGACAGTATTGATGCCACACGCTGCCCAAGCACGAGTCCCATAAACCAAACCCACGTCAACGTTGACTCCGCCCACATTGGGGCACGTTGAGCTCATCAACGGCGCAGCCAGAGGTTTCTCTGTGACACCGAGGAGGTTCAGCAGGGTGGTGGATGCAGCGGTCCACCTGCAGCGCTGAACGTTGTGGCCAACACGGTTTGATTCCAGGCCTTCCTCTGGAGGATTTGCATGTTCTACTGTCAAACTCACCTGTCGATCCAAACAGGTGATTGCGTCTTTTCTATATGTATTTATTTATTAATTTATAATTCTCTGTATATATATAAATATCTAATTAAATCAAATGTTTAAAAAAAAATCTGTGTGCGTGTGCGTGTGCGTGTGTGTGTGTGCGTGTGCGTGTGCGTGTGTGTGTGTGTGTGTGTGTGTGTGTGTGTGTGTGTGTGTGTGAGCAGCCTGGGGCGACGTGACAGCCACCCTCAGGAGGCTGAAAAGCTGCAGGTCAGGTTCAACTTTCTCCAGGATAGTTATTTTAAATGCACATTAAAAAAAAAAAAAAAAACCTGCTCAGAATTTTGTCCAGGTCTGTCGATGTTTATAAATGTTTAGATATCCACATTTTTATTTATGACTGAAAATCTAAGAGTGTAAAAAAATCTGAGTTGATTTTGCAGGACGTTTTGAGGCTCAATTGTAAAATGCTGTGAACGAAGGATTGATGTTTTGGTGAGAATCTACCAGTTGGTGTTAGTTTTCACTAAACCAGCCCCAAAACACGTTTGTTTCCTGAAACGGATTAATCAATTCAATTCAATTAAAACAGTACATGAATATAGGGTGACCTCACTTGACTTGCCTAAAAGGAAATGAGTTGGGACTCCATGATTCATGTGACCACGCCGGAGGATTGTCATGATGCTTCCAAGACTCATTCAGTTTTCCTCCAAATAATTAACCTTGAATCAAATGTCAGTTATCAGGAATGTATTATTGAGAGTTTTAATCACATATAACAGACAAGATGTTATCAATATAATGAGGTTTACATGTCGGGTCAGTCGTTCTGTGTGAATCCCGTGACGGAGCAGAACTCCATTCCACCGGATGATGTGACTGACTTCATCCGTCTTCATCCTGATAAGAGGCAGCGCCGTTATCCACCTGTGATTAGTATCACTATTTAAAACTATTATTCTTCTTTCATTCATTATTTTTCCAGTGCAGGATTATAAAACCTCTGACTGTGTCTCCAGCTTCTCCTGCAGACGCTCCAGATGGAACCGTTCTTCTCTGGGTAAAGAAAACCAAACCTACCTGGACTCAAATTATCTTTGTTGGGTGAAAATAATTGCCTAAATACCTCAGAAACCAAAAACGCCCTGACAGTTCTGACGGGTTCTGTCAGACCCCGAGTCGCTCCTGGACAGGAAGTCCACAACGTTTTAAAGAGACAGACACAAAAGTCTGATGTCCAAACACAACAGCCAGAGGAAGCTGGTGGAGACGTACCTGGCTCAGATCGTCCTCGTACCTCAGGACAAACTGTCAACATTCAAAGACCTTCCCAAGCCTACATTTGCGCTGATGTCGCAAATTTCCCGTGATCCTCCCTGACTGGCTAGTGGCCGCCATCTTTGATGTACGTATAACGACAAGGTGGCAAAATGGGAATTATCTGCACTGTTGTTGGATTTCTTTTTTTTTAACAATTCAGCAACGTCACGTTTTGTAGTTCACCTCCTGTTGACTGTAGATCCAGTAACTCTTCACTCCCACACTTGGAAGACAGAGGCAGAGACATAAAACCAACAATCTACCAAAACACGAGTATGTGAAGGGCGAGTTTATTCTATTCCACTCATGAGGAGTTTCTGTACAGGCCCATGCTCCGTCCAACTCCAATGTTATGTCACAACACAACCTTACTAAACCTTCTTAGTCACGACAATAAACAGAACCAAAATAATCTTCCTCCGATATTTCGTTTCTTTCACAGCGATGCTTCTCAGCCATTCTGACACAAAGACGTTATATGAAGACAGACTCTTATATAACTTCATCTGTCTCTATATAAACAGAGTTTACAAGGGCCACAGGCTGACTCGGTCCTCAGATTTGATGAGATAATTAAGGGGTTTGATCCCTCCGTATTCTTCTGTCTTTTCCAGACATCGACATTTTTGAAAAATTGCTCTACATTGTCCTACGGTGGCTTGTAATTGTATAAATCAAAGATGGTGGACACAAGCGAATCGGAGAGGATCATGGGAAATGTGACGTCAGTTGCAATCAAAGAAAATTAATAGTTTATTTTGTCGTTTGAAAAAGGTCAAATCTTTCCCGCATCTTCCTATTTCATTAAAAAGAGTCAATATAGGATGAAAACTGGCTTCGCTCAGCATCATGCCGACGTATCAGCCAATGAAAACCAGCAGCCTTACATTCTGTCCTTCGTACATCCTGGCTTGTACTTAACTGAACTGTACTTTAAAGTCCCTCCAGCCATCGTCACAGTAATGTGTGAAAGGTTGTTGGATTTCTGGATTTCCTCTAACATCCACCTTTGGAAAAGACGTGCGACTCCCAGTGGAAAATGTAGGAAAACGAGTTCTTTTCAATGATAAGTGACATCTTGTTTCTTCATTTACATAACTGGCACCACTGGTAAACACTCATTGGACGGTTGACCCAGAGGTGGAGTCAACCCTGGACTTTACATGGACCGTCTAAAGTTAAACGCCTCCGCCAGGCTAAAGGTTCCAGGAGGTCGATTTGTGGACAATCAACTCGACAGAGTACAGATCTACAAACGCATAACTATGTCTGCGGTTTGCTCTTTGGAATGCAGAATCATCTTTGATCAAAATCGTCCATTTATATAAAGTTGTTCTTCATTGGTTGAGTCTTGTTCCAGGTGTTTGATTCCCGGGTCCTCAGGCTGAGGCGTTAGTGATCGCCTCCGTCACCTGATTTTAAAACTCAAACTTCTCTCTGATCAAAGAAAGGCAACTTAAAAAAAGCAGATCTAATTAGTAATGGCAATGTTATTTGTTTTTGCTCTGATATTTGACAATAATAAAGACTAAAGTGAGCAAAAAAAAAAAAAAGGCCTCAGGGTATTTCTGAATCAAAGGATCAAATCAAACCAACAGAAAGCAAAGGGTTCGCTTAACAAGGGCCAATTTCCTCACAGTCACAACATCTGAATGCAATTAAACACTGGAACCAATCGAAATAATTCAGCTAAAGGAAGAAACTATAAGTGATGGAAATACAGACAATAAAATCTGTTACGTATTAAAAATAGTGTATATCTGAGTTTGTCTGAACAGCGTTGCAGAAACCAGGGAGGGATTGTAATCTGAGCTGAATGCGACACATCAAACTCTCACATCATCAGATTGAGCTTCACTGTCAGGGAAACGCCGAGGAAATGTCCGCTGGTCACTGTCAAGCTGCTCGTTCTGCGTCCACTCCAGCTGACTCTGCTGCTCGCCGAGAGCCAGACGCCCCATCCAATATGGCGGCGGCGCTGCGTCACGCTCCAGCACGTAGTGAGGCAGTCAGTACCTCACCTCGCCCCACCCCGCCCACGTGCGTTTGAATGTGTGAATGTGACTCATCGTGTGAAACAAAGAGGCAGCCGAAGTGGTAAAATGTACTTTTTAAAAAGATTTCAGAACATTTTAGATATGAAACTTTGTGCAGATCTTACCAGACGGTGGAAACATGAAGCGTTTCTTCACTGAACTGGACTCCTGTCAGCCTTTGGCAGCTTCAGCTTCATGCTTCGTCAACAACAACGAGGACGAAAGAATCTCAGACATCAGAACATCTGATTGATTCACATTCTGCTCTGAAAGGTTTGATATGTTAGGAATAAGACAACTTTCCTCTCAGTGTGTTCACTTCATTAAGCCTCACAAAGACCAGGAGAAAGACGTTTAATGGCTCAGATTAAAAACCATCTGGGATGGATTTCAATGCCCAGAGCCCCCGAAGACCAGCAACAGAATAAGTTATTGATTCCACATTTACCCAGTCTGATCAGCTCAGATCTCACAAACAGATCAACGTCATGATTCAGCCAGTTTTATGTTTAGGGCAGCGATCACGTAGGAAATAACCTAGAAACCCAACAAATCCCACAAAGGTTCACAGGGTAATGACGGCGACTCGCTTAATAGACTCACAGCAGCATTTTATCTATTAGATTTTTAATCTTTATATTTCCAGGTAAGTTAGTGGAGAACTGGTTCTCATTTTCAATAACGTGTCTCCAATCCGGGAAAGGCTGTAACATTATTGGTTTGACAGATAATCTGGGTGAGATTAGAATTCCACTGCACTCTGGGTGGAATGAAAATACTCCAGTTCAAGGTGAACTTCCCATTCTTACACGGGGTTGGTAGATGACGAGTTTCTTGGGAAATTGAATGGAAATTCAATCACAACAGCCAAAAGGAACACACAAGTTCCCAGGAGTTGGACGGCAGCAGCCAGAGGACGGCTCACAGCTGCTCGACCAACAGGAAGCGCCGAGGATCCAGTCTGATGGACGCGCAAATTAACTGTAAATAATCCATTCAGCACCTTTTCCTTTGTGAGGATGGAACATTCAGTGTATTCCAGATCGCAGCAGCTACTGGGAGGAGTGTAGGAAACAGTAAAGTAGAATGTGATTTACTACGTCTGACACCGTTTGTAGTGTGATTGTGTCTCTTGATTCCTCATTGGAAAAGGAGCGACGCACCAGCTTCAGCAGGGACACTCATGGTATTCTGATGACAGACTTTTCTTCAGCTGATCTTCCAACATTTTCAGCTGGAGAGTTTCTGTGCAGTACCTCAAATATGAAATACTTCAAGACACTTTATAGTGTTTCTACATTCAGTCGCTCCACGGAAAACGACAACAAACCTGGAAGCTCGGCTGTTTAAAGCACATTGTGCTTAATGAGGGTAAGAAGAACACAGAACCCTCATTTTAACACTCGCGTTGAAATGTGATTCAGTCTTGTAGATGTTCTCTGGAAATTGGAACTGCAAAGAGAAAATACAACACATGGAAGCCGGAGTGTAACTGAACAGACTCTGCAGGGTTTTTGTAAATCACAACATCAGATGTGTAACAACAGAGGGACAGAAAATGCTTTGACTCAGCAGATCATCTGAACAATGGGAGCACTAAAAGCAGGGGAGGTGGAGGGATGAAGTGGAACCACAAGAAGACCGTTTATAAAAGGATTCTGTAGATTCGTCTGTGTGTTTGTCTCGATGTTCTGTGGTCAGGTACGACGTCCTCAGTGATGAGGTGGAGCGACCCGCTTTAAAACACCAGAACGATGTGTCATGTGACCAAAGCTGCTCTTTGGGGTTGATGGTAGATCTCGCAGCATGGATGAGTTGGTAGACTGACCAGGGGGGTCGTTCTGCTGCCGGCTCCTGGTTTCAGGACAAAGTTTAGCTCATTGGTGTGAATTAATGTGATGAAGAGTCCGAAGCAGCGTGAGACTGCTGAACATGTGTAACTTAAAGGATTTCATGAGCTCAGATTAGTCGTCTTGTTGTAATGGGTTCACTGTGGTTTGGTTGGTATAGTGGTCATCTCCCAATCGAAAGGTTGCAGGTTCAATTCCCATCTCCACCTGTCCACATGTCGAAGTGACACTGAACCCCAAATTGCTCCCAATGGATGGGTGAGGCGCCTCGCATGGCG
Source organism: Lipophrys pholis (assembly GCF_963383615.2). Lineage (NCBI taxonomy): Eukaryota > Metazoa > Chordata > Actinopteri > Blenniiformes > Blenniidae > Lipophrys > Lipophrys pholis. The sequence goes on along the minus strand of NC_137634.1, from coordinate 1,445,158 downwards.
ACCGGTGTGTGGCCGTGTGAAAATGGTTGAACGTTACCAACAATGCTCAGCAGTTGGAGGCACTATGAGTGAGATTTATGGAAGCTCCGCTTGAGCAAGACCCTCCACCCCCACCAACTCACCCAATTAAGACCCTCCACCCCCTCCAACTCGCCCAATTAAGACCCTCCACCCCCTCCAACTCGCCCAATTAAGACCCTCCACCCCCTCCAACTCGCCCAATTAAGACCCTCCACCCCCACCAACTCGCACCCGATGGGTCAATTCAGTAAAGAAATTTCCCCCAAGTGGATTAATGAGTATGATAAATAAATTAATAAACTCACAAATAAATTGCCATCAAATTAATACTGTTAATTCAGAATATTTCCTTCTAGATTGACTGATTTGGAAAACTTAATGGTTTTTTCACACATTTGTGTGAAAATAATCTCAATGGTCGATAGATTGGATTTCTGAACGGTTTATTCTTGGATTTTTTTTTGTTGATATAAACCAATTATTTAATGTTGCAGCCCAGCTAAGATCAAATCAGGCTGCATGAAATAAAATGAGTTGGACATTAGACTGATTATTTCCTCCCCCCATTTGGCCAGCGGCTGTCGCTTCACTGAAACCACCCAACAAGCACAACACGCCACAATATTTATCTCCTTTATTAAAAGAAAAACATTTTCTTCTCTTTTCATTTCCCGACTCCATTTTTTTTGAAGTTTTACAAGTGTGAAAGCAGAAAGTGAGACAAACTCACTGGTGAAGTGTGCAATCTGCTTCAAAAGCTGCTCCCAATACAAATGTGAGCGGAGAGCAGGCTTTTCTCATTGCTCTGTCACAGAACAAGAGCTAATGAAAAGACTGCGCCAGTTAAGCAACACTTGGACGACCACATTCATATTCATTAATGTGAAATTGAATGTTAATACAAACGCTGGGAGTGTAAACAAAGATCATTTACAAATTGAGTCTCCCAGCAGCTGAGCACTGAAAATTCACACAGACCAACCCTTCAGAACAGTAGTGTGGAGGTGTGCAGGCCTTTTAATAATACATTTCCAAACATCAGCGAGTGATTCATAATTTAGTTCAGTGGTAGGTAAAACTTCTGCCAAAAAACAAATCCTGTGTAACTTTTCACGCACACAGCAGGTTACCGGGAAGCGAATGCTATTAAAACTCCAGTAATTTGGGAGAAGAGGGATGCTCGCGTCTATCTATACTGCTGAGAGAAGTAACTGCAGGGGCTTCCCAAGGCCTCGGCCTACTTTGCTGCACGTCTGTGCGAGGAAGAGGAAGAGGAGGAGGAAGAGGGGGAGGAGGAAGAGGAGGAGGAGAAGGAGGAGGAGGAGGAGTAAAGCACAGCAGGCCACCAGGGAGACACATGAGATGGTGTCTGATTCAGGAAACAAAGTGTTTGCCAGATACCAAAAGCTGCCGATGTCTGGAGCTCTTGGAGGGCTGCGATCTTCCAGCCTTGTTTCCGGAGCTGCCGTCTGCAGGAAAGTCACACTGAACTGAATCATTTGAAGCAGCTTGATGAAAACATCAGCAGCTGGAGGTGGAGACAGATTCTGAGCAGACCAGAACCTGCCTGGGAAGTTCAGCATCTTTTGGTTTGAGCTGTTCGTCCTGCCTCTCGTACGTCAGTGGCAATAAACTGGAATATCTGCCATTTGATGCCTGCATCCCCACCGGCTCAGGAAATATCCCGTCTCCCACAGAAGATGTTATCCTGCTTCCGTCACAGTCGGGGGGCCCACTATCAGGACTGTGGCAGATGTACAGTATGAAGGGAGTGACGGACTTTAAATGGAGGTTTGAAGCCTGAGCTGCAGCCAAACGCAGTAACCTCAGTGAAATCATTTGAAAGAGACACAGTTACTGCAGTGCACCGAGTACCACCGAGTACCACCGAGTACCACCGAGAACCACCAGGCTGGAGGAGAGCCATACGTCGCTGCCAGGGTCGCTGGGGGGTTAAAGTAGGAATCAGATCTTTATGTATGAAGCCAAGGCCAGAAAGAAATAAGAAAACCAAGCATTCTATCGTGGAGTACAAGATGAAAACAGGATGAAGCAGAACCTTCATCTGGACGCGAGGAGGATGAACCTGCCGCGTATTAAAACCCAATATGAGCACGTGTTTGACTGAAGAGCCAAGTGAAAATCATGATTTAGTTTGTGCGTACTGCTTGTGTTTGCTGATGATGGTGGAGTGTCCATCGACGTTTGGCTTCACTGTGAAGTTCTGAGAAATCAGAAGGTGTCGGAGGTCATCGGTGAGAGCTTCAGGGAAACAAACCAGGAGCTTCAGGAAAACGAACCAGGAGCTTCAGGAAAACAAACCAGGAGCTTCAGGAAAACAAACCAGGAGCTTCAGGAAAACGAACCAGGAGCTTCAGGAAAACGAACCAGGAGCTTCAGGAAAACAAACCAGGAGCTTCAGGAAAACAAACCAGGAGCTTCAGGAAAACGAACCCAGGGATCTCTGATCATTTGAAGCCCAGATATGATGTCATCTCTGTGCACGCCGCAACATCCGCTGTTGTCACGCGGTATGAAGTCGCCATGGCAACAGTGAATACGTCAAAGCAGCAACGTAACTTGACGACAGTGAGCACTGGACCGCCCATTTGTATTTAGCTTGTTTGAAAATTCAGGCTAGAAAAAAAAGTGCCTTGCCGCCACTCGTCCTCAGGATCCTCCAACATTTCACTCTTCTTAGTCTCATTTTGCCATTTTTACAAATGGTCCATAGGTCTGTTGTGTGTCGGCCTCCTCCTGCACTTGCACCTAAAATCGTGTCAGTAATTCCCACTGCAGCCTCCGTTATTCAACCAGGGAAAAGATAGAGATTAGGATTGGAAAACAAAACAACTAAAAGACCCTCCAGTCACTGAGATGGAGATTTGCACGGTTCTAGTTTTATCACAGGACATCTGTGTTTGGTGAAATATGGTAGATTATTCGAGGTGGACTTTAAATGTTCAAATTACAGACATGGCGCATTCGCATGGGATTAATATCACAGACATCCTCTGCAGTTATAACAAATCCCCATTGGTCCCCAGGTGATCCTAATCCTGGGGCAATAGTTGTGTTTTTACATCATGACAAAGGCTGCACAAACAATTTGCCCTTCAAGAGACAAATAAAGTTGAAGTTGAGTCAAATTCCCAGTTTTAGGAATCTGTTGTTGTCTGTTTATATACATTTTAAATTCATGGCTTGTTTCTTTAATCTGTGCTTTATAAATATAGTGGTGTTTTATTTTAGTGTCATAATTCATATGACATTAAATTAGCTCTTCATACATCGAGTATTTTTACATGTTGCTTGAAAATATTAATGCTAAAACATCAGGGAAGTTGAGTAGACGTGTTCCTCATCAATCCAATAGAGGGACAAAAGGTGGATCATACAGGATTCAACACTGCGAACACATGAAAGGAGATCCAGTGTTGTGGGAACATCACTTTACACACTGGATTTCATAAAACAAAGACAATATTCTAGAATCAAACTAAGAAAACTGGATTAATAAACGAAACTCTCTTTATTTAATCCAGGTAAAACAGAAGGATTATGAAACATCAGGTGATGGGATTATTTTCAGACACATTATAAACCTGATGCCAGCGAGCAGAAACGACTTCCTTTGCGTTCTGGTGGGACGAGCCTCCACATGAGCTCAGCGGGTGGAAATACCGTAGCTGAGGCTTCGCCGGCTTGGGCTTATTTACTTCTTCCTTCATTTCTCCTCCAACAATTTGGGCGACAGTCCAGGGAGCCGGCCTCGTTCCTCTCTGAGCTGCCGCCGTGTCCAATCGGCACACAAGTACAAGTACAACAAGCGAGCCTAAAGGCCCCTCTCTTCTTTAAATTATCATCCGTTTCACAGTCATAGATCTGCGATGAAAGCCTGATTAAAGCTTCCATCTGTTCATTTAAATGAAGACTTTTTGTCAAAGAGACCCAGTGGAAATCATTCCTCTTCCTAGTAAAATTGGTTTTAGGTTCGAATAAATGTCCCCCATTTATTTTTCTTCTTGTACTTGTACTCAGCCAAAGACATTTCTCTTTTAACTGTTTTTTTTCCCTTTCTATGAAGAGTTCGCACACTATTAGAGTCCAACGAGCCTGTAACTGCCCCTCGCAGAGTAACTGCCCCTCACAGAGTAACTGCCCCTCACAGAGTACCTGCCCCTCACAGAGTAACACCCCCTCGCAGAGTAACAGTCCCTCACAGAGTAACACCCCCTCGCAGAGTAACAGTCCCTTGTAGGGAAACAGCCCCTCACAGAGTAACAGTCCCTCGCAGAGTAACACCCCCTCACAGAGTAACACCCCCTCACAGAGTACCTGCCCCTCACAGAGTAACAGTCCCTCGCAGAGTAACACCCCCTCACAGAGTAACACCCCCTCGCAGAGTAACAGCCCCTCGCAGAGTACCTGCCCCTCACAGAGTAACACCCCCTCACAGAGTAACAGCCCCTCGCAGAGTAACAGCCCCTCGCAGAGTACCTGCCCCTCACAGAGTAACAGCCCCTCGCAGAGTAACACCCCCTCACAGAGTAACACCCCCTCACAGAGTAACAGCCCCTCTCAGAGTAACACCCCCTCGCAGAGTAACACCCCCTCTCAGAGTAACAGCCCCTCACAGAGTTCCTCTCTGTTTACATCTGGGAGTTAATTCTTCCTTGTTTGCTCTTGTGACGTGTTTATTTATTTGTCCAACGAGATAAACAATTTCCTTGCAGGAGGCAGGCAGGTGCTTTAACATACTCCAGGGAATATCTAGAATGAAGAGATCTGTTTCGGTCTGTGGAGCAACGAGGAACCGACATACACACCACCCTCCATCACTCCCTACCTTGAAACCCGGCGTACAAACATATTTCAGCTGCGGCGCTTCAGCTACCCGGACTGTCGGCGTCCTTATCTCAAACTAAAAGTCCCTTTGCGAAGCTCAGAGTCGGAATTCAAACCGGAGGCCAGAACACGGAGCCCGTCCATAACATTTGTCTGGTAGAAAAGCCGGTTCAGGCTCGTGTTCACCTGTCAAACGGAGGGTGAGGCTTTTAAATCATCAAGCGTATGCAGAGGAAGATAATGCAGACGCTCAGAGACGGCCGACCAAATTATTTCCGAGGATTAGCTCTCCCAACTGTCATCTCTGCCTTGCTCAGCCTTGCATTCAGAGGCTTGCTGACTCCCCGGACAAACAGCCACCTCTGACTTTGAAAGTGTTAGCCGGAGCTCTTTCCGTCCCCCTCCTCCTCTTCCTCCCCCTCCTCCTCCTCCTCCTCCTCCTCCTCCTCCTCCTCCCTCCTCCTCTTCCTCCTCCCATTAAAAATCCGTCTCTTCTCAAAGCAAACGGCATGAAAACAAACCCCCAAAACACAAACCTGCATCCGCTGCCTGCCGCCGGCATTAATGTCATTTTATTTGCAGCATCACTACAGATAAAGCTGGTTGTGGGGAGCCTGCTGAGATGGGATGGGGCAATAGAGTCTGAGGTTTAGTCACTGCTTTGGGGGAAACACGGGACGACACGTAATCCTGTGACGATATCTGGACAAACACCATCACTTTTCATCGTTACTCGGTTTTTGTACTAAAAAGAGAGAAACACCAGAAGCAACGACGTCCTCATGTCTGAGGATCCAAATAAAAGCACACATGGATGGATGAAGAGACCCAAGAAGACCAAAAATGATATGTTTCACATTTATAGGAGGAAAAAAACCCTTTAGATGTGAAGATCTGAGGATAACAAGCCGATTCAATGTGGAATAGAGCAGAAGCTATCAAACTAAACCATTATTAGATGTTAACACCTCAACAACCAACCTGCTTCAACCAGTGATTTAGAGATCCTACTATTCAGACAAGAACAACCAAACCAAACTATAATAATAATAATAATAATAATAATAATAATAATAATAATAATAATAACAATGATAATAATAATAATAATAATAATAATAATAATAATAATAATAATAATAATAATAATAATAATAATAAAGGAGATGAAAAACGAAATATGAAGTAGACATGTTGATAGTGTCCCTGTTTGTCCTGTGGTGATCAGGAACCCAGTCCATGGTCTCCTGGTGTCTTCTATCAGCAGTCAGCTGGGATGGGATCAAGCCAGCGACTGTAAGCTGGTTCAAGCTGCATAGAAGATGGATGGAAGCATTAGAACCAACCTTCCTTTGTGATAAACAGCCGTCCTTCATGTGAGACGGAGAACCTGCCGAGGTCGTTCAGGTCTGAATAATAACAGAAACCAGTTAAACACCAGGAGCACTCAAGGCCCAAGCTTTCATTTAAGGTGGAGACGGAGTACTTCATTTACATGCCAACAACTAAATAAAGCCAACTCTCAAATAATAACATTATTTAAGAAAAAAATAGTATAATGAAGAACTGATCCTCCTCATATGAAGAACCAAAGAGACTACATCCTGAATTTAAAGAACTAAGAAGACCCAAGAGTGTTTTCTCTGTTTGACTCGAGAAAATATGGAAAAATAATTTTTTACAGAATGTAGATGGAAGAAATTTGATTGTTTCTGAGGAAACTGAAACGACTCAACGGGACAGATTCTGTGTAGAAGCAGGAGACTCATGAAGGATTTAAGTGAAGTCCTGACAGGAGAACATGGTGGTTAGTTTGGGACGTTCACAGAAACAAACAGAAACATGGAATCAGTTCCTTGTTGTATTTCCAGATTCTCCTCACTGTGGAAAGAGTAAACAAAACACTAAGTTTCCTCGCTGCAGCGGCGGAGACAAAGACAGGACAGAAGCAACATCCCCTGAGTATATTTGTACCAACACAGACAATAACGCTCTCCATTCTCCGGAGTGGGTCGCAGGGCAGCAGCCACAGCGTGGAGTGTGTTCACATGTTCCCCTCGCAGGGAGGAAGCTGGTTCTGAAGCTGGTTCTGAAGCCAGATTGCCCCCTCTGTGCTGACCCCCAGCTGACATCCTGCCATCGCGCCAATTCCTGCTTCTGCAAACTGTAAAGGAAGATGAAGACGTCATAAGAATCACTCCATCTTAGCTATTTGTTTCTAATATATTGCTCCCCGATAGTTGGCCATGGTCTCCACTTCATGCACCAGTAGCAGTCCATCAAGCGCTGAGCCGGGCTCCGGCCCGCTGCAGACGTCTGTTATCAGCGTGTGTGTGTGTGTGTGTGTGTGTGTGTGTGTGGGGGGGGGGGGGGGGGGGGGGGGGGGGGGTAATTTGTCTGAATCCAGCTGATGTGACTAATGCTGACAGATGATATGGAAATAAGTGCTACCTCTGCTTTGAACAACACGTGTACGTTTTATGGCGCCCCACTTATCTCTGCTGAAACTGACATTCATGGCTCTGGGTAAATGCAAACGACAGCGGCGTCCAAAATTGCTCCTTTCAAAAAGGATATATGTTGCATTTAGGATTCCATGTGACAAGACGGACAGTTTATACCCCACAACCGGGGGGGGGGGGGGGGGTGGGGGGCAGTCCTCTGCTGATCCTGCCTGATAAAAACACACACACACACACACACACACACACACACACACACACACACACACACACACACACACACAATATTTAGGCAGCTCTGACATTGCTGCGATTCACTTGTCAATCAGCCACCAGCCGGCCAATTAAGTGGAAGGTAGAGAGACCCAGCTAAAGCTAATGGGATGGGAGAGGCAGGAGATGGAGATGGATTGGGGGAGGGGGGGGGGGGGGGGGGGGGGGGGGGGGGGGGGCATCGAGGTTGTTGTGTCTGCGATACAATGGAGCCGAGATAGATAGAGAGGGAAAGAGATGGATAGCGGGAGGAAGGGGAATTGTCAGAGACGGGCGCTGGATATATAGTGAGGCGAAACAATATGGACTCTTCATCTGGCTGCTGGCAGATGTTTAAAGATGTTGCTAATGGAAGCCTGGTGCCTCCCGAACAATGAGACGTACAGCCGCTGTCATATTCCACTGATTAAACCCAAGGACGTCACGCTGGTTGTGCTGCGCACGGCGCCAGAATTCCACGACGCTGCCCTGAAAACAAGTCGGTGGTTTGTGATATGCCGCTCACTCCTCTTTGTTCTTCACTCCCAGTTAATTATCACCGGATGAAAAGACAAAATCCACAGAAGACGGGGAAGGAACACGATGTTCCTCAGGCGATTTCAAATACTGGCATCAATTCTTTTACTGAATAGGCATCACCTTTACCTTGGGATTTCCACATTAAACATTTCTTCACAAATACAGAAGCTATCAAGCGACTGATGGTGGTGGTGGTGGTGGTGGTGGTGGTGGTGGGTGGGGGGGGGGGCTCGGCCATCGATGGCTCTCCAGGACATGAGTAACATACATCGGTAGATCCATGATCAGTGGCTTCTTGTGGATATGAATCTGGGTCGGCTCACGTGGGTCTGCATGTTTCAGTGTTTACACCCTGTTGGTGGAGCTTGTTGAGGCTCTCAGGCCTCCGATCGTCTCGCTGCTTCCTGCAGGAGGTTTTACAACATGAGTCACTGGGAGGATTTTTCTGAATCAGGACGGATCAACATCTATCGTTTCAATCCCAAAGTGATCTTATATATTCCTGGAGGCCAAACCGGACATTACCAGTCAAGTTTATTTTGGTTACACGTTGTTTTCTTCTCCTTGGAGGTCATTTATCTCCAGTTTTATGATCTTTGAGTCTTTAGAGGTGAATAAAACCATAAACTAGAGCTACACTCGGTAGAGCACCGACCATTGTTTGTTTCACAGTTTCACCACTGCCGTCAAGATGATCATTTATCCACATGCTTTGGATCTTTATAGAATGTTTTAAAGAGTTTGCTGTTCGATATGACAGCATGATGAGCCGTTCAGATTTTAAAATGTTCAATCACACTAATGCGGAACGTCATGAAATGTGTGTTTAAAATCTCATTTGTCATACTACACATATTATACCAGTAAATGGCTTTAATTGTCTCTGAATCCTCAAACTGTCTAATTATCTGAAGATTTTCATGAAGACACGAGATTCAGATCACATGTATATTAATCTACAGACTATTTCTCTTTCACTTCTGTCCAAATTACACAAACGTCCAGATTTTCTCACTGAATAAAACTGAGTTCCTGCACTCGTGACAAGTTCTCACCAGAAGAATATATAATAAATACTTTGATTGTACGGTGTACACTACTGTACCTGGATGGCTGACAGCACAAGATAAGAAAAAATAGACTAAACGAAGCCATTCAGACCGGCGAAGGCCGTTCGTGGGAGTTTGAAGTCGGTTGTTCAGAAGCCATTTGAAAGGCTGAGCGTCAACTGCTGTCGCTTCATAATGCAGGACAACAAACAAAGTGCATCGTTATTAAAAACTGAGGAAAATCAGCAAACACCACATCAGTATTCACAAGAACGTCACAATACATCAGTATTCACAAGCACTTCTCCATAACTCCCAATCCCTCATTATAAAGTGAATGATTAGTTATTCACAACCTGTTGAAAAGGAATTAATGATCGTTCATGATCCTCATTGTTTTCATGATTTACTCCTTAACCTCTCGTTCAATCACCGAGTCTTCAACAGTCATTAAATACCGGTCTGGTGTGGATTCAGAACATTTACGGTTCATTAGTTACTAGTTACTTTCGATTAGTAGTGCTGCTGGTTTACCAGTACCTGAGAGGAACATGTCAGCTGGTTGTGGTTTCATTAAAGACAGCGACGCTGTCCGACTGAAATCGTTGCAGTGATTCAAACTTAACTAGTAACGAGTTTTGCTCCCAGCCTGAAAAGACTCTTCACCAATCTGCACCTGCCGCTCAGTAACTGCAGCCATGGTGAACCACTGCTCACCAATCAATACATCAACTATCAGCTCATCCACATTCACTCCTCAGCTGATTCCATTGGTTAACTTCTGTCATCGGCTTTATAAAACGTTACTGTGGAGGATGAAATGGTGTGATGGAGGTTCTGATGGAGGTTCTGATGGAGGTTCTGATGGAGCTCTTGATGGAGATGATGGCAGTTTTGATGGAGGTTCTGATGGAGCTCTTGATGGAGATGATGGCAGTTTTGATGGAGGTTCTGATGGAGATGATGGCAGTTTTGATGGAGGTTCTGATGGAGCTCTTGATGGAGATGATGGCAGTTTTGATGGAGGTTCTGATGGAGATGATGGAGGTTCTGATGGAGGTTCTGATGGAGATGATGGCAGTTTTGATGGAGGTTCTGATGGAGCTCTTGATGGAGATGATGGCAGTTTTGATGGAGGTTCTGATGGAGATGATGGCAGTTTTGATGGAGGTTCTGATGGAGGTTCTGATGGAGATGATGGCAGTTTTGATGGAGGTTCTGATGGAGCTCTTGATGGAGATGATGGAGGTTCTGATGGAGGTTCTGATGGAGATGATGGCAGTTTTGATGGAGGTTCTGATGGAGGTTCTGATGGATATGATGGCGGTTTTGATGGAGGTTCTAATGGAGGTTCTGATGGAGCTCTTGATGGAGATGATGGCAGTTTTGATGGAGGTTCTGAAGGAGGTCCTGATGATTGTGTTTTTGCTCGACGATGCAGGAAGCAGGTTTTCGGTGACCCACAACCCTGCAAACTCCGCCTGCTGTAAATCCTCCTGCCTTCCTCATAAACTACTGAAGCCTCATGTTTGGGCACGAGGATCGAGTTTGTGGGAAAAAAGATCAGAAATCTGAGTCCAATTGTGTCGATCCCATTATTGCCCGTTTCAGGCCGTTTCATTCATTGACTGACTGAGTCCCACTTTACCAGGAGTTTCAAAGGTGAAAATATTTTAGATCGTTATTTAGTCTCGTTTGCTTCATTGAGTTTAAATTGAATTTTGCATAATTCAACTGATTGAAATAATTTTGGAATCGGACTCTGTGGGTGTTGCTCTTCCTGGGTCCGGTTCTCGAAGTGACGCAGCTACAAGCTAAATAACGAGCCTCCGGTCAGATTGATCAACCGCGTGTCTTTGTACTTTATTTCTGTTTGTCAGCAATTGCAGACATTTAATTCTAATGTATTATAAGTACATGTGAGATATTCAGTATTGGCATGAAGTTCTTAACAAGCAGGACCAGAGCCACGTAGCATTGTCACAATGAGCACATAAGCTCAAACTGTGAAATAAATACACAACAATCTTTGAAAAAGTAAAAATAAAACACTAGACTGTCAGTAAAGGCAATTTTGTCAAGTTGTTGTTATTTGTTGTTCGCACAACGACCCGAACGCAGTACCACTTTCATGACGTCACTTTTTATTACAAAGAATTCATAAGCTGCACAATAAGTAATTCAGAAAATAAATGGACGGACGAGGATTGTTTGGTTCTGTGGTGGATTAGATCTGAAGCTGCATGTCAAGTTGGAAGTGGAAGTCTGTCAGACGCTTCCTTTGCGGCAGTAGATGTGTTGTGTCGCTGTCAGTCAGATCAGCGATGGACATGATGTATTTAGGTCTGAACTCCAGAAAAGCAGCACATGGTTCTAAGTGCTGGTCGGCGGGTTGGTGGAACCATCGCAGTGAGGAACATGAGGGCCGGATGAAGGAGGCGGTGGAGGTCGTAGTTCACCAGCGACCAGCTCGACTTTGAGCCATGGCTCAAGTTAAACGAGCTCCGGTCTCGGTCTCGGTCTCGGTCTCGGTCTCGGTCTCGGTCTCCGTTTCTGTCTTTGTCTCGGTCTCTGTTTCTGTCTTTGTCTCGGTCTCTGTTTCTGTCTTTGTCTCGGTCTCTGTCTCCGTCTCTGTTTCTGTCTTTGTCTCGGTCTCGGTCTCGGTCTCGGTCTCTGTCTCTGTCTCTGTCTCGGTCTCCGTCTCCGTCTCTGTTTCCGACACAACAAGCACCGACCTTCATTCTCTTGAAAGTCGTAATTCGGCGTCTATAAGGTGCCATTAATCTGGCAGCGGGTCCAGTCGGACGCTGGTTCAGCTCATCGGTCGTCCTCTCAGGAGAACCACATTTAATATGGTGAACATTTGGTCTGTATATTGAGCTGACATGACTTCATTCTAACTGTCACATGATTTGTTTTTCTCCTCTCAACAAAACATGGCTGCATGAGTTCTGGTTCTGCAGCGCCGCCCGTGTGGATGTTAAAGACAGACGACTGCCCCGCTGCTCTTCACAGTCGCTGTTTTCAGCAAATGATGCACTTGTGGTAGGTTTGAATAAAGATCAGCCGGCACGCCGAGGGCGCCGCCGCTTTGACCTTTATTCTAGGTGGTGCTGCGGCGGAGGGTGGAGCTGCTGCTGGTTAACCCGGCCTGAGCACCATCCACTGCCGCTGTCAGCGGGAGAGGTTAATGGACTGGCCCGCTGCAGAGGGGCAGTGTGGGCAGCTGCACGGAAATAACCGATGACCCCCGACTGGATTGTAAATTAGCTATGTGCCAAATCATGAGTTTTGTAAACACGGAGCAGTCGGTGTATAAATCATCCTCTGCTTAAACACAATCAACAGCTCGGCGCCGGCGGGGGCCTTCGGCAGAACTCTGTGTTTTGGTGGGGGGGAGTTATTTAAAGAAAGAAATGATAGAAATAGACCTTAAATACTGCGTCCTAATGCATCCTGGACTATGAAATACTACATCGTGACATTTTGTAGATTTTGATTCTTGATTAATATATTTTCTTTTCTTCCTGACATTTTTGCTGATTCATCATATATCTGTTCATGCTTTGTTAAAAAGTTGTCTTTTTTTATTTAAAGGTAATAGCTTCTTTTCATTGGTGATGGTTTACACCCGTACCTGTACCTGTACCCGTACCCGTACCTGTACCCGTACCTGTACCTGTACCCGTACCCGTACCCGTACCCGTACCCGTACCCGTACCCGTACCCGTAACTGTACCCGTAACTGTACCTGTACCTGACTGAAGGGCCGTCCACACGAGAACGCCGTTTCACGTAAACCAGCTGTTTTGGGCCGATCATCCACACCAGGCAGCGTTTTCGAAGCGCTGCGTTCTGCAGCAGATAAAATCTGTAGAAAGGAATTCGTGTTTCATTTTTGCCTCTTTTTCTTTGTGAATTATTGTTCTTTCTGGTTTTGGGAGAAGTTATTGGCTAAATGTTCGTGTACTTGTGTTTGCTTATGCTGGAATGAAGGGAAACTATTGGGAGTTTTACAGATTAGTTCTGTATTTTACTGGTCTAGAAAACTACTAGTATTAGTTTTTATATCTACTATTTTTCATTTTGTATTGTAGTTTCACGTTTCCTAAAGGTCACATTAGTGATCATCTGTCTCTACTTCCTTCTCAAGGTTCGAGGTTTTGGATTAATATTCAATAAAAAGCCGGTTGAAGATCAGATCATTATGGTCTTTGCACATTGCGACACGATTTAAAGGTTTTTCTTTGAAGCTGAGCGGACAGCTTCATCAAACTGATCCGGCTTCAGTCATCATTCTTTGGCTTTTCACTAAAGATGCAGAAGAAACATGCCACCGTTGTTTTCTGAGAAACCGACAGAGGAAGTATATTTTTCCTGATTTCTCACATCACACCACACGTAGTCACACGCAGTATAGTCGTGACACCGTAATGAGATTTTTTTAAGATTGTGAATAACTTGTAAAACGTAAACATCTCCAAAGAATCTCTGGCGGTGTGTTTATGCAGCTGAAACAGCCTCGGGTCAAACTGCCCTCCAGGAATATTTTGAATTCATGTTCATTTAGTTTCCGTTTGAAAACACAAAGTAGAATAAACATGAACTCGTTTTATTAATGTTGAACATTGACGGGGTCTGAAGCAGAGACCATCATCTAATAACTTACCGCTGAAAGCTTTATTTCTGCTTCATATGAAGGTCATTTAACGGAGGTAAACACCCTCCTTTTCATGTGCTCATCTCGCTGTAGAGTCCGGACGAAGATGAAAAAGAAAAATCGGTAATCAAAGGAACAAGCTGACAGTCGTTCCACCGATCAGCTGCAGACGTAAGAGACGAGTACGATTACTTTACCTGGCAACAGGAGCGCCGCTGTGGAGGCCCGTCCTGCAGTCACACTGCCTGATGGAGTAAATCAACTCAATTCAATTCATTATGGAAGAACACTCCATCGTGTTCTTCCCAGAATAAAGTCATTTAAAGTCATTTAAAGTATAATAACGTTCATGTTTTTGTAGTTGAGGATGAGTAAAAGCATCTCAACTCAGAAATAACTACATAAAAAACCACTAATATAGAACCTTAAATTATTCCCAATGGTTTAGTCGCTTAGCAACTCTGCCTCCTATGTTCAGCCACAAATATGTACGATTATGAGACAACACATTCTTACAAAGGGAATGACGGCACGTGACAGGACTCAGCAGCAGCAGATAAGAAACCCTTCAACACTGTTTCCTTCCTGAGATGTATTTATTCTGTAGTTTTAAGAGGTTCTAATGTTCCCTGAATGACAGGACGGAATGAAACGGTGAAATAACGGCCTCAGATACAGAGATACCCGGGTTCCCCTGAGCCTGTGGAGAGAAGTGAGGAACCCTATCATGAACAGTGAGCACACACACACACACACACACACACACACACACACACACACACACACACACACACACACACACACACACACACACACACACACACACACACACACACACACACACACACACACACACACACACACACACACACACACACACACACACACACACACACACACACACACACACATTTGTGGAGCGTCTCAGCGAACACGGTTTATGATAATTGCTTTGCACAGATAAAAGTAAAAATGCCCTTAATTCTAAATTGGCTTTAGAGATGCCGATGAAAGATACCGTGTTGGATTATACCGTTGTTTACATATCTCCGAATGATCATCTCCCTGTTATTACACTGATGAAAACACACATTTGTACGATTTGAGGAGCTTCCAAAGATAACTGCGAGGAATTATTTGGATTGTGACTCCGAAGCGTCGGTTAAAGAGGAACAGCCGTTTCTTTGTTTTATTGTTGTTGGACGTGTGAAGTTTCTAACGTAAAATTCTAATATCCTGATGTCGTGACAACAAGTGTATGAATTAAGAATATTACAACACAAACGGTAAACTAATTCAAAAGCAAGAGGAGAAGTGAGCAGTAAACAACACAAGTAGAAAACCACCACATGAACCAACAAGAACAATCACAGATTTCTGAGACGAACACAGGAAGTGACACGTATTCCACATCCAGATCAACGGCGTTTATACATTTATTAATCTTAGTGATCGCATGATTTTATTTTAGAATTTGAAAGAAAACCAGATAATCCAAACCGCAGTCGAGGTCCATTGTGGAGTTTCACTCACTGACGAGCAGCAGGACCAGACAAACTACACTTCCCCGAAACAAAACATGCCAAGACTCAATTTCCCACAATGCACTTGTCATTTAAAGTGACAGGCTAAGAAGGTAACGATTATAGCAAAATGAGAATCGTTTTATCTGAATCACCACCGAAATGTCATAGTTCTTCTTTTGATCGAAACACACCAGAGGACCAGATTTCATGAAGAGCAGCTCATTAGATTTTGAGATTTCTTGTTAACAGGTGAATTTATAACCTCCTGGCAGAGGAAAAAAACAAGTTGTCACTATTAAAGAGCTGTGGTGAGAAAAATACCTGAGCTGCATTAATGGTATCATCAGGTACAAAATGATCCAAATATATAGATTAAAAAACCCAAAACAAGGCTTCAGTCAAACCTAGAATACCAAATCAAAGTGTGAGCAGGTTCCGTGAGGAGCGATGGAAGATGCAGACAGAACAGGAAGCGGCTGAAAACCACAAACCGGACGGGCGTTTGACATTTTACACACCTTTTTATTCTTCTTCTTATTTTCATTACACTCCTTTTTGTATTCTTGAAAAGTAAAAGCTATACTTGTGCAGTTGTTACCCTGCAATGCTACGCTCACAACGAGCTATTCAAGATGTTTAATCACCACATTTATTGCGATCATTATTACTCGATTATGAAGTTTCCATTTTCTTGAGTTCTTAAGAAATACATATTGTTTTTATATCAGATCAAAACGGCTTTATCTTCCTTTTCTTTAGTCGTCATCATCAAAATAACCCTCGTCTGTCTTTGTACCAATCAGTGTGTCTTCTATTATTCTGCTTCCAGGTGAGTAAAGAAAAAGTGTCCCTGCAAGAAATGTGTAGCCAATCAGCCATCGATCCCGACGCCGGAGAGATTAATGACTCAGGTCAACTTTGTGGTCAGACTCAAAAGGAAGAAAAAAAGAAGTGAGGTTTTACTATTCGTCTTCTGGAAGCAAAGGATGTTTGTAGTAAATATCCTCTCTGTAGCTGTGGAGATCCTTCACAGGACATGTTTAGACTCCCCTGCAGGCGACGCTGGACACCAACACCTCTGCAGTCAATACAGAATCATAAATGTCCGTAAAAAAAAAAAAAGTTTGTGTGATAATTGTTGAAATATTTCAGAGCAAACCGCCGTGCTGAGTGCCGCGCTGCTGGCACGGCCACAAACCGGTCGGTGAAACGTCTAACAATCTCCACAAACTGTGTTTTATTGCATCTCCAGCCTTTTATTGTCACTCATGACCGGTGTAACGTTGGAAATGGACCCCCGTAGAATATGGACCCCCCCCTAAGATTTGTACAGAAATGTTAACAAATTTTTACCACATGAATAAATGTGAACGTAGACAACAAAATAGATTAGTTAGTGAATAACATTTTTATTATAGAGTAACAACAGGTTCAAAAGCCTCACGCAGGTTCTTCACGACCATGGCTGGGCCTGATGGGGCAGATAGAATTACCCTCGGGGTCAATCTGCCTCCAGAAAATGATTTACGTGACATTGTTGACCAAGTTATTGTGTCAAGCACTTTCTTTATTTGTTGAGTGCATAAATAACCCCCCCGACATGGTCTGACTGGTGAGTGTGTGGTTCACCTCGGGAACAAACCAAAACGCTTCGGAGGAATGAGCTGCAGCGAGACTCCGTCTCCGTCTCCGTCTTACTGCAGAATGTGGCAACGAGCTGATGAAACGCTGCTGGCACCGTCCTTCTTAACAGGATAGTGGACCCCGCCGCGACATCCAAATCAAAACTGTGCTCTTGTAGGACATGTAGGACGAACAAGTCCAACCGTAGAGGCCACACCTTGTTACCATGGCGACCTGATGGCTGCGAACATGTTAGCATCCGAAGCCACAGCAAACCTTCAGAGGTTGACTGGAGCGCACGATTCAAACGGAATGGGCTGTTTCTGCAGCACAATCATGGGCAGGTGGTCTTAATGTTATGGACGATTGTCATACATTCATCTTAAAATTGTCCATTTAGCTGATCTGAGGCCACTGACTGGCTGTGGAAACCTGGACAGGCGGGATGGACTCTGGTATCTTCCTCCCAGGATGTTTTCAGAAGCTTCTCTCATCTCCTGTCGGACGGGGAAGCAGCTAACATGACGACATGAAGATTACTGTCTGTGCAACAGAGAAATGAGGTGGAGAGGATGAAAGCTGCTGGAACTTCACGACTTTAAGGTGCCAACCTTCATGTAATAACATGGAAACAGCTTTTTAAGCCGTTTCCACAGCCTGAAGTCCCCCCGCCCAAATGTAAAAGGGTAAAATATTGAATTGTCCATGAATAAACCGTAAATATAGATAACTGAGCATTAATGTGACGGACAACTGAAGAATTCTTTGTGGTTTGGTGAAATGTGGAATTCTCTCTCACTGGGTTTTAATGAGACCATGTTAAACTGAAGCCAAGCCTGAAAGCTCATTAGTCTTAATTTTACACATAAGCTCGCAGGTTGATGGCAGGTGGTGAAGCAGGGAAGCTGAAGTTATGAAGCATTTTAATTGCACATAAAAAGACATTTCATTAGATTTTATTTTTTTTTAAAAATCCTCATTTTAACGCCCACTGTGGAGAAAACTCAAAGGAAAGTCTCCCAGGATGTGAACTTAAACACGGCAGAGCTTTTTATCATCAGCAGCTCCAGAACTCAAAGATCCGACGACAACAACAACAACAACAACAACAACAACAACAGGAGTAGAAGCAAAGATGAAGATGTGAAGCCACGACAGGCTGTGAACGTGAATCAGGTTAAGAGAGAAACACAATGCGACATTCTGATGCAGTGACAGTTGAAGAAAGACGTGACGGCGTCTCTAGAAGTTTCCTTTAACGTTGTGAAGCGTTAAAGTTGCTGATCGAGGTCGGAGAGTGAATAAAAGGCATCTCTCAGTGTGAAGACGTTAATGAGGCTACAATGATTAATGTCTCATGAACTCAATCTGGAAGCCTTATTTAAAGATTTACTGTATGAAGAATCCACTCAGCTCCGTCGGAGTGATTGTTGATTTATTTTAAGAGTTTTACAAATAACATTCATATGCATTCATATATGAAAAATGACCTGATGAGCTTAATGGATTAAAAGAAGAAACTAAATGCTTCCAGACAGCCCTGATATTACGGACAAACAGCTGAAGTAAATAAAGCACTTCAAAACGGTTTGATTTCAAACCTTTTATAAATCAAGCAAAAATCCCTGCAGATTAAAATCTGCTGTTCATCCTGCACCAGGTGATTAAACCTTGTTAAGCAGTGACAGGTGGAAGCTTTCTTATTTAAACATCTGACATTTAAACTCTGCTTATGAATCGTTACGCCGGATCTGAATGGCTCTCTGAGGAAAGAAAGGTTGTGGTTTGCTTTGAGTGTGGCAGAGCGGTGAGGAAGAAACACGACAAAGAGAAGGACCTGATGTTTGAGATCTACGTTTCTCCAGGAAGGACGGACCACATCAGTTTAAAGAGTCTCATCTCTAAGACGCTCCACTGGAAGAGACTGCACTGCCTGGACCTGCTTCAGCCGACTTTCCTGTGACGACTGAAACACTAGAAAGTAAAGAACCGTGTCTTGTCATACTGCATTTCTATTGGTTTGTTAGAAGATGACGAATTCGGATTCGCCGCTACGTCTCCTCAAATATCAGACACAATCTGTTATCCAGACCAATCGCTCGGCCGTCTTAAAACTGAACACACAGCCCGACCGACCATTTCCAGGCGCTACCGTGGATTTTTTCACGATTCTCACACGATCCTATCTTTCCCCTCAGCCGGCCGAGAATCGCACAGTTTATGGAGCCTTAACAGAACTTTCTTCCTGTGAGTAACCGTCTTAACGTCTTCGTACTGGACAGAAACACGTGTGGAAGGACATTTCCTGTCTCCTTCATTCTCTATCAGAAGACAGGATTGCAGTGACTAAGTTTCCTCGGGCAAGGAAGCGAAATACAAAGAGAATTCCTCAGTCTGTTTGGATAACAGTGTGTACAGTGATCTGCCTTAGCACCAGTGGTACCAAACATATAAGTCAAACGTTCTGCACAGGAAGTGGGAACCGTCTCTGGAAATCCCAAGAAGCTGTCGAGGAAGTTCCAGGAACTGGTGATGAAATATCAAACAAAGGGTCTGAATCCTGACCGAGTGTCTGAGACATGAGGAACTAGAAGCTGGAGAGATTTGGCAGCGAAACCGAATCAGAAGGAAAAAAACATTGGGTGGGAAAAACACTCTGCCTGACCTGATTTCCAGAGCAACAAATAACAAAGGCAATATTTCCACGCTCTACTTGCTGAATCCTTCATGGTGACAGGTGGATCCGCGCTGAGTGTGTGAGGATGATTTATCGGCTTCCATTCTGTCCTCGTCCTTAATGGTGGACGGCCATGCCTGCAGGACGCAGAGTGATTACTGTCCACTAATTCTTCACGGAGAGCCGGGGAGAAAAATGACAGTGAAAGCTGTGTGGAATGGCTAATCAATAGCGTATTTATGCCCGGCGAGGAGACAGCATTGCTCACTTGCCAACACAACAGGGCTTCCGTCGATACGTCCCGGCGGATTTCTGAGGGAAGATAATGAACATTTCTTTATTTAGAGCAACCAAAACAGAGCAGTCGATAGTTATGGGGGGAAACTGAGTGTCTTGAAAAGCACTTTTAAATAATCATCACCTCTCAGAAATTCAGTTTAGTGCCACTCCCTCAGCTTTCCAAAGTCAGAATAATCTTGTTCATCGACCCTATAACACTTGAACTCCGTGTTCACTTCAAGGTATCAACATAACGACGTTCAGGAGGACGATAATTATTTCCTCAAAATTGTCGCTGCGCAGTTTGGTTGTTTGTTTTTGTGACTATTGAGGTTTTTCACGTGACGTCAGAGGTCTGGTGGTACTACCGGGCCGCCATTTTGGACGTCCCCTGACTGTAAACAACACGCTAAACACTCACGCTAACACGCTAACTGCTGTTTTGTCATGTGTTTACTTACGTCCAAAATGGCGGCACAACGATTTATGACGTCACTTCGTCACGCGGGTGAAAAACCTCACGAGGTGTTCGGCAGGTTGGTCAAATCAATGCACATTTCAGTCCAGGTGGAAGTGCAGAGGCAGAAGTTTACACACTGTGAAAAGATGTTGGATTAATTCTTTAAAACTCTGTCGACTAATCAGTTTAGTCTGAATTCATTACAATCATGAAGGACATTAAATTAGTCTAAAACCAAAGCTTCAAACATAGTTTGTTTTTAGGATTCGGCTCTAATTTCAACTGGAAGTGTTGAATTTTATTGCAGAATTTTTATTTTTACCGTGTCCCTGAATCAAATAGCCGAGCTTGTACAGCTAAATAAGGAACTGCAGGAAATGACGTTGAGAGAATCTTCAGTAGGAACATGGATGAAGCTCTGGCTGCTGATCAAGTAAACGTTGCAGTAAAAAGACACCAAAACTCAGCAGACAAACAAACAAATCAACGATGTCATCATGTTCTGGCAAAGCTCTGTGAAGCCGCTTCGAGCCTATGGACTCACAGGAGTGCCAAAATTAAAAGGAAATAAATGTGGAAAATATAGAGAATCAATAATACAAAAAATATACAAAGGTAGTCATATTGTTTTTCTATATTGTCTTTGCTTATTCTATTTTGTCAAAGTGTCTCCTGTTTTGTCTTTGTCTTTTCCATTTGCTTTTTGTCATTGCATTTACTGGATGAGTCAAGCTGTCTTGAAAAGACAAAAGCAATACAAAGCAAATCATCAAGGGCTGTGGGGGGGTCTTTCTATTCAGGGGGACTACTCCATACCTGATCACACCATTCCTGCTTGCAGTGGCTCTGTAGTAGCAGGAAGTAGACGCATATGCAGGTTTATTTGAAGTAAAAGAGGGAAAGTTAAATATGACGGACGTGGACGAGTTGAGAAGAGGCTACTACAGAGCCACTGTACGCCGGCCTTAGTCACACAGTGAATATATGTTTCTCGTCCCGGAAATATAAATACGTAGACGAGTGGACACGCCCACATTACACCAAAAACCAACATAACCAGCGGATTCTTAACTGAAGTAAATACTTTTGTTACCAAAACAAAGAAATTATATTTACAATAATGTACAGGAAATAAGAAACGTGTAAAAGGAAAAATAAATGAAATACTTAATGCAACAGTGCCATCTACTGGCAGGAACAAAAATGGCTCAACATGACGTCCTTCCAGCAAGAATCATGTGATCAGGTATGGACTAGTCCCCCTGAACAGAAAGACCCCCCACAGCTATTGCTTTTGTCTTTTCCAGACGGCTTGACTCATCCAGTAAATGCAATGACAAAAAGCAAATGGAAAAGACAAAGACAAAACAGGAGACGCTTTGACAAAATGGAAAAACCAAAGACAAGATAGAAAAACAATATGACTACCTTTGTATATTTTTTGTATTATTGATTCTCTTTATATTTCCACGTTTATTTATTTTTGATTTTGGCACTCCTGTGATTCCATACGAGCCATGCATGTAGTTTCTCTGCATTGTGTCTTCAATAAATAAATGAACAAATTAATATTTACATAATACATTTATATCTGTAACTTAAAAATGTTGAATTGAGACATTAATATAACGTGTGTAGGATTTCTAAACTTAAAGATTTTTGAACAGTACCAATTACTTTTTTCCCCCTGATGCAATATTTGATGAGATGCACAAAACTAATGCAAGTTACAGTTTGTCCATTTGTATTTTTTCCACTTGGAGTGCATGAAAAACTCATATTAAGGCTATTTTTGATCAACAAAAAGATTTGACTGTAGGACACAACACTCAGTCGTGAACTCAAAAAAAATCAAAAACTTCAGGGATTTTGTTTCATTCAGAGATTTTTTAAAGATAAACGACATCAAACCCGAGTATTTTTGTAAACCTTTTTTTTCTAAAATCAAAAAGAAAGAGAATATAGTTATCCCCACTGATTTTAAACGTGTCCCAAATCCTAACATCCAAGCTTTTCCACCCAAACAGTTGCTCAGATCTGTGGAATGTCTTCACTCTCAGTGTTTCAGCAGAAGGAAAGGCCGTAAGCAAGCCAACATTTCAGACAGAGTTTGTAAAGCGCCTGAGTCAGACAGTAAAATGAATGTCACGCGCTGCTACAGCAAGTGGATCTGCAACCTGTGATGGACAGAGTGGGCCAGCGCGGCCCCAGCGAGCTTTGTTTCTGCTTCCAGAGATAGGTTTGATATGGTGATGCAGCCTTCATTCCGCTCTCCACGCGCTGAGCCTGACACACTGTGGGCGCACGCAATCGAATTACTTGGAATAAAACGGAGGATGGTGTGTGTCGACTCCTCGGCGGAGGAAATCCCCGACCTGCCAGCTAATTAGTAAACACAGTGATGGATGAGAGAGAATTTACTGCCAGCTCGCAGGTTCAACTCAAACCGGCTGAGGATGCAGATCTGCCCAATGTGCAGCCGACCACAGTCGTGTTTGAGCTCAGACAGTGTGCACAAGGTCTCCTCAGTAAACACAGCGGACTAATTAGGTGTTGAAGAGAACAAATGTTTGCTAAAGTTAGGCCTTACAGTGTAAATACGGCTCGGAGAGGCTGGGAGGGAGATAAGCCAGTGGGACTGCAGCCTCGCCAAACCTCAACATTGTGACTGTGGATTCCGGGGATGACTGGACGGACAATAATTCAATTTACCACGTTTATCACGTGTGATTGAATACGACAAGTCTGGAAGAAGAAAACGAGGACTTGACCCTGAACCCCGTGATCCAACAGTATGAGGCAAAGTTAGTTAGTGGGAGATAACCTTCGGCAGGGAAACTGATGGAGCTGATTCCTCTCACTAAATGACTTATTTGATCTCACTGACTTAATACCTGACCTCCAACAAAGCGGCCGTCACTGTGACTGTGGAAGCAACGCATATCATTTTAGAAAACAAAACAAATCCACCTTCACTTTCTCCTTCAGTGCAATATGGTCTTCTCTTTGTTAAACTCTTAAAGGTCAGATGTTTATTCACATTCCAGGTGTTGATTCAAGTGTTGTATGGATGAATTCCTTCGCTTCTTTTTACCTTCGCTAATATAAGTTGGGGCCAAAGGTTATGTTATATTGTCTGCGTGTATGAATGTATCTACGTTACGTATGTATGTTTGGATATATGAAAGTATGAATGTATTTGTATGTACTGTATTTGACAAATTTTTCGCAAACACTATGAACCCAAATTGCATGAAATCCTCAGGGATGGTTTGTAATCAGCCAAGGACCAATCTGCTCGCACACGGCTGACTCCGCCCCCCGCCCCCTTCTCCACTCTCAGCCAATCACAGGCCAACTCGATCTAACGGCGTCGTCAGGTAACATAAAACAATAGGAACCAATGGAACCTTAACACTGCAAGGTGGTGGTGAAGGTGTGTGCTTTACTGAGTGCCTGTTCTAGTTCTGTTAATGTAATCATAAATATTTATTATTCCAAGTTAGATTACCAAGTTTACATAGACTTAAACCTCTGTAAAGAGGCTGCTGACTTTTGATTTTTCCAGTATCGATATTATTATTATTAGGTTGGACAGGATGTCGTCTTGGTCCCCTCATGTCTATATACTGTGTTTGCTATTTTCATTTTATTTAATATTTCATTCTCATATAATGTAAACTCATAGTTTCTACAGAGCAACGTGCAGTATATTCAATATTTCTATTCTATTCTATTCTATCTGATCGTTCAGTGCCATTTGTAAGCTGTTTACAATCTTCAGCAGCTTCAGAACATTTTTCGTTTTTATTCGTTGTCTGATGAAAACATCAAGTGGAATAAAGACATAATATTTTCAATCTGGCGGTTCCTGTTCAAATTACCGCCACCTTTCAGTTTAAGTTCCTTTCTATAACATGTTGACGGTTCAGCTAAATCTGCAGCTCCTTCTCGAGCCTGCAGAACGTTCCGGGTTCAGCTCGCTGTGTTGCTTCACTGCCTCACTCCTTCCAGAGAAACCTGATCAGGAAATCCTCCATACACTTTGTACCCGGAGCCACACGTGAGCCAGCGAAGGGCACTAAGTGGAACATTTCACAGCTAAACAGCCAAACGTGTCCCGGGAGAGTTGGTGGAGACCAAAAACAGCATTTAAAGAGCGTGGATGAAAAGCACTGGTACAGCAGGTGGCCACAAACTCCTGAGAGGACGGGGCGGTGTAGCGTCCAGCGTGACTTCAACCAGCTGAATTTCAGAAAAAACAGAAACTAACATATGTGGTGTTAAGTAGTGTAAGAAAGGAGAGGACACATGGGAAAAGATGTCCGGGAGCTCCATATGCCTTCCGTTTACTGCACAGGTGTAAAAAACAGAGTCAATATGTATGTAATGTCCCATCTGGAGACTTTCTCAGGTCTTTATTATTGCTGATATCCTGTAAGATGAGTGTTCCACTGTGAAGAAAATAAAGGGAAGTCCTGCAGCTCACTGGAGAAACATTTTTTGAGAGAGGAGGACGCCTCATACGGCCACAGATAAACCTTCGGTATGAAGTGACTGACATCACAGAGGGTGTGGAGATAAACGAGACGCTCCTGCAGACAATTAATCCATGGGCAGACCTGCTTGCTTGTGTCAGGAGTCGTTAAAAATCCCATATCCCCCTTTATTGGAGAGACTGTGCTCGCTCTCCGGCAGAGCGTCTGTACAGTAGGCCGCTGTTGTGACTCATATCTTGGATGGCGAGATAAGAGAACGTGACATTTACTGCAGAGTGCAAATAGAATCAACGCAGCACATCAACAGAACAATGCAGTTACCCTCCTTAAACCCTCCTCAGCACATTTAAAATCGCACACAAATGGTGCACGACACGATGTATCACAGCTCAGGCTGCGTCCTATTCCTTCATAACATTCAGCGTGCTTGTTGGAATAAAGACGGAGGATAATGCAAACCAACAGATCTGACATCCATCAAATGCCACGGACAAAAGGTCAGGCCAAAACAGCTAAAACACATCAGATTTCAAATACAGTTTTAGAATATCTGCAGGTTTTTAATGTAGTTTAACAAACAGTAAATACAGCAAAACCTTATACTACATTAGTTTATAAGTTGGTTTATCTTTAGTTTAGAAGTTAAACATGCTTTGGACTCCTCCAGTAAATCTATTTGGTGGAAAGTCGACAAAAATGGATCTTTTGGTCCGAAATGTGAGCGATCGCTGCTCGATACTGACTGAATAGATGCAGATCAGACGGCATTAAATAACCAAAGAAAAAACCTTTAGCCTCTTCTGCCATTGTGTCACACCTTGGATGTCCACCAGGTCGTGATCATGGCGTCTTGGTTCCTACATATTGGCGCTGCGCTGCTCTGCTGGCTCTGCTGGCTCTGCTTCGTGTTACAATGCATTCACTGGGCGGCGGGGATTTACTCAGAAGGGAGCTGCAATATGTACATTTATTCATGCTCAATAGAAACGTCATCAAGCTTCGCGAGTGCAGCTCCCAAATGAAAGAGCATTGAGCGAGTGAGCGGGCAGCCAATCATCCCGGGGCAGACGAGCTCGCCAGCTGCCAGAGAGGAGGTTGAGAGGCGCTCTGCCCAGAACAACTGCAACCCCACAAGTCTGAATGGGACAGGCAGTCAGAATAGGATTACTGAAGGATTTGGGGTTAATTTGGCACCCTACAACATGGCTTAGTTGCTCTCCTCTGACAAATATTTGTGTTAGTCTTCATTCTTTTAGTTTATCCCGAGTTGTTTTTTTGTTTTTTTTAAATCAAGAAGGTGGAGATACAGTATATGGGCTGAGTATTAGTGATTGACCTATAAAACATGTTCCATTACTGCAGCATCACAGCACCGCCGGCTGAACAATGTTAGAATTTTTATGTACTATTAAGGTGTTTCCATGGCAAGGCTCAGAGGAAAAGCTCTGCTGTAATTTCATTTCAAAGTATTTTTGAACAAAGTAACTGGAGATGCACCAATAAAACTTTTTTAAAAGGTTGAGTACAAGTAGGATTACTAACCTTTAACTACTTGCTAATACCGAATACCGATATGAATACTTATTAATTGCCATGAAGCCTAATTCATACTCCATACGCAAATGATATCCGTCTCCATGTACCACCTCTGCAGTGTCTGTTGATGCTATGTGTTAGCATGTAGCATCACTGGTCTGTGAGCCCGGAGTCTTTTTAGCATGTAGCATGTAGCACAGCTCAGAGTCACCTGCTGAGCATTTATTCAAATGAGCGACGTCATTCTAACTCTGCTGGTCCAAATGTCTCTGGTGATTAAGTTGCTGCTGTTGCACGAACTGTCTTTCTCCTCCTCTCGGTATTTTAGCAGAACATAATTTACAGTCTGTCTCACTTTTGTCATTCCCATTAATATTAAAGAATCTGACATCACTTCTCTCTTGGGTACCACAAAAGTGAACTCAGTATCTGTGAATATTTGTCCAGTCAGGTCAGAGACAGTCTGCTGCTCTTCTGCCAGAATGAAACGTTGATTTTTTTTATCACACAAGCTCAGAGAAGTGACTGACGAGTCCCCTGTAACCTCACGTAGCCTCATGTAGCCTCATGTAGCCTCACGTAGCCTCATGTAGCCTCATGTAGCCCCACGTAGCCTCATGTAGCCCCACGTTGCCTCATGTAGCCCCACGTATCCTCATGTTGCGTCATGTAGCTCCATGTAGCCTCATGTAGCCCCACATAGCCTCATGTAGCCCCACGTATCCTCACGTAGCCTCACGTAGCCCCATGTGGCCTCATGTAGCCCCACATAGCCTCATGTAGCCCCACGTAGCCCCACGTAGCCTCATGTAGCCCCACATAGCCTCATGTAGCCCCACGTAGCCTCATGTAGCCCCATGTTGCGTCATGTAGCCCCACGTAGCCTCATGTAGCCTCACGTAGCCTCAAGTAGCCCCACGTAGCCTTTGTAGCTTCATGTAGCCTCATATAGCCTGGTTGAGGTAAACACATTAAAACATTACTGAAGAGTTAAATCTATTGTGAGTCATTTCTGCACTCCTAGTATATAACATTTCTGAAAATTCTTAGCTGAAATAAAAAAAGATTATTCGTTTGGCAGGTTTTAATGTCCCACAACAAAACACTATAATGGGGAAAAGTTTGAAATTCCTGAGCCTTGAGTCAACAAATGAAGATGGCTGTTCTGTTGTTCGTTGTTGATATTTGAACGAAGGATATTTTATTTTACATTCATTTGTTTTGTTAGTTTCTCAGCGAACGACTGTCGGTGGATTAGACTTCTTGAGGGAAAATCCAAGTGGGACAGGTCTCAGGTCTAATCCACCCCTCCAGCTTGACACTGGGCTAACAACCCGTTCCCATGAAGAAAATGGCAATCTCCTGCAAATGTGAAGTGTAACCACACTGAGGCCAAATTCAATTTGGTCCCCTATCGAGTTACTGCTGTAAATAAAAGCTTATTAGTGACGGCTGACAAGAGCTGCCACTGTCAATGTTTGTCAGTTTAACCAGTGAAGCCAACAATTAGGAAAGGGTCGCTGCTGGCTGGAAAGTGTCAGAGAGGTCAACAAGTTTGCTCCCTTCACAACAACTTAGTGCGTTTTGCTGACTAACTGCCTTTAGTGTGCAAAACCTTTAAATGATGACAATGCAGTGGTGCTAGATGAGACCGTTCTTACAGTTGACAAGTTGCACAATTACAAAAGAGTCACCAATAGATGAGGCTCTGAAATAGAGGAGGTGGGGGGACTGCAAACAACACAGACAATTTAAAAGTCAACATGTCATTTTCAGGTATTAAAAAGCTGTTTTTAAATGCGCTTTTCTTATCACACTCCAGAGCCTAACACTCCTCAGAAAGGGGTTCGCCAACCTGCAGTTTGATCCATTAATTGAAGCCATCAGTGTGCGGCTCCTCCATCTAGAGATATTATTATGTGATGTCACACATCCGGGCTTCTGCCGACGGCCGCCATTTATTGGGACTAGAAAATGTAGTATTGCCAAGCTGCTCTTCACACAGTTTGCCAGATATAGTAAACCAAACGTATTCAGAGTGTGCAATGGCAAGTAAACAAAGGCTCAGGTACATAGACACTTTAGGTACGTTAACACGGATCAGGTATGTGAAGAAGTTGGAGTTAATTGGTGAATTAAACCCAGAAACAGTTGAGATACACTTGCTGAGAGCAGCTCGGTAAAGTTCTGGCATCTATACCTCTTCAATGAAACCTCATGAACACACAAACGAAGCTTCTTTCCATCGGTGTGACGTGGACGATATGCTACGAGCTCATTTTTATCTAAAGTAGCAGCAGAAACAACCTTGTTCTCTATGAGCAGCCGGCTGTGTGACCGGTGGGAAGGAACCGTCTGCAAATGGCTGAAACAGCAAAGACAGATACGACAAAGATATCTAGTAATCACCAACATCATTGCAGCCTTCATGTCTCCTGCTGATCAGACGACCACACTTGGTTTAATAGTGATATATATTTGTAGTATCTATCTATGCAATTTGCAGACGGTCCCTGCACACTGGTCACACAGCCGGCTGTACATAAACTGCTTTAACTTATAAAGTGCTTCACATGTTAGTATTATTACTACATTTATTATATTATCATTCACACACCAATGGAGGCTGCTGCCATGCAAGGTGCTCAGTCCACCCAATAGGAGCAATGGGTGTGGACAGGTGGAGGTGGGAAATCGAACCTGATTGGGAGACGACTGCTCTGCCAACCGAGCCACAGCCGGTTATTTCTGCTGTCTGACAGTTACTTTTGATGAAAACGAGCTTGAAGCATATTGTCTACCTCCCACCGCTGGGGAGAGGCGGCGTTTGTGTGTTTATGACGTTTTGTTAAAGAGTTATTGATTCCTGAACAAACCTCAGCGTGTCTGACTGCTTATAGTCACACTGAATGAAGTACGAAAAATGGTGGACTGGACAATAGCTCATGGGCACGCGGGCTGGTACGGTCACTCACACAACAACAACCCTTCCACCATGTGTATGATTGAGAAACAACAGCTCCAGCTTCTAATGCGCCCCACTAGCAGGACAGGAAGTCTCGAGGACTGAACCTCCACGTTGAGGCGGAGGTCAGTTTCATTCACGCTGATGAGAATGTGACCGCAGCGCCACGCCGCCATCGCTGTTTGCATGTCGACACAAAGAATCGATGATAATCTTTTGTTTTCCTGCAAAGCCACCACAAGGCCTCTGAAGGGAGGCCGTGCACACGAGGAAGTTTATCAAAACGTCTTTGCTCTCTGAGACATCAGCAGAGAAAAAAAGCACATTTCAACAGTGCGAGGGAAGAATGGCGGAGAATCTCCGTCGGGAGGCAGGAAGCGGATTCTCTTGTGCTCCGGTGTGCGGTTTCCCCGGGTGAAGAAGTGAAGGAGCAGATGGAGTTCACCTCGCCACAATGCGGTGGATCAGAGTGTCACCGTGGATAAATAGCGTTGGAGATTCCTGCTTGTGTTGAAGGATCCGATCAGCAGCAGGAGGGCCGTCCTCCAGCAGTAACAACACAATACAAAAATGAGCAAGGACACATTTGTGGAGGCCCTGAAGGAAAAAAAAAAAGACTTCCAGGGTTCGTGGAAGGTTAGAAAGAATATTAGGAGAGTGGTTTAAGTGCAGTGACACCTCTTGGGAAGAAGCTGTTGGGGTGACGGATGGCTCCGCTCATGATGGACTGGTACTGTCTCTCAAAGGACGGGCTGCTGAACAGATGGTGGCCTGGTGTGTGGTTGGTAGCAATTCTGCCTGCAATTTCTTTCCTCCTCTTTCTTTCACTGCGGTGTCATTTCATGCGGCTTTTTCACACGGGGAAGCTGAGAATCAATCGTTCACCTCCACGGCAGAGCAGACGACATGCTGGAACAGGAAGGAGCAGAAGCAGAAGATGAGAGCAAACGGGTGGATCACTGCGTTACGACACATCCAATTAAAGTTGGAAGATAACGGCTCTAATGTTCCCTCTCTGACCTTTCTTCCCCACCCTGCTCGGGTTTCGCTCCCCTCAGATATCCTGGAGCAGACATCCATCAGCCATAACATTATGACCACCTTTTGTTCTTCTTCTGCAGCAAAAGCGATGTTTTCTGAGGTTTTCTGACAGAAACAGCATCGACCTCCGGTGAGACGCGGCCGCCTGTCGGCAGTTGACCTCTTTTGCTTCCTCAGAACACTTTTGATGGATGCTGATACCTGTAGATTGGAAACAAACACTGCAGTTTAGGAGACGCTCTGACCCAGTTGAGGAGTCGTCACCGTTCAATCTTTGTCAAATTCATTCAAGTCCTCCTCCTTTGCTCATTTCCCTGCTTGAACACATCGACATTGGGTACAAAACGTTCAGCTCCTACCTCGTGTATCCCTCCCACCAACCATCACGATCAGGTGATTGGATATCAAGAACTCCAGCGTTATTATTTCATTAGCGGATTGTTGATCGATGTACATCTAAAATGTCAAAAAATAGATTATTAAAAAATTGTTATAGAAATAACATCCAAAATA
This sequence comes from Lipophrys pholis, assembly GCF_963383615.2. NCBI lineage: Eukaryota > Metazoa > Chordata > Actinopteri > Blenniiformes > Blenniidae > Lipophrys > Lipophrys pholis. The sequence goes on along the minus strand of NC_137634.1, from coordinate 1,414,207 downwards.
AAAAAAAATCCCATTTGCTTTTCAGATCTGTATAAATCTCCAAACAGGAGCGATGATTTGATTTGTGTGTGACTTCTGAGGTCGTAGTCGGCTCAGCTTCTGGTCCATCAGCAAAAAAGAAGAAGAGAGAATGAATCTGACAGTCAAGGACACAGTTACCCCTCAACTGTACGTCTGACGGTGAAAGAGAATTAAAATAACGTATTATTAATCCAGGCTGCTGCTCAATTAAACAGTTCCAGTTAGTTTGCCTCATCATCTCAAGCAAAACAATAAACCTGACTTCTTTCTTTAACCACAGATCGATCGCACTGTGATCTCACCTCAAATGAAACTCACTCCATAAAAGACCTTGAATGTAAACTGAAAACACCTTTATTCACATTTTGTCAACAAGCAGAACTGCACATTCAGAGCACTTTGGCCAAAGTCTGTCCTCGGCCCTCGTGGTGATTAGAGCTGCTGAGTGCTGCTGTCAGTGCAGCGTGTCATTTAGACGGAAGTGAACCAGGAGAAACTGAGTCTTTCCTCAAACCTTCAGTTGAGATTTCAGCTGCAGTCTTTAAAATTAGTACTAATTAGTACTACTAGTACTATTTTTCTTATTCCCCTTGAGGAAATTCCTTCTTGTTTGGAGAAACACGGCTCAGCTGGTAGAGCAGTCGTCTCCCAATTGGAAGGTTGCAGGTTTGAATCCTATCTCCACCTGTCCATGTGCCAAAGTGTCCTTAGGCAAGACACTGAACCCCAAACTGCTCCCATTGGAGTGACAGCGCCTCGCGGGGCTGCAGCCTCCATTGACGTGTGAGTGAAAGTGATGAACTATGTAAAGTGCTGTAAGGCGCTAAATAAAAGTCCATGTACTATTTGTTTCTGCGTCGTCCTCCAGGATGTGGGCGTGTCGCCACATCACGGCGCTCCAGTGGTGACAAATCAGCTGTGGGATTTGAACTGGCAAACTCCTGATCACAAGTCTGCTTCTCTTTTATTTGAAACTGAAAGTTCAAGGTTGGATCTTGAATTTCAAAAAATTAAAACAAAAAATCTCTCTCTCTCTCTCTCTCTCTCTCTCTCTCTCTCTCTCTCTCTCTCTCTCTCTCTCTCTCTCTCTCTCTCTCTCTCTCTCTCTCTCTCTCTCTCCTCTCTCTCTCTCTCTCTCTCTCTCTCTCTCTCTCTCTCTCGACCTTATATTTAAATTTTTCTCTCTTAAATATATATCTTTTAATTTTAAGTGTCATTTATTTCAGATGTTTTCAGAATAGGATCTTATTTTTTTCCAAACCAAATTTTGTTTTGACGTTTTACATTTTTTTTCGGGCCTCAAAACTTTATGTCACTTTCAGATCGTTTTTTTTTTCAGTTGGAATTTTAATATTTTAATCATGCTTAGCATGTCACCTCGCTACTCTGTGAGCCCAGAAGCCCTTTAGCACGTAGCGCGTAGCACGTTTTGGAGTTACGTGATGCACCTAAACGCGTCACGCCGAGATATCAGCTCCTGAGTCTAAACCGTTGAAACTGAACCCACATGGCGCCTCGGACAAACCTTTTCTCCTTCAGTAATGAAACCGTTCAGTAAACTGGAAACATCTGAGGAGTGCTGTGAGGGGGGCGGGGCCTGCGAGCTGACAGCTTCTTCTCCTCCAGGTTTTCTGCAGCCAAACTTTTCTTTTAGTTCTGATGAGAGTCTGCAGGAGCTTCAGTCTGAGGAGTTCCAGGGTGTCATCGGAGTTGGAGATGGGGAGTAACTCCAGCTTATCGTCAGATATTTCAAATGAAAAATATAATCAAGTTTACTTTAATGTGGTGTGACGTGTTAGTTTAAACTTTCTTTTTGAAACTGTATCGTAACTATTACACTTTCTTACACTATGGCTTTTTTTTTATTACCACACAAATAGTTACATCTGTACTGGATCAGACTGGATCAACACACACACACACACACACACACACACACACACACACACACACACACACACTCACAGCCTGTTGGCCCGGTTGCAGGCTGCGTGCAGTGGAGCGTTGGCCGGCGGCCGTTACAAACCGTGATGCTTCCCGTTCATCAGCGCAGCAGGTGGAAGCCGATGTGAGGAACTAATTGACTGAGAAGATTTGACAAATGGAAGTATTTAGCTCAGTGCACTGTTTTTATGTGATCATTGGGAAGCCGGAGGACAGCGTGTCTCTCCTTCTCTGTTCTTTCCATGTCACTGACCACCGGTCAACACGCTGCAAACCGCTGGACGCCACAAGGAGGGCGGAAAGTAGAACCGCCACATGTCTGGATTTATTTTTCGGATGACCTTGCTGTGGAAACTGAAGGTCGTCTTGGATTTTTCACTGTGACGGTTTAAGACTTCCAGTCCTGAGGGATAATCAAGTTCATCGTTTTTAACTTGTCTCTTCGTATTCGATTATAAATACGCTATCTTAAGTTCTCCGAAAACAATACAATAAACTAGAGCTACACTCGGTAGAGCGCAGAAGTTCACCAACGCCACATTTGTTTGCGCAACTGAGTTAGCATTGCTGGCATGTTAGCCATTAGCTCACAACACAGACGAACACATAAACTTATGAAGAAATGCATGCTGGGAGAAGTTAAATCGTCGCTCCAATCAATTTCTTCATCCCACTGATGCCCAATCCACTTTTGGCTCTTGACATCCGTTGCCTCACTTTCTTTTTGCCGGTACTTTTCCCCTGATTAGATAAACTTCATAACATACAGACATTTGGATGCTGCCTGAGGAATCCGGGGGTCAGGGGAGGAGAAGGAAATAAGCAGAGTTTAACCCTTTATGGGTTAGACTTCTTAGAATTATTCTCAATTTTACATTTATACACGTGGGTCTTGGTGACTTTAACTTTATAGTTTCATAATATTTTAAAGTCAGTATAAAAATACACCAATAAATTAGTTATATAGATTACAATCTATTAGAAATTGAGTGTAAACTGATGAAAAATGGCTTGATATTCCATAGTTGTTGTTTTCTTTGGGGGGGGGGGGGGGGGGGGGGGGGGGTCACTAAATGGGTTAAAAACATTCACTTGTTCAAATAAAAGATTTAGTTTTTATCCGATTATCCCATCATGTACTTGATGCGGTACTTCTGTACTGGAAACGAACACACATGTTGACCACTGAACCTATAAAGCGCTATAAGGAATACTTGTTCTTACTAAGAATGGATTTTATGTCTGAATTCAGTGAAATAGTTCTGGAAACAAAATGAAACAGCTTCAATGCACAAACACAGCTGAGCAGATTTCAAAGTAAAACCCACAGGAAGATGAGTCTCCTGTAACTCGGACAACCTGTGGTGCATCACACAAAAGTATCAGGAGTATCGTCTGATATTCTGTGAGGAGGAATCTCTGTGTAACTCTGGCAGGAGTATCGGCGGGCTCTCCACCGAGAGCAACCTGGACGTGGTGTTTTGCCCGAGGACACTTCAGCGATCCACTGCCGACTTCGATGCTGGAAGGACAACCTGCTGGTTCAGCGCTGCCTCGCAATGAGCTCCTCGTTCCTGCAGTTTGGATGAACAACTGGGTCGTTGCTCCGGTCCAATTATGCCGGCGTGCCAGTGAATAGAAGCAGGAATGGTTCAGACTGACTGGGCAGGGAGAGAAAGTGGCAGCCGTCACCGTCAGCAAACAGTCACAGTGACAGCTGTGTTGCTGTGTCACATTTATATTGTTTGTCTGACTGCTGCTAGTTGCTGACACATGAAAGTCGGCGCACCATCAGCTTTTTCTCTGGCACAACTTTCCACCGCTGCATTTGGAAGGAAAAGGAGACGAGGCGGTTGAAGACGTCCTGTGGTGTGAATGTGTGCAGGCCGACGTTTGAAATGAGTTTGAACAAACAACATGTGGATAAAGCTTCTTTAAGAGAGCGTTAAGGTGCTCCAGTCCGGTCAGACTCCACAGGTCTCTAGTGTTTCCTCTCATCACAAACACTTCAGAGGACACATAGAGACTGAGACACAAGTGAAGCACATCTGAAACACGTGTCTCTTTAATGGCCCGGGCCGACTTCCTTAGTTTGTATGTCGAGACA
>NC_137634.1:1360135-1407635 GCF_963383615.2 Lipophrys pholis | reverse complement strand
CTCAATCGAACACAAGTAAATAAATCAGTTCTAAATGATTCCACTTTATTCCTGAATGTGGCACGAGTTGAGCTGACGGTTTAAATGGTGATTGCAGCCGAGGGTAAATCAGTGGTCTGATTGAAACCAAAGAACCTTCATCCCGGCGACAACCAGCTCACGTTTTCATTTGCCACCTTAGCGGGGTTCTTCATCACCTGGTGTTCCTTTGCTGCTTGAACACAAATATTCTAAGACGTCACGCTGGGCGCTTGTTAAGAAGTCTGAACCTTCATGATTACGTTTTCAAATGAAAAATGGCAGAAAGCTGCATTTGAATTTTAGAGTGATTATTCTGGTCTTGGTAGGCCTCCGCTAATTTGTGTTAATCCCTGCTGCAGCGCTGATCTGATGTCATCTACACATCAACATAACCCCTCATCAATACCAGCAGTCCGAGAAACATTTCAGACAAGCGCAAGTTTTCAAATGGCAAGAAGCTGAGAAATAACTGAGAAAAAACTGCGGACTAATCCTGCTTCTTCCTGTGCAGTGCAGAACCTTTGATGAAAGTCAGCAGAGATCAAGAGGGTCTGTCAAGTTCTTTCCAATTTCCCCAACCTAATTCGAGAGAAAGCCATCCTTCAAACAACCCCCCGATGGAACCGTATTCTCCGAGTCGCTCTTCAGCCATATGGCGAGGGTTCGCCTTTGTCCTCGTGGCGTCGTTCTCATCTGGGCGGAGCTCTGCTTGGCAGCTCTTCATCAAAAGCCTCTCGCGTCGCCGACGTGCCAAGAAATTGTTGGTGAAATCAGCTGAAGTGTCACAAGTGTTGGTGACATGAAACAGATGAGCTGCAGGCAAAACCTGAATGTCATCGGGGTTCATCTGACACGTATTTACCTCATTACTCTGGCATACCAATACTATATTTACTGCTTCTTTTAATTTTTCAGATTGCATCGTACAATGAAGCCCACAGAATTTTGAGGCTGTCAAGTTTCTGAATCATTTCCTTCTGAAATCGTAAAATAACCCGTTAGATTTTCTTCCCAAACTCTAAAAATGACTGATGTGAGTAAAGTACAGAGATCTGTAAACAAAGATCGCTATTGTTCTGTTTTTTTATTTTTATTTTATTTATTAATACATGTCAGACATATGATACCGTCAACATGTGTTCAAACCCACTTACTCCATTTACCTACAAATCCACACGTTAACCCTTTAGTGACAATACAATTAATCCAAGTTACATATTATAAAAAATATATACCTCTAAAAATAGACAATAGAGAAGAGGTAGTAAGAAGTTAAACTTATACTCCTTCTCCAATATTAAATAGTCTTACATTATACTTATCTTTATGTAATAAAAATATATAGTTTTGAAAAAATGAGAAAAATCAATAAAAATCAAGTGAGAAAAAAAAAAGTTTAATGTGTGTGTGTGTGTGTGTATATATATATATATAAGTGTAAAGTTTAACTGTATGTACTAAAACTAGTTTTCATTGCGAGTGTGAAGGATCAGAACGACCATGAAGGATCCTGACAGTTTCTGATTTGTTGTTGTTTTCTAGACGTTTTTCTCGCCGCGTCATTCCGTCCATCATCTGATTAAAAAGTGAAAACCTCCAGGAAACCACGTGGGAGGAGTTTAGACCTGCAGGTTGAGGTGATGATGGTCTGAACGTGGAGGTTGTTTGAATGGATTCATGTGAATTTAGTTTCCGTTATTATAAATACAATATTCTACTATATTCAGTACTTCGGGCCCACAGAGGTCTTTCTTCAGGTTGTTTACAATAAACACAACAAATAAAAAAACAACAATTGACCTTCATATTTTCAGACTAATGATCTGTTGGGTGTTTCCATGCGGAGCTGTCATGATGTTTGATGTAAACTTTCTGAATGCAGTGGGTTTAAAGTCAGAGACATTTCACATCTGTCTCTGAAAAGTCTCTTCCTCCGTCCCGTTGATGCAAAAACTGCTGAAGCGTCATTTTACCAGCGAGTCTCCATGTTGTCAAACAAAACCTGAACCAAGTGGAGGCTGTGATCAGAATTAAAGGAGCCTGTAAACTCATCTAATCCTCCGTGTTCATGCACTCACAGTTTTCTGACACAGTGTAAAGCTCATTTCTGTGTATGAGTTCAGGATTACAAACACATTGCTCTGCGAGTTGGGAGGTGACGGTTAAAGTCTGCATGGCTTCCTGCTGACATCGCCATGTGGAGCAAAGAAAGCGCTTTTAACCGTGTCTTTTCTTTCATTATGTCTGGCTCGCTGCTTCGCCTGCTGCACTCACAGCCACGTCTGCCAGCCGCACCTCCACGAGAAGAAAAGACGGAGTGTTATATCCAGGCTGGTGGTGAAACATGAAGGCAGCAGGCGTCTCAGCCGCTCTCTTGTACCTGCAGCTCGCAGAGCGACCGCCACGCCCGCATCCTGCTTCATCAGCAGGACGTCGCCTCCAACACGCCTAAAAGGAGGTCAAAGGTCGAAGCATTTAGCATTTCTATCATTTAGTGGAAATCAACAACAGCAATTGAGATCAAGACTGTCTAATTTTGTCCAGTAACAAAACTTCCAGACAGTTTGAACTAATAATTATTGTTATCGTCTGGTGTTGGTAATTGTAATGCAAAAGTTGTACCTAGTTACTTGCTAGATTTGCTTTAATTGTCTTTCAAAAAGGGAGATAATGTTTCTTCACAGTAAAGAAGTCACAATATAGGAAAGTTCAGAGTCCAGACGGTTTAGAAAACCAAATGAGGAGAATTCTGGAGAAGCTGACTGGACACTGAGGCGGGCGGCTTGTAGGATACGTCTTTATATAGGCCCGTCACAGGGGAGAGAGAGACTTCACAATAATCTCTGCTGTTCTGCTAAACCTCTCTGGTACAGTTGTATTATTGCCCCTCTTCATATCTCATAGCTGGGAAATCTAAAAATCTCTTGTCTTTCGCTTTCTGGGAGAAAACTACATTGTGGATGAAATATGAAGTGGCTGTAGGTCGAGAAATGAAACCAACCGGCAAATAGTTTATCAACGGCTCAATGGTAGCAAAGGCCTGCAATGTGTGTGTGTGTGTGTGTGTGTGTGTGTGTGTGTGTGTGTGTATGTATATATATATATATATATATATATATATATATATATCCCAGTTAAAAATATTAATGAATATATTCCCATGATAAATAAGAGTTAAAAGCGTATTACAAAGTGATTAAAATACATATTATTTTTGTTTGTTAATATAAGAAATATGTAAAAGTTTATTTTAATGCTTAATATATTTTATTTCATTTATTTTGTAAAACCAACGTTCTGAGTGTCTGTGTGGAGCGGTGTCTGGTCCGGCCAGCAGCTCGCTGCTGATTGGTTAATGGGGACCTGAGGTGAGCAGGAGGAGGTGCAGAGGAGCAGGAGGAGGTGCAGTGGAGCAGGAGGAGGTGCAGAGGAGCAGGAGGAGGAGCAGGAGGAGGTGCAGAGGAGCAGGAGGAGGTGCAGTGGAGCAGGAGGAGGTGCAGGAGGAGGTGCAGTGGAGCAGGAGGAGGTGCAGGAGGAGGTGCAGATGAGCAGGAGGAGGTGCAGAGGAGCAGGAGGAGGTGCAGTGGAGCAGGAGGAGGTTCAGTGGAGCAGGAGGAGGTGCAGAGGAGCAGGAGGAGGAGCAGGAGGAGGTGCAGAGGAGCAGGAGGAGGTGCAGTGGAGCAGGAGGAGGTGCAGGAGGAGGTGCAGTGGAGCAGGAGGAGGTGCAGTGGAGCAGGAGGAGGTGCAGAGGAGCAGGAGGAGGTGCAGAGGAGCAGGAGGAGGAGCAGGAGGAGGTGCAGAGGAGCAGGAGGAGGTGCAGTGGAGCAGGTGTGTGTGTTTCACCAGCCTGGGAGAGAGACAGCAGGAAGGTGGTGTGTCAGACCAGGTTTCAGGGAGTTCTGCTTCGGAGAGCCTGAGCAGCTCCGCTAGAAGAATCATTGACCAACAACCTGCATCAAGACTGAAGCTTGACAGGTGAACTGCTGCTGACCAAGGTGCCGTTATTGTGGTGAAACTACTTCTGACCGCCTCCGTTCACCACCGCTGGTCTCTGGACTGTCCACTCCAGGATTGTTTCCCAGCAGAACAAAGTTTGTGGTCACCAGATGGCGCTGTGAGCCTCCTCCCCCCATGCTCTGGTTAGTTGGACACCAGCCAGGCCTCTCCTCCACCTCCTGCATCCTGCTCCAACTCTGCATGAAGCCTCGGATTGAACCCACTCCTCTCCAGCAAGCTATTTCTCTCATTTTTCTTTCACTCATTTGGAGAACGAGTTGATTTTTTTCTACAAACTCCAAGTAAACGGGCCTGCAACCGGGGATTTTCAGAATAAAAAAATAAGTTGTCAACATCCTGTACTATGCCTTTGCGGCTTCAGACATCCCAGTTTGATTTTACATACAATCACACACTCGGATTAATGACCACCTCCATACAAGATGCTCACACACCAATTGGAACCACTGGGATTCCCACGCCGGGCCCAAGGACACTTCAACCCGCCCATAAGTCGGAATGGAACCACCAACCTTGGAAGATGATGCAGTTTACTGAGCCATGGATCATTTTGAATGTAAAACAAGAATGTATTAGTGACATTATGCAATCAGAAAAAAGAAAAGCAGCCAATCCCATTAGTTTTGAGTAAACGATCCACTTACAGCCTGAATTGTCTGAGTTGTGGTGATTCGCTGCTCAAGCTGCTGCAGGTCATTAAGACCTTGCGTTCATACGTTGGAGTGTCCAGATGGCGATGAGCCAAATGAGTAGTGGTGTGACTGTGATGGTGATAATGACTCCAGGAGTTCTAACACTCTGCGTTATGTCGGGGAGAGGATTCACTCTTCTGTTCAGAGGAGCGTCTGCAGCTCCTGAGCTGCTGAAATACCCAGGATGCATCATCTCAACGCTTCCTGTCCTTCCTCTGCTGAATATTGTCACCATGAGTAGGAGGTGTTTCCTTTACGTAGTCTTGGCCAGAAGGGTGGAGTCGCTGGGACTTCTGGGTCGGAGCTGTTGGAGGACCAGTTAAAATGGGTGGAAGCTGGGATCTTTCTTTAAACACCAAACCTTCATCTTCATGGATTTCATTTCCTCTCAGGACAGATTTTGGTGTTTTGAATGAACGACTCCGCTGACTGGCACCTCCTTTCCAAACGGGTCCAAAACAGATGGAGTCATAAACACCGGCTCTTCTACACACTGTAAATCATCCTACATTCCTCCATCAGCATGAACTCTGATCATCCATATTCATGAAGGAAAATGGGCCAAATCAATAAAGCATTTTGCATCAGTCCATCATGGTAACAACTCAGTTTCCTCATGTTTGGGCCAACATCAGTTTTTATATGTGCAACTATTGAGTAGAGAAGGTCCAGAGCCCAGTTCTGTTCTTACTTAGTAACTTTATTAACGTCGATATGAATCAGATTCTAAAAGAGCTACAACAGCTAGAATGGCTGAAGCAGCCGTTATAGTTTCATAATTGTTTCTATAATCTTGTAAACAGAACATAAACTACAGTTTTGTGAAATAAAGCCAAACCATATAAGTTCTGTTAAATTATATTTTGAAATTGAAATACGGCTCCAGGAAAATTAGTTTATTGAAAGTTGTTTGAAAAGGTCCCAGACTTCTGATGGAGGCTGTTTTAATAATCTTTCATGTCTCGTTTCTGGTCGCTGATAAATCAAAAAGGATTCTTGTTCTTGCAGTAGTCAGCTGCTCTCAATGATGTTTTCTTTGAATCTCCTTCAACAAGAAATATGTTTATCATATAGCTGGCGCGGGGCCCCGACGACCACCAGGGGGCCCCCAAGAGCATGCAAATCTTTAGGATTTTTTTTTTTAATTAAGGTGGAATAACTCCAATTCATTTAATGTTTGAAAATAATTTATATTCATTTACCTTGTTACAGAATAAATTAATGTTGTGTTTGCTTAGTTTTTCTACTGAGTCCAAAGTATGTCCAAGTATTCTCCATCTCAAGGTCTCGATCTCATTTTGTGGATGTTTGCTTGTTTTGGGGGATTTAATCTGAAACGGTTTGTCGTGAACGTTAAAAAATCGAATGGATTGGTCGGTGGATGATGACAAGTCAAGTACTTTGTGTGCGTATTTAGTGTACAAACCAGTAAATAAATACACAAGACAAAAACATTGTCCTAACCTCCCAACTTTTGGTGATAAACGTGTGTGTGTGTGTGTGTGTGTGTGTGTGTGTGTGTGTGTGTGTGTGTGTGTGTGTGTGTGTGTTCCTCTACCCACTTACAGAACAACACACTGCAGCATCATGTTTATGAGGCCCGCTCACTGCCGAGGGACTCTTCATCTAAATTGTGATCTAAATGGAAGTTGTGGAAACATCCTGTAGAATCGATGCGGCCGTTAGATCACCGGGGTCCAGATGATCACCGCTCATCCTCCTGAGATGACCCAGTCGCTTGATTTCTGCTTGTGATGGAAATGCTGCTTTCTAGCCTCCATCTGTTTACCTGGAAGCTTTGAGTGGCCGTGCGCTGACCTTTCCTGCCTTGTAATAAAGGTTTTCTGACTCTGAGCTGACCAGGCAGTGGATGTGAGCGTGTTTACAAGGCGCTGAAGGTCACTGCTGCACGCAGTCCCTCCTCGATAAGACATAAACCAGCGGGGAAAAGAGACAAATAGAAAAAAATTCAATTACCTTTCAAATGACACGCACAACAAAAACCCCTCTGAAGCGTTGGTGCTCAACCTGACGGCGTCAGAAGGGGGCGCTATGGAGAACCAGAACTTCCTACAGCAGGAGGGTCCAACTCATTTCAGTTCATCACATCCAGTCTAATTTGATTTGATGAGCTGAATTAGTAGAAACCATGATGTTTTAGACGCCGTCCCTTTGTTTATGTTCAAACATGAAGAATTTCCTAAAACGTGTTGAGAAACCAGCATTTTACCTGAACGTGGATTTTTCTTTACACAAATCCTCCCGGAGAGTCTCTGATGACCAACCTGCTTCTCTGGGGCTAAAGTGGCTCTGGCTGCTGAATGTTGCAGCTCAGCGTCGTCATGTGAACCAGAACCAAAGTGCTGCCATGCTGCTTTTCAGCTTTCATTTGGTCTGGCATGACCACCAGTGGGCGCCACCGTGATAGTCGGTCAGCTGAACCTGGCAACTGTCCAGTTTAACTGAAAAAAAGTTTGGCCCAAGTCATTCATGTGTTTTTGTTTTTTTTGTTGTATAATATGAACCTTGAGGATTCTATCAAGAGTTGAAATCCCAAAGTTGGTATTTTTATATATGAAGTGCAGCCAGCATTCGACTTCTACAAGCTGAATCATCGCTGAGTGCAAACAAACTTCAGTTTGATAAAGTTTGTGTCCACATGTTTTCCATCCACAATCACGGTGTGATAAAGGGTTAGGGTTAGGGGTTTAGGTTGGGGTTGGGGTTAGGGGTTAGGGGTTAAGGTTTAGGGTTTAGGGTTAAGGGTTAGAGATTAGGGTTAGGGTTAAGGGTTAGGGTTAGGGTTTAGGGTTAGGGTTTAGGGTTAGGGTTAGGGTTAGGGTTAGCCCTGGTATTTCCTCATATCCAGATCCAAATTCTTAATTTCTCTTCTTGAAGTTTCTCTTGCGAGAGTACATGCAGGATTTGTCACTGGTGTGGATGTCCGGCGCGCTGATTGGTTGCAGGAACTGTCAGTCACTGATAGCGTAGCGTTGTTCTGATGGTTTTCCGTAAAAGCGTTTTTTCTCATTTGTTTCCATTAGACTGGAATAAAATCAGTGATGAAAATGTGTTTTAATAGTTTGACGAGGCTTTTTGCCCTGCTGCTCCTCCAGAGGCCTCAGGACTGGTGGAACCCAGCAGTGGGAGGCTTCATTATTCTGCGTTGGACGTTTACATGGTTACTTCACTTCGCTGTACTTCAGGGTCATTTCACCACCTCATTAAAAGTCGAGGAGGGCGGAGGTCATCGCTGGAGTCCAGCAGCTGCAGAACGAGCGGAGGAGCTTCGCTTCACGTCAGGAGAGTGATGAATACCATATTATAGTGCGGCATGCAGAAATACCCCGGAGTTGTTGTGAGACTCAGGAGTGAAGAGGAAACACATCTCTGGGTGTCACTGAGAGGAGTTTCAATATAAACAACATCTCGGGCCGCAGCGTTTCTCCCAGCAGATATTGTCTCCTGGTAAACAGCAATTGCAAGAAGAGCGAACTCGCATCTTCAGCCCACACGTCGTATTTTTATCTAATTTCATGGGTGCATGTGGGTGAGTTCATTGGAATGATAAGATATATGGCACAACTCTGCCGAGCCGGCTCCTCCACTTTTTCAATTTGTAATTGATTTATTATCTGGCCTCAAATTCGTCGTTTCAGTTTCACTTTGGTCATTAATAAAGCAGCGTGTGTTTAGCAGCCCTGCCAGCTTAGAAATATTCCAGTTTTTGACACGTCTGGAAGGTAATTGCTCCGTGCGGAACACGGTGTGGGAAACAAAAGCAGCGGGTGCCAAGCCTGCCACAACACCGGTGCTACAGTCTCATCATCATGCTTTTAATTCAAATGGTATCAAACGACGACTGATTGATCTGTGAAAGCGAGCCGATGGAGCGCAGTAGTTACTGAAGTATTAAAATGATCCAAAACGCAGCCGAGCCGGTTCATGCTTGGCTTCCTCTTTCTGATTAGCAGTGAAGGCTGGACGGAGTGTGATGGATGCTCTCTGATTCCCAGCTGCTTTAAAACACTCTCTATATTTACTCTGTGTAGATGCTGCCTTCTGTACATGCAGATTGAAGGAATCGTTAAATACCTCATCGATGGCAGTTTAACACCCACATGGTGGTATTTGTTACTCCGATCAATAAAGCTCCTCGTCCTGGGGCATTTGGTGACGACGCTGCATCGTCAGGCTAAAACGCTCACATTAGGTTTTCTGTTAATTCCTGTCGTCCCTGATCGATTCACTGAGAATTCCAGGAACCAACGTGCAGATCTGGGTTCACTTCCTGTTCATTGTGTGTTTGCACAGAGCTGCGACCCGTAGAGGAGCAGGTTGGTCCTGAAAGCACAGAAACACTTGAACTGCTCGCTCCTTCAGATCAAACCACAGTCTCTGCTCTTGACCAGCAATCCTCAGACTCACAATGTAAAGAAATCAGAAGGTGGAAGCCGGACTTCAGTCATGGTAATGAGGATAAACACGCAGTAATAAGAGGTTTGGTCCGGCCAAACTAAAGTCTGGTGACGACACCCTAACATTTGTGTTGTGTGTATACATGGTGGGTGGACTCGATTGGTGCTCCTGGTGTCTGATTGAACGAGGATGTCGGCCTCGGTCACTACTGATCAGTTGGTATTGGAGCAGTGAGAGGAGGAGCCAGCAGCAGCAGCACCAGTGACCTTTCATTCTCCAGCCTCCTCCTCTTGGTTGCTGCATTATCAGCCAACGCAGTGATGCCACGCCAGCTTCCATAACCGATTGATTTTTCTTTTATGTCGGTCTGCGGCAAATGACATTCAGCAAGTGACACTAATGTGGCTCCATGGGCCATAGTTTATTTGGGTAATGGCTTAAATAAGACTGCAGGTGCTGTTTTACCAATGAAATGTGCTTCACTTTCGCCTCATCAACAGCCTCAGTGATAAAACTGTAATTTAGAAACGGAAATCTACTGAGGACTGATGGCCTCTGTTGTTATTGCAGTTTTTACTTTTGTCACGGTGTGCAGTGTGAGAAGGAAACGGCATCGGCGTGGAGAAATCTCAACCCGCTGATCAGCTTTTCTGGGAAGGATTTTAAAATACGAAGACGACGTCTGTCATTGTTAGAAAACTGCTGTGGCCCAAGATTCCTCCAGATAAATGAGTATTTTTGAGAGCATCTTGTTTTATTCCTCCAGTGGGAATGACGTTTCCTTTCAGGAAGTTTAAAGTTTATTTTAATCAGTTCCAATCGGATCGATCAGAGACATTCACTGGAAACAGGCTGTGGATGTTTGTCACATCAACGTTCAAAATACACACAGCATGCTTCAAATACTCTAGTTTAATGTTTGACAATATCTAAAACCAATTTATTATTATTATCATTATTATTATTATTATTATTATTATCGGGCTGGTTGTTGCTCAGCTGGTAGAGCATCGTCTCCCAAATGGAAGGTTGCAGGTTCGATTTCTATCTCCGCCTGTCCACATGCAGGGCGGCTGCCTCCGTTGGTGTGTGAATGAGCGAATGTGACTCACAATGTAAATCCCTTTGGGACGGCTCACGCAGTGGAAAAGCACTATTTAAGTGAAATCCCTTTACCTATTATTATTATTATTATTATTATTATTATTATTATTATTATTATTATTATTATTATTATTATTATTATTATTATTAAGTTTACTTAAAGATAAAGTGGAAGATGGTTCAATCATCTGTCACATTATTGATTAGAAATGTCATTTAACTGTTTATCTGATTAATACGTCAGACTGCCAAGGTTTTTTTTTTAAATTATGATTTCATGTCAAAAACATATCCAAAATACAGATCCAGACAAACACAAAAAAAACCATCCATCTTCTTTGTACTTATAATAACAGAGTTTGATCCAATAATTCATATTGACCCTGTTCAGCCCCGACGGGTGGCGTGCGGCGGTGCAGCTCCACGATGGGCCACCGCCACGTAGAAGCAGGAAACCAGCTTCTTGTTTGATCCTGTCCTGATCGATCTTCGTCACCCAGCTGCTGTTTTTCATCCCGAATGAGGAATTACCATTGAAATGTTTTTTTTTCCGCCGGGCTTTGTGTGACCACGGCGAAGACTCCCCGGCGTTTATGAAAATTACAGTCCAATCTGGCTTCGTTGCATCTCACAATGGCGAGAGCGTGCGTTTGGAAAAACCAGACTCTGCTGTACTTATGTGACGCATAAACGGATCTATATTGAATCTTTTCATTTTCACTCTCAAGGACACAAATACGGCTTTCACGAGGGATTCGCCGTAGATGAGGCTAAATTCTCTCAGGCTGGTACTGTAGCTCACAAAAGCAATACCCTGAACCAGAGAGGCAGGCGGGGGGGGGGGGGCTTGATTCTGAACGAAATGCTGATTGGATCAGACAGAATCTTTGGCAACCAGTTTAGCCTTGGCTGTATTAGCCAAGGTCATTTCACTGGAGACATCCCAGGCGCCACCGAGGACCGGCCCGCTCCTTCATTTGCTCCTGGGCAGATGCCGCCCTGCCTCCGGAGCATGTTCCACCTACGATATCTGAGACTCCTTCAAATGACAGAACATCGCAGTCCTGCAATTTAACAGCAACGATTCATCAACATTGACTGAACCTCTGAGTGCCATTCACTCCCTGACAAATGGGCCAAAGAAATAGGTGTAGGCTTTAATTTCCTTCTCCAGCGCAATGAGACTAATATCAGCATGATGAATGTGCTCATATTTTCCTATTTATCTGCTTAACGCCACAATTCTCTATGAGGTCAAGTACAACATTATTGATTGTAACTTTGCTTTAATTTCAGCTCATTTTCTATTTCAGCAGTTCACAGGAGAGGAATTACTCAGCTTGCATGTAAAAGGCGTGCGTGTGCTAACATATTATAGTGAGAGACGACGTTTGTGGTTCTGGTTAGAGTTGGAAAACTCCGTTATATTTGGGTTCTGAATACATCTGCACAGAATGAACGTCAGTCAACGCAACGGTCCAGTGAAGCTATTTAAACCTGTGAAATGTGTCTGCAGACAGAATTCTTCTTCTTCTTCTGGGAACACAAATAACTGAACTTTAAGGTAGAAATACGTCCTCATGTGTCGTAACATTTTGAAGCGTTTTAGCCTGAGATGATCAGTTCCAGCTCATGTTTGGGTAAAATGAATGTAAATAAATTTCAATCACCATCGAGCCAGAAATATGATTACATTCACACATCATGAGAACTTGATCTTCTAAATTACTGCATTTTATTTAAAGACACTTCATGTGAGAAGAGTCTGAAGGTCCGTCGGGGTTAAATTACATTAAGATAAAATGGATAATCTCTTTAGAGGTTCTCTGAAACAGCACGTTTGTGAGACCCAAGGTAGGAGACAAACAAAGAATTAAATCTTATGGCTGTGTGTGAAATTTTTCTTCTAGACTGTTGAACTTTATTTCAAACTGCCTCAGCAGGACGTCAGTCACTGTGGACATTAAGGCTCCACAAACTTCAGGGTTGTCAAAGCCTTCGCACTGCTCACAACGGTACCAGACAGATTTAATAATGGTCTTTACAGACTGTACCAGCTGAATCTGCCTCGACACGACGTGATTACGCAAGAATGAAAGGTCATGAGCGTGCGCCAACCATTCAAAAGAAATAAATGTGCTGAACACAGACAGAACTCTCCTCCTTTCAGTATTTTTATGTTTGGAGAGAAATCCCCCAATAAGGGAAGAGGAGAACCTGGACTCAGAACGGGAGGCGGCCTGGTGGTTCTGAGCGTGGTTCTGAGCGTGGTTCTGAGCGTGTACCCAATGATGTGTCGCAGGGAAAACTGTCATGTCGTCCCGTGTTTCTATTGGTTTGATTAAACTGACATGATTTCAGCTGCTACGGTTCCCCTGAATATCGGACCCGATGCGATAGAGGCTCATGACCGGAACCTCGACCCTCCTGGACCTGAAGACGAAGCCCGACCCATTGGAGCCTCAACCGCAGATTTAATGGAGTCGACCACCAACCCAGCTTTCATCGGTCTGTGGAGCTTTGGGGAGTTCTGTAGGAAGGGAGGACATGTTTTGCTCTCAGAACCTGGTTCGGCTGAAGTCTGACCTGCTCAGGATGAGTTGGAGATGAAGTGAGTGTGTTGGAGATGAATGAATGAAGTCAATGCATTGTGGACAGAGACACTACAGGACGTCCATCTGTGGCAGAACGGTTGTACTCGGAGCAAACCAGCACGGTGGCATCATAAACATGTTGGGTTTTTTCCACTGCTGCTGGAAAGCTCTGAAAGTACACCTTTATACTCACTTGTTGATTCAGCCGCTGGATGGACCCGCCAGAACTCACAAACTCAGTTCAAGTTTGATTGAATGTCCAATCAGAGCTCTTTATTTTTGTTTAATTCTGAAGAATGCAGTTTTAAAAGTGTTTTATAGTAATGTATGACAATTACATACAACAAGAACATATTACTATTGTAGTATTACAAATTGCTTGAAATTAAAAATACTTAAAGGGGACATATCATGCTAAATCCACTTTTTTAGCCCTTAAATGCATGTTGTTGTATATTTAGAGTGTTTAGAAGTACAGAAAAGTTCAAAGTAGTCTCTTCAGGTGCTCCGTTGATATCTTTATATTCTGTTTTGGTCATATTTTGCGATCGGTTTCGATTTTTCTATTCTCTATTACGTTTTTTGAACAATGACGTCACAGTATTCTCAGCGGAACTGCCAAATTAGGACATCGACATTTCGAGCAATCCGCCATTTTTGTTTCTCGCTGCGATTTTGTAGTCCAACCGAAGTTACGAGAGGATAAGTCGAAATGTTCGGTTGTTGGATGTAGTAACCCACAAGCTTCGTTACACCGTCTCCCAGCATCAGAACCTTTTCGAAGTGCCTGGTTGAGTTTTATTTTTCACAGAAATGTACCCACATCTGTGGGTAAGGTCATTTTTGTGTGCGCGAATCACTTTAAGGACGACTGCTTCAGCAACCTCCGCCAGTATAAAGAAGGATTTGCCGAAAGACTTGGTCTGATTGAGCGGTCAGTTCCTTCTATCTATGGAGACGACGAACAGAGCACTTCGGTAAGCTGTATATAACGCTAAAAAGTGTGATGATAAGACGTCCCTGTCATTGTTTTGTTAGCATTAGCAGTTGCACCGTCTTCATATGTTAGCGCTGTGTGCTCGTTTTAGATTAGAATGTAACTTCTGTGTTAAATAGTCGTTGTAATACAGGCAGTATTGTAGTAGTGGGCATGGATGGAGAAGTTAGTGTAAATATAGTAACACACCATTGCGTTACATCCATATGAAGACGTTGTTCTGTAGGTGCATCATCGTCATTTTCATCTGGCTCCGCCGGGTCCGACTCTGGCTCCAACATGTATGGCTGGATGGACAAATCTTCCGTTGTTGACATTTTGTAAATAATGTGTGAATATAAAGTTTCTGCGCCGCTAGATAATTGTATCTGTTCTATCAAACTACAAAGATGGCCGAACAGGGTGACGTTGAACCGAGTGTCACCTCTGCAACCTGGAGAGGAGGCGGGGTATGAAGAGACCGCCCCAAAACGAGTTGCTCTCAGAAGCACATCAGAAAAGGGGTAGAAAAGGGGCCTGTGGAGCTCTAATAATGAGGAATTCAGACCCAAGCATTGCAGTTTCGCGTTGTATAGACCACAACTTTATGATTTATATGTAAAAAGGAAGGATTTAAAAGCATGATATGTCTCCTTTAAGGGAGGCATTCATCTATTATGTAAAAACAGATTTTTATTATTCAATTTAATCTCATAAGAAATGCAACATGTATTACTTAAAATAGTATTCACCTTTCATCATGAACGCAGTATTTAATGCAAACCTGCGTAACGTCCAATCCACCTAATAAATGATAGAAAGGTGCTAATAAACTCCTGCTGGTGGGTTTTATTGATCCTGATCTGATCAGATCTGAAGACCAGACGTGTTCCGTCCTGTCTGCTTCCCTCTGTGTTGCTCTAACGGAACAAAGACCAGACTTTGGATCTGAGAATGAAATAACGGTGCAGGAAGTTCAATCAAAGCCTCGGCCAGACCCAGAGAAGATCAATACAGACGGCCGACACAGGTAATCTTCAGGGAGAAAGACTGAAGAGCAAAAAGAACCAGCCGACTCAGAAAGCCACGGCTGCTTTTGAAACTGATTTTAGACGAAATAATGTGACGAAATTAAAGCTCCTGTTTCGTTACGAGAACATGGAGACGATGTTCCTGAACCACTTCAGTTTGCTGGTTTACTGCTCGTGGTTGCTTTTCACTTCCAAGGACAATAAAGTTTAAAACATCGGCTCAACAAATAACATGATTATTATCATCACGATGTTTTAGTACAATAACGTTAAAATGTAAAAACGAAATGTAGTTTGTTGCTCGTGTGTTTTCTAACTTTTGGACGTGGTTCACGGTGATGGAGGAGCGTCTTCCTCCACCACATCACCACGGCGATGGAGGAGCGTCTTCCTCCACCACGTCACCACGGCGATGGAGGAGCGTCTTCCTCCACCACGTCACCACGGCGATGTGGGGCAGGGAGTTAGAACAAGTCATTTAACTGCTCCAGACCTTCAAACTAAAAGTAACTGAGAACTTCTCAGGATCGATTGTGACCAGGATGTAAAGCTGTTGGGTTTTCCTGGTAGAGGTTCAGACACGTACATCTGATTGGACGCCTTCTCACCATGTCGTATTTCGTCATTCGTCTCCATCGCGCTGTAATGAAAAGGTTTTCTGTCTGCTGCTACTTCAACTCTCCTCATTTCCAGTGTGATGGTAGTGAATCTCTTCACACTGCAGTAGAACTCAGTAACACCTCTTCCATGTTCACAGCTCACCACACAAAGACACCAGCTTCTCAGATGCTCATATCACGTCGCGCTCGCAGAACTTCCTGATTGTATTTGACTTATTTTACGACACTCCCCCGACTTCAGGAGCCGTTTGAGCTTCTTGAAGAGAAGAACTTGAATTCAAAGACACTTTCTTTGACAGCTGGAGTGAGTTTAGACGGTTATGCTAATATTAGGCGAAACTGAAACGTCAACATGAGATCAGATCCAAAGGAAACGTTCCTGCCCTGGTTTGGCTGCTGCTGTTTGGCTCCAGACTTAATGTCTTCGTGTTTGATTTGACTCACGATGTGATGAGTGACCATCCGTCTCCACATTCCTCCTCCAGCTCACTTTGTCTGGTGAGAATCACAACTTTCCACGGTGCGAATGATCTAATGCAGTTTGTCCTCTATGAGCTGTTTTCTTAACAACTCAACCCACTTTTTGAAAAGATTCTTCCATTTCACCCAGACGGGTCAGCTGTGGTGATTTCATGTTCTATCCAGACTAAAGGAAAGAATCTCTAACCTCAGTGTGGGTTGGGATGACGGGTGATAAATACAGGAGAAGGAACTTGTGTATTTTATACATCCAGATATTGTTTATTATATCATTTTATAAATATCAGAAAATGTGTGTCAGCTTCATTGCAGCCTCGATGGCCTGTAGGGGGCAGCAGAAACATATTTTCTGATATTATGAGAAGACGATGTGAGGTTATTATATATATTAGTGTTACATAAAAATATCTTTCACATTGTCACTGCATGTGGTAGGAATTATACACTGGACATGTCTGGTGCATAGTGAAGTAGATTTCTATAAATCTAATGCTGGTTTGAAAAACTAAATTGTACCGTTGGATCAGTGTGAATTTCCCTCCGACGGGGTTTGAATCCATCATGGCCGCATCGTCTCCTGCGTTCATATGGTCCAGTGACCTGAGCGTGGTCGTCATCATGCCTCAGCTGTGAGCCATTTTAATTCTTTGTACATGTTTGATTTGACCAACATGGAAATGAACGGCACTCCTTTGTCCTGAGGTTCTTTAATGACTGTGGACGGACGCCATTAATCCAAACTCTGCTCGGAGATGTTCTGCTCTTAAAGTGAGTTTCAGGTGATGCTACCGGATGCAAGGCTTAATTCTGAGCCTTCCACATAAATGAAAATCTGAAAGTCTTCTTCACTGACTCTCCACTCTGCATTAGAAGTGTGTTGCTGGGAATTTTCCAGATTCGAGCTCTCAAGCCCGCAGACGCCTGGCTGTCGATCTGTAAGAACCTGTTCTTGTAAATCAAATCGAATAAGAACATGCTGAAGTGGTCTGTCACAAAAGACTGAGCTTGATTGACTCGGACCCCGAGCTTCTTTACATGGGCGGCGTGTCAGTCGGTCCAGTCGGCGATAAGAGGAAGAAAATCTGCGCTCTCCCAGAACATCGGCATCCGTCGCCGTTTCCGCTGAGCCCCACAAACTGTCAGGAGATAGCAGCATTTCAAATGACAGCCGCTTATCTGAGCAGGTTCCAGTGCATTTGCCAGCGGTGGAATTGGCGATACACTAACTACAGTTACTGCTGGAGCGTCGGCATCTTGTACCCAGACTTCAGGCTCATTTGACTCAGGCGCTGCGTCCTGCTTTGTCCCATTGTTTACCGCTCGTCGTGTCCATCAGCGATGGCGAACGTTCCCAAAGCAGTTTGAAGAGCAAACATTTAAAAAAGAAGAAGAAGAAGAAGAAGAATTCCCAGAGGGGAGGGAGGAAAAGCTTTTTGAAGCATATTAACTGCTTACAGGGAACATTGTTGTCTTTCGTCTCCTCGTCCCAGTAAACAAGCCCACAGCTTTTAATTGCATTCAAATGTTCCACTGGACCGTCGGTATCCACTGCAGATCCACACAAGTGAAATGAGCTTACATCTTAAGATGCTCTGCAGGAAAATATAAAATAAAAAGATGAGAAATAATAATTACTACCGGGTGTAGTGCATCCAATTAGTGTCAATGAGGGCTAATTTGACAACTATTCCTGACAGGCCGCTCTTTGTACTTACTCATCTGAAGCAGGAAGAATTAATTACAGGTGATTCCGATTGTAATTTTAATTAAACACATTTATGCAGTCCAAAGATATTCAACAGCAACCAATTAATGTTTTTCAAAGCGTTACACTGCAAAGACACTAAAATCACCATATTATAAGAATGTTTTTTATCCTCCTATTGCTGAGGCGGCAGTTAAATCCAGCGGGCGTTTCCCTTCGGGAGAAAATCACAATTTATTTCTGTCCGCCAAACATTTCTGTCTGGCACACTGTCAGGGGAGAAATGTGAGGAAGAGATGGCAAGAAAAACAGTATTTCTTTAAAGGTGATCAATTGGGCCAACGTTTTGGAGCAAACGCTGGGCACCATCTCCTGCCCGAGGGCACGTGGGCACTGGAGGTGGAACCACTAACCTTGGTACTGGAAAACAAGCCACTCCACCAGGTTCTCCTCATCAGACTGGACTCACTTCGCTTTCTGTTTCAAACAAACTCTCCCAGCTTCTCTCCACAAAAAAGTTTGATTTTGGACAAACGGCATCAAATTACTGTAATTTGACAGCAGCCTCATCCAAAACTAGAGCTACACTCGGTAGAGCACAGAACTTCGCCAACGCCACATTTGTACGCAGAACCGAGTTAGCATTGCTAGCATGATAGCTGCTAGCTCATGTCGATGCTAACTAGCCTGTCAGGTAGCTACATCAGCGTCTCCATGGCAACAGACGCTGATCTCCTTCATGAGGAGCCTCTCTCATCCACTTTGTGTCGGACATTTTCTCACAATTTCCTGGGGATTTAATTAATTAATCAATCAATCAATTGGTCCTCGGATGATGACAAATCATCCATAAACATTTCATGCAACTCGGGTGAGAAGTTTTGGCGACAAGTTGCTAAAATACCCAAACCAATAAATATATAAATACACGCAGACAAACGCATAACCTTCTCATCCAGCGGACGCACACAGAGTCAGGCTGAACGGCCAATCAGCTAATGTGAAAGGAGATTCACTTCCTGGAAAATAAAGAAGAAACCAACCATGATCACTTTACCCAATATTCATGGTGATAAATTATTATTTTATTTGTTTGTTTTATTGTTTTATTTATTGTTTAATTATTTTGTGTGTATGTATTTTACAAACTTTTCGCAGAAACTATTGACTGGAATTGCATGAAATTTCCTTAGATTATTTGTCCCTTTCCAAGGATGGTTCCAATACATTTTGAGAGGGATTGGGTCAAAGGTCAAGGTCTAGGTCACCTAAACAAGGTCAGTTTTAAGCTGATTGATGTCAAACCAAGGCCAAAATGTTCTGTTTTCAATTCCCTATCCTGACGGCATTATGACAAAATAAATAAATTGATAAATGAATGAATACACGTAGACAAAAACATGACCTTTGTCCCAACTCTCGTTTGCAAAGGGAATAAATACATGTTAAAACAGTAGATGGAAATAAAGTAAGTTGACTTGTCCAGGAACAAAAGACTAGAGACTTGTATGTGTGACGAGGGCCTCGTTCACACTGCAGGGAAATGAGACCCGGAAGTGGCTCCTCCAGAATAAAAGCTGTTAAAAGCTGTGCTCTCTTTTTACCTCATTCTCCTTCTTCTGTCCTCCTCATGTCGTCTAGATTCTGTGGCTCAAATTTAGCTCCTTGAAAATGAATCTGTGTTGCCAGATAAGGCAGTATCCCCCAATTGGGAAGCCAAACTCTCCTACCTTTTAACTCTTATATTGTGCATTTGTATGTTTATGGCATGTTCTTTCTCACACATATAGTTTTAAGGTTTTAACATGATTCCTACACAGGTTTTTATTGAGGTGTGGGTTTTTTATTGAGTCAAATCTGGCAACCCTGGTGCTGACCAGCCTGCCGTGTGTAAATAGCGTGCTGCTCGGCGTGACTTCACATCCACTTCTGCGCTCTGAGGCCTGAAAACATCCGGTCCGATCATGTTCACATGGCAGGTCCAGTTTGAAATGATCGCGTCCCCAAAAAAATCGAATCCCACAAAAGATCTGAATTGCGCATTAAGACCTGCGGCGTGAACGGCGCCTCGGTCCCGTGTCCGGTAGATGATTAACGCTGGTCTGCGAGACGGCGGCTCTGAGAAGGAAGCTCTTCGGGTTGAGTGCTGTGTGGCATCAAGGAAGGCGAGAAGCCACGTTTCAATCCATCGGTGTGAAATGACAGAGCGGCTCCGAGTTGACCACGGCAGTAAAATTCAGAGGAGGGTCGTCCGGGTGAGGCAAACTTTCTGACAGTGAGGGATTGCAGCGCCAGAGTCCTCGTCGCGGTGACATTAGTCATCATTGCCAGTTCAGTTATTTCAGGGTTAGACTGGATATTCATCACCGGGCGACTGGAGAGGGGCTCTGGGTGAATGAAGGCGGGGATTTGGGATATTTATGGACGGAGGGAGCAAATATTGGAGCTGCCAGTGTTTGGAAGCAGCCGCACTGACTTAGATCATTGGTGACCTTTGTTATTTACAACCGCTGGCGTTTTGCACTCGTGTCAAAAGACATACTGTCAAGGACTGCAAGCCTGTCAGCTGACAGGGAAATATATGTTTATGAAATTATATCTGAGGACCTGTAATACATCACAAGTCTTAAACAAGAGACCCTCCAGTTTTCCTCAAACCCGTCGCACAATAATAAAAAAATGAAGAAAAACGCCAGGACTTTAAATCTGCTGCTGCTGTCGCAGTATAGCCGCCATGTTGGCTTGAAAATAGACGGAGACCTGAATTAAATCTGTTGATAAGGTTTGGCCTGTTCAAGCATTTTCATCTGATCTGAACCCGAATCAGTTCACCAACCTCAAAGCTTTTGGTTCTCTGTTTGTTTCAGCTCCGTTTTCACTATCGTCACTGTTATAAATAAGTACTAGTGAAAGATGAAGATGACGACTGTAATCACGGTTTGGTGGCTGTTTGACGTGACGGCCGAAATAATGTTTACGGTCGGCGACAACCTGAAAGACAAAGAGCAGCGGTGGATTTGAACCGTTTGGATATAAAAGACTGAACAAAATAACCTAAACGCAGTCGTATAAAAGCTACGTCAGGAGTTTCTACATCACTTGTACGTTTATCTATGAACAACATTTTACACAATCTGAAACACACAACCAATATTAAATAATCCTGAAGGCAAACCTGCTGAATAGATGGTGTGAGTTAATCCAATTCTTTCACCGTGTTCCACCAGTAAATCAGCAGCGTAGCTTAACCCCGAGCCTGTCCCTGAAATAATCCTAATCCTAACCTAAACCTCAACTAATCCTAACCCCAAGTCCATATTTTGAAATGCTATTAATTTCTTATGAAATTTGGGCTCTTGGACGAGACCCACTTTACATGGAAAATGAATGGGGAGACTCATAAAACTAATCCTAACCCGAAACCTAATCCTAAACTAATCCCAACCCTAAACTGATCCAATCCTAACCCGAAACCTAATCCTAAACTAATCCTAACCCTACATAATCTTAAACACATGTGGACACACAGTCTATGTTTCTTGTGACCTCCGCTGTCCTCTCTCCTGCGATAATTACATTTATTTATTATTATTCTTTATTCTGAAGAAGCTTCATTACTGGTGGATTTCTGGGTCTAGAAAAACTTAAATTCCCTGATTTGCTCGTGAGCTAAACGTCTTCAAACCCACGATTCAAAGTGTTCAAACTATTAAAAACTGGAGCACATACTTTTTTGATTTTTCAACCATGTATTTCTCATCATGAGATTCAGGACTAAGATAAACTCGGCTCTTCTGGCTCTGCTAAGTGGGATTTAAATTCCCGCGATGAGACTGAAGGACGTTGGACGTTTGGTCTCTGGATTGTTGAGCTTCAGCTGCGACTCGGTCCAGGAGGGGGACAATTCTCCAGGACTGAGGCATCTCCGGCTTTGTAATGAAGGAGGAACAAACCGGAGCTGGAGGGGAATGAGGAGAACGTTACTGCAGAACCTCCGCAGACAGCTGGAGAAGGAACAAGAACATGAAATGAAGAGAGAAAAGCAAAGTCGCTTTTTTATCATCCGACTTTGTCAGTGATTTTGTTCTTTATCAAAAAGTAAAATGTGGATTTTATTGTTCAAAGGGAGAGGCGTTCGTTGTTGCACATCGAGAGATTTATTGACTTAATTGCAGACTGTTGTTCTGATGTCTTCCTCACATTTGACCTTCAAATGAATCAGAAAACCTGTTTTTCACACATTCTAGACAAAAACAATATTCCTGTTGTTTTTTTTAACACGTAAGTCAATAACAGCCAGGTAATTATCCACCATATCACACATTCCTGGGGAAATGATCGCACTCAATTTAGGTCCTAATGAAAGAGCTGTAAGTGTGAAGCGGTTTCTTTAACACACGTGTAAAGACATTTGCTCCGATCTGAGAGTCGCAGCTGGAAGATTCTATAAAGCTGCTCAATTCCCCGTGAGTTTCATCAGGCTCTGCAGTTGCAGCTCATGTGTTTTGGGGGAAAAACAAAAGAAGCGCCGACGTCTCCATGAGAACCGTGTCCGAGGCCGGAGCTGGAACCTGCAGGTTCTGGTTAAAGTGGCGCTGACAGCCGGCCGCCCACTCGTCCATCAACTCGTGTTTGCGGAGATGTAACCCTTTCAGAGAGCCTGGATGAGTTCACACAGCTCCTCCTATCGCACTGACAGGCCTGGAAGACGATGTTAGGAGTGGTCATTACTCAGAGTGGAGGGGGGGGGGGGTGGGGGGGGGGGGGGGTCAACGCTGTACTCCATGGCAAAGAACAGCAAGTCTCCTCTGAAACTGACGTCCTTCGTACTGTATTCAGTTTGGAGAATTAATTGTTTCTGTTTTGTTGCTTTAATTGTAGAAGTTTTACTTTTGGCCAAATCAGTTTCCCTTCTGCTTGATTCTAAGGATGGACGTCGTCACGTTGACAAAAGAAGTTAAATTCTTTGTTTTGTTTTCATTTTCTATTTTTGTTGCATCATGTATTTGGTTGACCGGATAAACTACGACTACTAATAATTCTAATAGACACAAACTTTAAAATGTGATGATGCAGAGGGTGGAGGCTTCAATCAGTCTGAACAGCAGCGGAGGAGAGACGCACTGTAAAACTATCTGAGGTTGTTTTTTTTTTTTTTAAAGCGCACATCGTGTTTCTTCTTCAACCTGCCACTTCAGAGCATTCAGAGCCCCCCCCCCCCCATAAGAAAAAAGGTGGTTTCACATTCTACAAGTGTTTATTTTGCGTCTGATTGACGAGGGAAGGTTAAAGCTACTTTCACGTCTCTAAATAAACTGAGGCCTTCAAATATTTCACGGCCGATTACATTTTTAAAACAGTTCAAGCCTTGTGGTGGAATTAATTCAAGATGGAGGCTGCATGTTGAACTCTTTATGTGTTTGAAGTCGTGAGGAGGAGACGTTGGTCCCGAGGAGGACCTGTCCTGCCCCCCGAGAGGAAGTGGGACGGCGAGATAATGAATATTGAATGAGCACATGTACTTCAAGCGGTCATCCCCATTGACCAAATCCCTTCAGCACACAAATCATCTGCGTGGTTATGGCGAGTTAATTAAGATCTAGTGTGTGGAATTAATCGAGTCATGCCACTGCAAATGTCTTCAATCACAGGACCTGCTTATCTGAGAGCACGTTTACCACCGTGAGAGGAGGAAGAGGAGGGAAGAGGAAGGAAGGAGGAGGAGGAGGAAAGGTGGAAGGAGGGAGGAGGAAGAGGGAGGAGGAAGAGGAGGAAGGCCACTTAATTGAAACTAATCCTGAATTCGTGGAGGCGAGGGCCGACTCCGCCGAGGTCAGACGCAGGAGGACGATTCCTCCGCCGTGCGACTGACGGCGATGGCGGCGGTTGTGTGTCTGTGGCAGATTGTGAGGGTGGAATGTGGTCATCTGGGGAAATCCTGTTTCCTCGCTGGCTTCTGGGGCTTCCACCCATCAGAAGACGGAGTGAGATTACGCCTCGTCTTTCTTCTGGTTTTCCTTCCCGTTGCCAGTCGTAATTGTGCCCCGCAGACTTTCCTACAGTCGGAGTGAAATTGTCCACAGAAACCGGCGCCGGCTGGATCCAACGAGCCCCGATGAGCCGCAAACTGCTGCTAATGTGACGCACACTGGGAGGAAACCAGCTTTTCACTGCATTAGGTGAAACACAGGAAATTGGTGGATTAAAAAAAAAAAAAAGCAGCAACAAGTTTAGCTTGTATAGACAAGTAGTTGCTATTAACCCTTTACAGTCACCATGGAGTAATAGACAATCATTTCCAATAGTGTAATAACATATTTAAGCTATTATTGTAATACCATTTTGACAGTAATGTAATAAGTTATCAAACGATTGAATGTTAAAAAAATCCTTTCAAAATGTAGTAACAGTCAATAATGTAATAACGGCTCCATTTCTTTAAAATAAGTTTTCCTGCAGTGTTTTTATAATAATGTAAGTATAATGGATGTGATCAAACAAACTGCAACACTTAATGACGGCCGAATAAACATTTTATTACATTATCGATAAGTTATTACATTATCGATAAGTTATTACATTATTGATAAGTTATTACATTATTGATAAGTTATTACCTTTATTATGGCCAAAATTATTACTGAGGTACGTCTGGAAAGCTGAATAATGTTAACATTTGATGTTTTTTCTGAGAACATGAACAACTTGAGTATTTTAACGAGACACATGCTGAAGCTATTTAACAAACAATAGGACAGACGGCTCTTAATCTGCAGCGCCGCTGATCTGGGATTGTTTGCTCATGTCTGAGCAGATCAATTAGAAACAGATGCTTGTAAGTGAAATACTTTATGTAAAGGAAATACTTTATGTAAAGGAAATACTTTATGTAAGTGAAATACTTTATGTAAAGGAAATACTTTATGTAAATGAAATACTTTTCGTAGGTGAAATGTTTTCTGCAGGCTGGATTGGGTGAAAGTTGAACTCCTTTATAAAGTATTGGTTGAAATAGTTTTGTCAGATGCTGCAGTACTTTGAATCACTGTAAAGCAGGTAAAGCAGAATGTTAAAATGCTTTAAATAGAATTAAAAAAAAAGAGGTTAAAACCTTCGAACTCTTTCCTGGATGTTCTTTGACCCAGACCTCCGAGCAGCAGTGATCTTCAGGGAAGGTTTTCTAGACTCGGCAGTTTCCCCATGATGGTGAAGAGTACACGTACACACTTCATCCACAAAAAACAAAGGTTCTAAACAAGTACAAGGAAAATAAAATGCAGAGTAAAACTACTTTGCATTTGATGCAGTTCTACTAGATAAAGTTCTGTTGCCCATCACTTTTACAGCCTCTGGAGCAAATTAAATGATAAACAACATCCTTTTAGCCGTAAGCAGGAGCCCATCATTCAATCACATACAGTATCTGCACACAATGACGAGAGTACCAGCAAACAGCCAAATCATCTTGAATAACGGAGAGCAAGCCCGACAGACTTTTCTCAAAATGCATTAAGAGAAATGGACTTCTGAACCTCCACTGCAGAGTCTTCACATTTCTGTTGGATTTTTCCAGTGAGGCTTCGCTCAGAGTGACCGGACTGTAAAACTTTCAGTGAGTGGACGACGGCACATCGAGCTCCAGTTTTAGGTTTGAATGTTTCACTGCTGTTTATCACATATCAGCAAACAAACCTTGATTCTTCAGGTTCCAGTTCTCACGGTGCCAGACTGCTAGGTTGTACGTTTTCACTGATTCATACTTTATTGTAAAGCAATTTAAGAAATATTAATCCTTATTCATTTTAATTCAATTCAACTTTATTTAAATAGCACCACATACAACACAGTCATTTCGAGGTGCTTTTAACGTTTGACATTTTTACATACTGACAGTCAAATATCAGCATGTCAGTGTTCTCCAGTGTGTCTGAGTGACGAGCGCATCCTGTGTAAGACGTCCTGTCATTTCTGCACTGATCATTCCATGTGGATGTAAATACCTTCAAGTTAAAGCTGAAAGTCTTAAAATACAGCTTGATGGTTTTAGTTAAAATCATTTGAGGAGATGCTCAGAACCCCAAAACAAGTCAAATAGAGTTTATGGGTCTGGCTGTTTAATCCTGAGCGTTGTGGCTCTGAAAGCTTAGTTTATAATTTCACATCATTACCAACCTATCCTCAAACATTTACTCTCGTATTGTTTGTCTGTTTAGTTATTATTTAGTTTATTAAAGCACAGTCGCTGCTTTGAGATTCACTTTGACTTGCACGTCCATGTTTCACGGTAAAACTGTTATTTTTTTTTACTTTTTTTAGCCTCATTTGTGGATGCAAGTGTTTCATCTCAGGGTTTGTTTTTTAAATTCTGTATTCTGCGTGAGAGCTGAGACGTTGTATGCATGCTCCATTTCCTCCCACTATTCGTGACATTTTGCACCTTTTCAAAGGTAAAAGTAGACGCAGCTCTTTTAGTTACTCGGTATCTGTGTCCCTTCCTCGTCTTTTAAACTGACAACATGATTCTGTCTCCACTGTGTTTCAGAAGATAAATCAATACCAGCAGCGAGCAGCCTTGTACTTTAACTGCCTTGACCGCCCGTTTCTTTCCCTCTGCATATCTCTGCCCACAAACGCATCATCTCCTACACCATTTTATTCCGTCCTCCTTAACGATTATTCGTCTGGCATCCTGCCCTTATTAGATCGGTCACAGCCGAGACGCTGACAGGAGATGCTGAGGTTTTCACAGAGCAGTGATCAGTGTATCCCGACCGCGACACACATGTTCTCACTGTGTTTTCATGGATAAACGTCTGAATTTCCCACACAGCATACAATGTGAGACTGCATTATTACTGGCAGCACTTTTAAAATAAAGTGTCTCGGGCAACTGTGCGTCGCGAATAAGGACGGCCATTAACAGTCAGTAAATGCAGAGGCTGGCTAACAGACGAACGCTCTCCCTGCAACGCTGTATAGTACATGCTCTTTTAGTTCACCAGTTATTCTATTTGCTCCATGAGGAAAGTCAGTCACTTTCCACAGGAACATCAACGAACCCAGAGACCTGAGCTGGGCCTGCGTCCTGGTTTAAAGCCGTCCAGCCGTCATTTGGACGGTTAATTTTTGGAGAGAACGGCTGAAAAAATAGTGGACGTGTTTCTGAAAGCCTCTAAAACGTGTAAAACGTCCATCACTACTTCTCACCGTCTAATTTTGTCTAAATTCATCTTTTTGCATCGAAATATAGCAAATTACCGTCTCAACTATCAACTGATAGTACGTCCAGTAACGAGCAACGTGATAGGTCAAATGATACCATGTGGTTTATACGTTTTGAAAGGCGGCCTCTGATTGGTTCCTAATTCTGTGACTCATCCTGATGCATTCAAATGCTGAAGCAGAGAGCAGGAATTTTCTTTCCAAGACGTTGAGGAATAATATCTGCAGGATCCAGACAGGCGGGACTAATTCTGCAGACCTATGATCCATCTAATCTTTCATTTCCAACATGCTGACATGTTTGGATATCTGTACATTTCATTGAAGAATAAAATATTCTTTGTTGTGAAAATGTTGATCTCAGTATTGACAATCATGCTTGTTCCTTCAGCAGTTTAATTCAGTGTGACTGTGACGTTCTAAAGTGTTGGACTGAGCTATAGGAGGCCTGCAGAGAACCAAGAAGATCTAATGTTCTATTAAAACTAATGAGAGGAGAAGAGAAACTATTTCACTGTTCAGAGTCTCCAGCTGCTCAGGCCAGGCTGCAGGGGGGGGCAACGTGGAACTACAGGGGGAAGAAACAAGGACATGTAGTGACGTTTGGAGTGAGGGGAGACAGGGACAGGGACAGGTACAGGTACAGGGACAGGGACAGGGACAGGGACAGGGACAGGGACAGGGACAGGGACAGGGACAGGGACGGGTACGGGTACGGGTACAGGGACAGGTACAGGGACGGGTACGGGTACAAGGACGGGTACGGGTACGGGTACGGGTACGGGTACAGGTACAGGGACGGGTACAGGGACAGGGACGGGTACAGGTACAGGGACGGGTACGGGTACGGGTACAAGGACGGGTACGGGTACGGGTACGGGTACGGGTACAGGTACAGGGACGGGTACAGGGACAGGGACGGGAACGGGTACGGGTACAGGGACGGGTACGGGTACGGGTACGGGTACGGGTACAGGTACAGGGACGGGTACGGGAACGGGTACAGGTACGGGTACGGGTACGGGTACAGGGACAGGTACAGGGACAGGGACAGGGACGGGAACGGGTACGGGTACAGGGACAGGTACAGGGACGGGTACGGGTACGGGTACGGGTACAGGTACAGGGACGGGTACGGGAACGGGTACAGGTACGGGTACGGGTACGGGTACAGCTGGAAACAGGTTTGGTTTACCACTGGAAGTGAATCAGGGGGAGTTTGGTATCTTTGTGTGTTGAAGGTTTAATTTCTAACTTTGACAGCGAGTAAAGCACCCAGGATGTCAGCTTCACCTGCGTCCACGTCCACAGTTGGATAATCAATAGATATTTTGTGGGAAAGTGACCATGACAGAGTGTTTCTAGTGTAAAACGTTGAGCAATGAAAGTGGGTCTTAATTAGTGCGACAGTAGAGTTTATCACCGTTTGCATGATGAGTCATTTTGTGAATCGACAGCTCCTGTTTCACCAAACGAGTGTTCAAGAAAGTGTTAAGTTTTTGCACATTAACATCCTGGTGCAGTGGCAGTGAATTCATCATGTATGTGACTCGGTGTCTGAGTCCAGCTGAGGTGAAAATTGGATGATTAACTGTCTGAAATTGTGCGTAACCTCTCTTTAAACATTCCCCCATCGCATCAATATTTTTCCCAACTTTCCCAAACTGCCATCCATATGTCAGTGTCAAATAAGATCTGAGTGCTTGATTTATTCCATCCCGAGGTATTAGTTCCATTCCACTAATATTTGAATGGAAATTGCTCAGTCAGATGCGTTCACCTTGAAGTGAGCGGAATCCATCTTTGAGATGACAGCCTGTGCCTAAATAAGCATTACTCAGAGCCGCTCCTTTCACTTCGGATCTGAGGCTGTTATTGTCGCCATCTAAATTGTTTATAACCTGCGGGTTAAAGACTCCTACATTTGCATACATACAAATGAACAATTTAATGTTGATGAAAGCGACTCCGGGAGGCTGAATTGGCTGCGGTGTTGACTTTGTCTCAGGGAAGCAGGAACTCTCAGAACCATGAATGAAGTTATCAAGGAGATTTCTTAATGAAACTTTGTGTAAACCACTCATAATAGAAGAATTTCTTCTGGTTAGTAAAGGTTTCCTGGTGAAGCCGTTAAGGACGTGTTTGTTGGTAACATAACGAAATACCACCCACTCGTTTTCTCTTCATTTGTCTTATCTCTTCGTATTAACAACCCCCCCCCCCCCCCCCCAAATCTCGGAGTCGTCATTATCCGAACCATTTGCATGACACCAATCGCAGATTTCAATTGATCCAGTTTACTACAAGAGCCTTTTCTTTAAGTGACTTTCACAGTTTAAACTTCAACGAGGAGATGGAAGGAACTCCGTGTCTTGTGTACCAGAGCGGTAAATGTGGAGACTCCCTCCAACACAAGCCAAGTCCTTGTTGATGCCGTTCATCTTTTCTCTCCTAAAAGCTGGAAGCCGGAATGCAGCAGGATTTAGCTCCGACCTTCAGGCAGCTTTCACGTCCATCACAGGTCGTCAGCCGAGTTGCTAAACATGCCAGGAGTACTGACAGATCGGCTGAAGAAGTAAAGTTTTTCTTGTGTTTTGTGTCGGTGCCATGTCGTTCTCACTCTTCATTCCAACACATGCACACAACAATGTCAGGCGGAGGTCGGGGGGGGGGGGGCTCCGATAGTTTATCAGCATATCTGCTGAACACACGCCTGCCGGGAGCAGCCAGAATATTACACCTATTGATAACGCGAATCATTTAAAAGTACCAGCTTCTTAAATAATCCATGTCCTTGTGCCTCGGTTCCATTGACGGACTTTGCAGCACATCGCGTGGCGTTAGCAGGGATGGAGGTCGCCGGTGGGGGTAGCGTGTGGGCCGGGGATCAGGTGGGAAGGAGACGCCACAGCCTCTTGAACGCTAAAGAAAAGACCAACCTTCCATCTTGAAGCCGGCCGCAGACGTAAACAGGCCTTTGTTCTGCGAACCTGATTTAGGCTGTGGGGAAAGTCAAGACGGAGGCTGAGGTAGTTATCTGAGATCAAAGTTGGAATCATGTGCAGCTCTTCATGCCAGCAGCACTTAAAGCTCCGACACAGAATAAAGCAAACCTGAATCCAGCTTTTAGTTGATTTGGAAAGAAAAGAAAATTAAAGAAGTGAAGCGTTGTCTGTCGTCGGGGAGGGCAGTGAGCTCTGCCTTTCAGCCCATCAGCACCAGAACTGATCGGTGGGTCCTTCGTTTTATGTCTTTCATTAATGGACATTCTCTCTGATAAAGCGTCATGATCAAGAATAAAACACAAAACTATAGTCATTTTTTATAAAAAATAATTTATTTGAGCGCAGATTGGAATTTTTTTTTATTTTTTTGCTCAAATTAAGTTTTTAACGTTTTTCTGCCCTCAAACTCACTGCGAGCTCAGGATTGGTGGTACAAATATAATTCCAGGTCACCGTTGGAATATGAGCTAAAGGGGGAGCCGCTGCTTCAGAACATCTGCTCGACTTCCGACTCTGGAAAGCTTTCGTCAGGAACATTTCCTCGTGGAACCTCAAGGAGACAAAGTTCAGCGAAATCACACTGAGAGCAACTGAGATTGAAGAAGCTGAATTTAATCAAATCTTGCAGCGAGGACCTAACTTACACCCTCATCCGAGAGCCGAGCTTCAGATGTCTGAAGGATTATTTTCAAGTAGTGAAACGAACAATTTAGTCTGAATGCAGGCAGAAGGTAAGACGGTGGTGACGTTCTGAATCCTCCCTGAATTCCTCTGATTCTGCCTCATCAGTGAACATCCAGCTGCTTTAAACAGAGAACGACCTGGATACACAGGGCAGAAGAAATACACCATCTTCAACAAGTAAAATCACAACCATTTTTGATTCTGTTTAACGATTCAATTCTTTATGATTCTCTTATCGATTTATTTTTTTCTATTATTATTATTATTATCATTTTTAAAAAGGAGAATTAACAGGTAGATTACTAGGGGTGGGAATTGATAAGATTTGATCAATTCTCCTAACGATTCCTAAGTATTTGTTTTGAGTGGAAAAAAAGTAGTTTTACAGTTTTCTGCACCAAAAGGAACAATTTTATTTTTTCCTAAGATGAAACTTGAATTATAATTTTTCCCTTAAAAAAGAACAGTCAAATGTGTATTTGCCTTCATTGCCCCCTGGAATTTACACTTTTTCAAATTTTGCGCTGTTGACAAGTTAACCTTCTCTGGGAGGCGGAGCCTGGAGAGGAAAGAGGAAGTGACGTAGCAGGAGGAACGAGTTCTCTCGGTCTGTAGGGAATCCTGTTTTCATATTGTGTTGATGCTTTTTGTGAAGGGATTTTCAACACAGAATGATCTAATACATAGACATACAGTAGTAGAACTCTACTAGAGTATGTCTACACAGTAGACATACTCTAGTAGAGCGTTTAATCCTGTGACAACTCGGGGCTCACACATAGAGTGAAGATCTACTAGCATATGTCTACGCTGTCAGCTCGTCGGAGCAGACCTTCACTACACGGGACAGATTGACGGCAGAGTTCATTTATTAAAAGTCCCTCATTAGTAGGAGAGAACATGGAGAGAACACGGAGGGAACATGGAGAGAACATGGAGAGAACACGGAGGGAACATGGAGAGAACATGGAGAGTACACAGAGAGAACACGGAGAGAACATGGAGAGTACACAGAGAGAACATGGAGAGTACACAGAGAGAACATGGAGAGAACACAGAGAGAACATGGAGAGAACATGGAGAGAACATGGAGAGAACACAGAGAGAACATGGAGAGAACATGGAGAGAACACGGAGAGAACACAGAGAGAACATGGAGAGAACATGAAAACTCCACACAGAAAGGCTCCTGCCGGGATTTGCACCGAGACTTTTTTCTGTTTTAACTGGACCTTGTGGCTGTGAGGCGGGAGGCTGTGGACTCTGTGGATTCAGGACGTGGTGAGTGAACATGTATTACCGTATCGTATTATCTAGTCCTTTATCGTCTCCCTCTTTAGACCTTCTTCCTCCATGTTTTCTCCTGATTGGAGGAGCTCTGCGTCGCAGTGTGTGACGTCATGCAACGTACCGCCACGCGACTTCACGTCGTGCTGGAAATGAATCGTTAAGAAGAATCGAACACATCTAAGGTGTACGATTCCCATGGAATTGATCAATTGGAACCGGTTCTCAGTCAGAACCGGTTTGTGATTCCCATCCCTAGTCTTATTATGCAAAAATCCACTTCCTAAAGGTTCTCCAGCAGTACTACTCGTCCCCATACCTGGACTGACGTCCCAGAAGTGAAGACAGTCTGTCCTCTCTGTCCCTGGCTTGTTTCAGGTTTTAAAAAGTGTGTTGCTCCAACCAGCCAATCAGAGATCAAACCCTATATAGTGTCATCGGGGGTTTAGCCAATCCCAATCAAGGTAGGCCCTCCCTTTGACTCCTCCCACAATTAGGCAGCTCTGCTCTGGCGATAATATCAATATTGTAAATAGTTATAAGGCCAATAAGTGAAATATTTCCCCTGGCAGCTTATTTTTTCAAAATATGAGTCACATCACGACATTTTATGGCATTAATAGAAATTCCTTAAAACTGAAAGGGTCACATGACTTCTCCGGTTCATCAGACACAACATCTTCTCCCCCACGATGAAAACGACCAACTACATCACAATCAGCCGACAGACATTTCTCCACATGTTACCAGGAAATCAAATATATATATATATCAAATATATAGGTGATATAATGTCACGTACAATTAGTAAAAACTACAGGATAATTAGTGACACGCAAAATGTGATTCCTGTGCTAAAGATTTGACGTTCCTCTTCATCCTCCCCCGAAGCAGAGCCGATCTCTAGTGAGCCAACATGAACATTCAGGTTCACATCTTATAGTGTTTTTATGCTCCATTTAAATCCTCTTCTGCTGCTTATGCAATCACTGCATGTTTGATTTAACACGCCGACACCGGGACCTCCAGTTTCTTTTTGTAAGGACCCAGAGAAAGCTTTGGGAACAATGACATTTAAACTTTCTTTTCTTTTCTGTTTCTGCTGCAGCCGCTGCTTTTCCACATGTGAACTGTGCTCCCTCCGAATCCATTCACACACCGAGCGGTGGGTCCTGAAATAAAGACCCCGGTGTTAATAGAAAATAAACCTCTGACTATTACCACTAATGACTACTAATTACCATTAAAAAAGAAACAGTGGGCAGCATTTAAACATAATTGTTATTGTATGACCTCAATCCCAACGAGGGTTGGCTCCACGTGTGAAATGCAAATAGAAACACAACGAAATTACTTGCAAATTTAGAAATAATGAATTTAGTTTAAAGTTCAGCTCAGATGTTCAATTTGAATTTGAACAACAAATCTCAAGTCTCAGTTCATTATTGTGAAACTTCCGCACCGTCTGGAAACATCTGGATGTGAGGAGGTCTGGAAAAACTGGTTATTGGATCCAGATCAGGAGCTTTAAGAACGACGGAAAGTTCTCTGGTGCTGAAATGTCTGGAACAATGTCTGGTCTGGTCTGGTCTGGTTCGGTCGGTCTGGTCTGGTCTGGTTCGGTCTGGTCTGGTCCGGTCTGGTCTGGTCTGGTTCGGTCTGGTCTGGTCTGGTTCGGTCTGGTCTGGTCCGGTCTGGTCCGGTCTGGTTCGGACTGGTCCGGTCTGGTTCGGACAGTGGTTGCTGAAGTCGCTGAACACAGACGGTTGTTGCTGAAGTCGCTGAACACAGACGGTGGTTACTGAGGCGAAGCTCAAGAGTTGAGTTTCTATAACGCAGTACTACCCAAGAGGCTGTTTTTTAAGATTTCTCCAGATATTTTGAATTTGAGGAGAAACATTCCTTTATTTTGAAATGTAGATCAGTTGACCGTTGCTCACCCGTACTTTGTAGAGACTCTGCCTCTGTAAAATATTCATTTTACATCAAGTCATTTTATTGCCTAATTACTTGGTTGCTTTATGCTTCTCCTATCTTTCTTTTTTATTATTAGATGCATGTGAGTTCAGTTACTTTCAACATCTTGTTACAACATGTGATCTATAGAGTATAGAACTAAATACTCTTATGATCGGATTCTGTACCGAATTCAATCCCAAAGTTTTGAGAAAATATTCAATATAAAATTTTATGTTCTTCTTGGGATTTACTGTTTTAGGCTGCGATCCATATGTTGTTACCTCACCTGCCCATGGGTGGATGGATGGATGAATGGGTGGATGGGTGGGTGGGTGGATGGATGGATGGATGGATGGATGGATGGATGGATGGATGGATGGATGGGTGGGTGGGTGGGTGAATGGATGGATGGATGAATGGGTGGATGAATGGGTGGATGGGTGGATGGATGGATGGATGGATGGATGGATGGGTGGATGGATGGGTGGATGGATGAATGGGTGGATGGGTGGATGGATGGATGAATGGGTGGATGGATGGATGGATGGATGGATGGGTGGGTGGGTGAATGGGTGGATGGATGGGTGGATGGATGAATGGGTGGATGGGTGGATGGATGGATGGATGGATGGATGGATGGATGGGTGGGTGGGTGGATGGATGGATGGATGGATGGATGGATGGGTGGGTGGATGGATGGATGGATGGATGGATGGATGGATGGATGGGTGGGTTCTGGGTTTTCCTCCGGAGTTCTCTCCGTGTGGAGTTTGCATGTTGTCCCTGCGTCTCTGCAGATGGAGGTGTGCATGGCAGGTGCAGCGATGACCCGGCAGTGGCAGCAGGTGTTAAAGGTGGTGTTTCCCTCAGCGTGAGTCGCTCTGCCGCTCGTCCGGCGTCGGCTGGCTCTCCTCTGTTCAACCTTCTGAAACATTCTGCAGGCTCAGATGGTGACAGGCACATTGAACCACTTCAGCTCTAATCTCCTTTCATTTTTTTCCCAATAAAAGATAATAAAATTCCTAAAATGAGGAACCAGCTGTTAGATATTAGATTATTGAGTCGTCAGCCCTGGGATACTATCTGGGATACTAATGTAAGCTGGATGTTATCTATAGTGATGTTACCACGGTGAAATAAATCACTTCTCTCTAAGCAAACACTGATGTATTGGTGCAGCAGGAAATATTATTATTTTGTGCTGGAGTGAGAGGTTTTGACTTCATTGCTTTGCGTGACAGAATGATGAGCGTTGAGAAAGTAGAGTATTGAGTGTGCGTACTGTAAAAGATTTAGAGCTGTATGCACAAAAGAAATCATATCACAGAACTTATGTTCCTCTAAAAGGCAGTAAAGGTTCCATCTCGCCGCCGCCGCTGAGAGACCGAGACAAGAGAAGTGTGGAGATTTAATAAAAACGGGTTGACCTGGTTGCTATGGCTGGAGAACGAGATAAATCCAATGATGTTCACATTCTGTCAATGAGAAGTGATTCCACCCGGCAAACCCTTAAAGGAGTATTACACTTTATTTCAGCCTGCTGCTCGTCACACTTTTTACCTTATCAAAGCCTGTACCCGTTTTCAAAATATCTTTTCTTGTGTTTTTCATTGACTTGAGTTAATTTATCCATGAAGTATTTCCTGCGTGCCCATCAAGAGTCGATGTAATTGGTTTACGTTACCTGGTTCAACTCATTTTGTGCCTCAAAATTCCATTTTTGAAATGTTTTCATAACTTCCTTGGCGCCAAGGTCAGGAACTTCTGTCAGCTTGGTAATTTCTTGGATTTCCAAGCAGCTGAAGTTTGGAGCGGTCACGTACGGCGGCGGCTGTTTCTGCATACAGGTACTTCTGAAAACGTATCACAGAACTCGGCTGGGCTGACCTCAGAGCGCTGCCCCCTCATGAATAAGTTGTGTAACGTTAGCATTCGTGTGCCAAAGGATTGTGAGCTTCTGCAGATGACTGAATCTATTGAGCGAGCCCTCTTTATTCAGTCCAGCCATGTTTTTGCTGAGGGTATTGGCTCGCTTTGGTCAGAGGCCCGTCCATTGTCTGCTGGCTCTGCCCATCCTTGCATGATATGAATGAAGATTAGCACGGGATTGTCTGAATAAACCACCCAGGGTCTGGTGTTAATGCGTCGCAGGAGGAAATTATGTGAATGTCACTGCATGTATAAGTGAAATAAATGAGGAACACAATCTGCTCGGGGTGAAGTTGTACGATTCCAACTGGTCCCCCCCAAAAAACAGAGACTCTCATGTGAGCCTGTGCAGACCAGTACGTCCACCCGGTGTTTGAATACCAGGGGTTTGATCCAGGCAGACGACTCTTCGTGCCTGAACTGTATTTGCATGATACTTCAAAAGTGATTCATGAGTGCGGCACAACAAACAACGCTGGACTAATTTGTCATTTCTGGATGCTTGGCGTTGCTTTGCATAGTGAAGCTTTAGCAAGGTGGACCGAGTCACCTGACCCGCTGCGAGGCGGAACAGCCAGGGTCACCATCACCCGGCTCACACCCTGAACGTGTCCTTTCAACCGAGATAACCTGAGGTCAATAAAGTCAAATGAAATACAGACGAAGGAACCGATGGTTAAACCTGCGATCCGAACTGTGCCCCTCCTCCTCCTCCTCCCCCTCCCCCTCTTCCTCTTCCTCCCCCCCCCCCCCCCCCCTCCCTCTCCCTCTTCCTCCCCCCCCCCCCCCCCCCCCCCCCGCACCCTTGACTCTAATTAAGACCACATATCTTAGATTCTGCTGAGGTCAGGGAGGGGTTTTAATTTAAAAACCATTAAGACGTGCACACCAGACAGGACTCGTGTTGCATCCCAGCCAGATATCATTTTAATTAAGTCTTATCTTTGCCCAATTTCTCCGGCTGAAGACATCATCATAATTCCTCAATAACAACCTTCAGATAAACTGAACAACAGCCCTCTTGATGTGACGGCGACTGAGACGGTACAGAACGCACCGGCTTCACATGTTTTCCACAATCTGAAGCGGGGGAATTCTGGCATTTAGGTGCTGCTGCTGTGTTAATGGTAAAAACCAGAGGAAATGGGACGTACAGGGAAGGTGTGGCCAATATATTTCATGTTTAATGACACTCAAAGGTCCACTTTGGCTGTGCTGAAAGTTTTTGTGTTCAACTGTTGCAGCCACAAAATTGGGTAATAAAACCTTTAAAACACAAAAGCCTCCCACCTTCTAAAAAGACATAATTGTCTCGGAGGCGCTGCGCTGCACTCCGAGTGTTTATCGCCAGGAGGGACGGCTTTTATTGCGAAGTCGATTGTACGTGTGACAAGTCTGACGAGCAGAAGCTGTCGCCGGCAAAGTATTGGACCATCAACGGCGTCACACTCCAACAAACATTTGATGCAAGGCGAGATGTTGCCATGTGCTACTTGTCCTCCCCCCCTTATGCCTCTCCTCCCCCGGTGATGGCGCCCGACGCTGTCAGCACCTTGTCGTTTGTCGCCCCCCCCCCCCCCCCCCCCCATCCAAGATCTCCACGGCACGCCGAATTGATGTTAAGGTAAAGAAATTATCAAATCATCTTGTTCAATCTACTCGTGAGACGCGGAAGCTGTCATAGCGATTCGGGGAGCGTCTGTTCCATGCGTCACTCTCTTCCCTCGTGGTCGGCGGCGCCGCCATGCATAGAGATGCGGTGCTCAATTATTATTATGATCACAGTCGGCCGGATTTACCTGAATGAAAGCTGTGAGTTAGAGACTCACTCAGAGAGAAGGATTCACGTTGTTGGGAACAGACGAACGATCTGAAAGCAGAACTGGTCCAATCAGGTCGGTTTTTTTTCCTACATGAGACCGACCTGCTGGAAACTGAAGCTAAAGCATCAAGAAGATACTTCTGAAGTGTGGAAGTATTCTATTCAGTATTCTATTTACTGCATTGTGATTATATTCGTTCAACAGCCACAACAGGAAATGCTGAATGAGCAGATTCACTCATAACGTCTCCAAACAACTTGAGTTCTGGAAAGTTCTGCACACATGAGGATGGGAACAAAGAAAACACTAAAATAACTATGTTGAGAAAAGTACTTGGGTCAGTGGTTATTTAAGTTCCACGACAGCGGCTGTGCTGCGATACGGTCGAGGGATTAGATATGAGCTTTAACAAGCAGCTACTCTACATATCATTAGATTTACTATCGTTCTCGCCACAATCTTGTTTTTAAAATACGTTTATTTTGTTGCAATAGTGATTACTTTACTGGTATTTATATTTTCTTTTATTTAAGAAAAGTTTTTTGGGAATGTTTGTAATTTTGTATTTGACATTGACCCATTTGAAGTTCCACCTGCTGAGAGGGCTTTTAAAGGACGGCGCACAAAGACCCCCGCTCCCTCTGCAAAGGGTTAAAGACGACTCACACAAAGCAATTTAATTTGATGAAAAGGTTTGGTTTGAGCCTCTTTCTGTGAAATGTACAAGCTGCTTATCCAGATTTTAATTAAAGACAGCAATGCAGATCTCTCCGTGTGGAGGCCGATGGAGCGTTTCGTTGAAGGGAAATATTTCATGGCATTTTGAGGGTTCTTGACTTTTTTCTTAAAAAATGAAAAATAAATAAAACGTTCCCTGCTGCTGTCAGAATGAGTGAGTTTAATTTCAGAAAACGTCTCGTCACACATCTTCTGCTGGTAGTCACCTTGACCTCCAGGTTGACCTTCAGGCTCAAGACTAACCTCCAGGACGACCTCCAGGATGACCTCCAGGCTCCAGGTTGGCCTTCAGGATCAAGGCTAACCTCCAGGATGACCTCCAGGCTCAAGGCTAACCTCCAGGCTGACCTCCAGGCTCTAGGTTGACCTTCAGGCTCAAGGCTAACCTCCAGGACGACCTCCAGGATGACCTCCAGGCT
This sequence comes from Lipophrys pholis, assembly GCF_963383615.2. Classification (NCBI taxonomy): domain Eukaryota; kingdom Metazoa; phylum Chordata; class Actinopteri; order Blenniiformes; family Blenniidae; genus Lipophrys; species Lipophrys pholis. The sequence continues at coordinate 1,368,910 of NC_137634.1, read as the reverse complement.
CCAGGTTGACCTCCAGGCTCAAGGCTAACCTCCAGGACGACCTCCAGGATGACCTCCAGGCTCCAGGTTGACCTTCAGGCTCAAGGCTAACCTCCAGGCTGACCTCCAGGCTCCAGGCTGACCTCCAGGCTCCAGGTTGACCTTCAGGCTCAAGGCTAACCTCCAGGCTGACCTCCAGACTGACCTCCAGGCTGACCCTGGCTCCAGGTTGACCTCCAGGCTCAAGGCTAACCTCCAGGCTGACCTCCAGGCTCCAGGCTGACCTCCAGGCTGACCCTGGCTCCAGAGCAGGCCAGGGGTTCAGGGTTCACAGGCTCCTCTGTCTTCTCTGCTGCTCTGCTCACCAGGACAGACGAGTGGTGGAAGTATGAGAACAAGGTCAGAGGTGAAGCAAAATACTTTGAAAGGAGATTTGATGTGGAAACAAGCGTTCACTTCAATCCTGGATATTCCGTCATTAAAACCCCACGGGAGGCTCGGGGCTGTTTGGAGTCCAGGTGGAACCAGGTCGTCAGACCATTGATCCATTATCTGTGCTGCAGATTCATCAGCGGACTGGAGATGATTTCAGCTGACGGGGAGTGAAACCTGGAAACAAGCAGAGACGGACACATTAATATTTACTCATCCAACATTCCAGAAAACCCTCAGAGAGGATGTGGGTTCAAATCCAGTGAAACTAGAACTTCTGTCCCAAATGTGTGCGTCTGCCAAAATGATGGAGAAAATATGTCAGAATGTAAAAGAGATATTCCATAAGTCTTCTCATGCAAGGCAAGACAAATGTATTTATAGAGCACCATTCAAACCCAGTGCTCTACACAGAAATGAAAGAAATAGAGAAAAGCTCCCTGCACTAAATGACATCGTGATGTCAGTGAAATCAGGACTTAATAAGCATGAGGCGTCTTTCTGAAGGTAGAGTTCATAATAAACAGTCTGCTTCTGGAGGATGAGAGGATGAGAGGATGAGAGGATGAGAGGATGAGAGGATGAGAGGATGAGAGGATGAGAGGATGGGGACTTCAGACCAGCCCAGCCTGACTGGAGTCGTTACTGTTTGAAGTCGTTGGATCAACTAAACCAACACTGAGCTCACCTTCTTTATTATTCTTGTCTGATACATTTAAAATGGCCAATATTTCAAAATTCCAGTATTTCCTGCCGCTTCAGCAGTTTGGCTCCTGGTCAGCCAACATGGCAACCCGCTGTTTTACTGCGCAGAATTACTTCTGAGTTCAAATCTCTTTCACTGTCGCTCCTTCCAGCAGCTCTCAGGCGACTTTCTGAAGTGAAACTTTCTGCCTAATAATCCTCCGTCCTCCATCACGGCACAGAATTCTGCTGGAAGTAAACACATTTGAACAAGTTTTCAAGTAATGCGTTCATTCTGAGATCAATCATCTGTTCCCTCATCAATCCACGATCAGCGTCTCTCCTCCTTGTAAATCCACTGAATCAGTGGTTTTTTTGTCCATTCATGTGTTCATCTATTAGAATCTTCAGAATGTACGAGGCTCCTGGGTAATTTGACGTGTTTGAATGACGCATAATTAAAACCGAAGCAGTTTTATGATGAAACTTTTCCCTACGCAGTGAAAACCTTCCTGCTGAAATGAAGTGAAGATGTTTCTCCACAGACGTTCCGACACTCCTACGTTCTCCTCAGGTGACGTCACTGAGAACGACGACGAGCGATTATCACCCAGCGGCTCGTCTGAAAGGATTCAAACCCGAGAAAAACTCTGACACAATCAGAAGCTTTATTTCTTAGATGAGAGAAAAGATCCCGTCGTCGGAGGTCGGCCAACGACGGGATCCGGGATGATCCGGGATGATTGCAGTCCTGGACTTTCTGAGGAAAACTGCAGAAGTTGAATATTGTTGAAGTCCAACGTGGTGTTGAGGAGTTCAGAGATGAAGCACGTTGCTTGTTTCCTCCCTCGCAGCCGCGACTTCACATTGGTGACAAAATCATTTAATCTCCTCCTCGGCTCAGCGGCGGTTCAGGTTCTGTTTGACGTGAAGCAGGATGAAGCTGGGAAAAGATCAGGAAGAACTGCTGGAGGAATCAGTAAACGTCAGAAGTATATGATCACAATGAATCACAATGAATAACCACAGTGGATCACAGTGGATCACCACAGTGGATCACCACAGTGGATCACCACAGAGGGAACCAGTTATAAATCAGAACCTGTTCCACCAATACCAGTGTCAGTATTTTGGATTTAACGTACAAATATTTTTCAAATGTTTACGTTTCATAAAAGCCAAAAGTTTCATCTCTGAATGTTTTGAATCTTGGACCGCTGATGAAAACACACTCTCATAAAGTATTTGTACTCGGGACATTCTTGTGCCCGGAGTAAAGCCCCCCCCCACCGTCAACACTTTTTATTGAAGAGGGCTTCATCGTTCTAAAGGAACATTTAAAAGTGGAATTGAGTCTTTCCCGACAAACTCCGTTCACCAGAAGTGGTCCTTGACCTGCTTCCTGTCATGGCTGCCAAATAAAAACAGACTGAAATCCCATTTCGAAGACAGTTTGTCGCGAGGACCTCTATCTTAAATCATTCAACAAGCAAATCTGAGAGTGAAGAGCTGCAGAGCAGCTCTCAGAGCGAAGTGAGCGCCGAGCGCAGCCTGTTATTACAGCGCCGCTCCGACTGCCTGCATGGAATTAAGTTATTGTCAGATTGAACAATTCCTCTTTGTTCCGTGGCCTCGGGGCTTCGGAGTGCTGCTGCTGGTCACCCACTCAAAGTCACCCGGCTGGAAGTGACCCCAGTTAGCCAGAGTGGATATTATCACCGGGGGGAGACCGTACTAGAGCCCGTGGAGGTGCGACGCCTTGTGGCTCAGGTTCTGATGTCACCTCGGGAACTTGTGGAACACATTTTATTTATCTGCTCATTTATTTTTGTTATTCAACCGTGTTTGTTTTAGACGAGCACCGAGTTTACTTTATTCCTGCAGAACCTCATGAGAAGGTGTCTGTTCTCCAGAAGGTCCAGGAGGACCTTCCTCCCGCCTTCCACCCCGAGTCTCACGGGCGATGGGCCTCTGACGAGCCTCTGACGAGCCTCTGACGAGCCTCCGGTGTGCCTCGCCACCTCTCTCCCACACGACCATTAACATCCGAGAACTTCTTGATTTTTTTGACATTCGGGGTCTAAAAATGTCTTGAATTCAGATCTTTGGGGTAAAACAGGACTTTTGATGGACTTTGTCTTTGCGATTCAACTGCAACAGCAACTCGTGTCAAAGGGTTGTCGGTTCAACGTGCTGCGCTGGAGAGGAGCTGATTTTAACAGTTTTTACCCTCGAGGCTCGTGCTGCTTTCTATTGGCTGTTGTTGACAGAAAACACAGCGCGAGCTTCATTAGCTCAGCCATCAGTATTGATATGTGATAACATTGATCTCCTCACCGATCTGACGTCATGTCAAACCTCAGCTGGGACCGATACCGATACCGATACCAATTTTCATTTAACATTTATTTAACCAGGAAAATAAAAGCCACTGAGACCAAGATCTCTCTTACAAGGTGACCTGGCCAGGAGGTCCACAGCTCACCTCACAACATTCAATTTAAAACATATAAAACAGATTTGACCCATTTAACAGAATACAATAGTTAAAATGAAATAGTGCAGATATCCATAGACAACATTTTAAAGATAAAATGCAGATTTAAAGGCAAATTTAAATAAGGTGCAAGTCAATTTTAAGGAGTATTCATTAACTGTAAAAACTTTAAAAACAAATACTGATTTATGGATCCTCGATAAATGAAGAGTAATTAAGAATATAAATGATTTAAGGATACCAGTTCAGACATTTTAGTTTCTGTTTGAAGGTTGTTCCAGGCCGAACACAAGGAACATGGAGGTAAAGAATGTCATTGGAATGTAATGAATAATGGCTGTTGGTTCTCTGGAGAAGAATACTGATACTGATACCGATACCAATACTGATGCTGATACCGAGGGTCACTCAAGTTGTCTGCATCAAGAGTATTCCTGACCTCAAAATACTTCACCAGCAGATCAGACATAAAAATGTGCTGTACTTTGAATTCCAGGTAAAGCAAAGCTCTCCGGCTTGTTTCTGATCGAGACGCGACGACACCCTACTATTGCCTCCAGGTGGTAGTTGGAGGATTTTACCCTCTCAGATCATTACTGCCTCTGCTTTCCACAAATTACCCGGCATGAACACGGGCAGTACTTCCACATAAGCTGCTGCATTGTTTTATAAGAAAGTGAAAAACTATTGCCACTTTACTGCTGTTCTGTCACCTCATGCAGTTGTTTTCCACCTCTGGTCTGGAGCTTCTAGAAATCCTCGGCAGGGTTTTCCTACTCCGGGAGTCTGAATTACATTTAAGGAATAATGTTAAAATAATAACACTAACACTTATTTTTCTTCATAAAATCTGTTTGTCCTCGGACTGTCACTTCTCATGTCGTAGGATTCTTGCAGCCTTCAGCTTATTTTTTTCAAACTCATCCTCAGGGATCCAACAATAAACTAATTTCACAGAAAAAGAGTTTATTTAGTTTAGTTTGTTTATTTCTCCGGGACCATGTAAAAAAACATTCATCTTAAAGAGACGATGCTCGGTAGCAGATTTATCAGTTTGCTGGTTTCCATCGGTCCCGGGGCAGGAACCAGACATTAGAATACATATTACAAATATAGCCTACAGTAGCATTAGCAACATTGGCAATAACTATTAAAATTCATCACCTGGTTTCCTGAAATTCATCCAGAATACTGAACACTTATGCAAAACATTATACAAACTAGAGCTACACTCGGTAGAGCGCAGACCTTCACCAACACCACATTTGTTTGCGGAAGCGAGTTAGCATTGCTGGCATGTTAGCCGTTAGCTCATATCGATGCTAACTAGCCTGTCAGGTAGCTTCATCACTGTGTGAAACACTGAGCAGGGAGCGTCTCCATGGCAACAGACGATGATTAATCTCTATGAGGTGCCTCTCTCATCCGCTTTGTTTGGGAAAGTCTTTTTAAGTTTTTTGAGATTTATTTAGAAACGGTTTGTCGCTAACGTCCTAAAATGTAATCGATTGATCCTTGGATGATGACAAATCAACCCTGAAAATGTCAAGCTAATCGGGTGAGTAACAGTAACATTATCAATATTAGCAATAAGCATTAAAATTCATACAAAATACTAAAATACATTATACAACAATGCAATGGACAATATTATTAGACGGATGCTGACACAGCAGGTTTTCCAAAATGGGATTTTCCAGGTTTGCAGCAAAGGTTCCGTTCTGCAGACGAGTTCTGTCTGGAAGTTGATTCCAGAGTTTAATTGCTTAAAATGAAAAGGCTGTTTACTCAAAGGTGGAGCGTCTTCTGTGGATGAAACCGGTTCTGAGCTGTGGAACAGAATGTTCTGGTTGTCGTCGGCTTTTACTGGAGCATTTGATTATAATCGGCTGTTAAGTTCAAGGTGTTTTTAATTCTTATTCTCTTCAGCATTAAGAGAGCAGGTACAGTGCATGTAAGATGTTGGGACCCCTGGTGGACGAATTAGGAACAGCAGTGATTCACGCTAGGTCATGTTTGAAACCTCGATCCTAGAACCTCAGAACTTTGTGTTCTATAATAAAACGTGATTCACGTCACAGTGAAGAGATTCCAAGGTCTTTTTTAAAACCACTCGGAAAGAAAAATGACCTTTTTTGTATTATCATGATATATCCACATCACAGATATATCATGATATATCACAGATATATCATGATATATGATATATCTGTGATATCACAGATATATCATGATATATCTGTGATGTGGATGATTTGTAATGACTGCAGGTGTTTACTGTTACATTTACAGCAAGAAAACACGAGTCAAATGTCAGTTTTAGTGAAAAAAGAACCAAGGACATGATTTCTTTCTTTTAATATGACAAACAATTAGTTAGCATTAACATGTTAAGTGCTACTTTCAGTACTACTTGTAGTAAAACACGGCAAATGGACAAAAAATTAACTATTGCTTTTATTGAAAAATGGCACATTGTTTGACAATATAAAGAAGGAAAATGATTTCAGTTTTTCTTTGCGTCTCATCATTTAAAACAAAGCCAGGGATTCTCGTTGACATTTATTTGAACTAGTAACTTTTCCAGAGTACTTGTATCCCCCATGGTTCTCACTCCATCTCAGCTGCAGCTCAGGAAGCAGGAAGCAGTTTGACTCTGGTTGCACTGAATCGTCCCGACCTTGAAAAGAAAGAATAACCAAGGAGGGATCTCAGCTACCGTCTTAATGAACCTTCCTGTTGTTCTGGAGGCTTTCTCAGTACAAGGTGACGTGGTTATCCAACATGGAGACGCAGAGTCCAACTAGTCCAACATGGAGACGCAGAGTCCAACTAGTCCAACATGGAGACGCAGAGTCCAACTAGTCCAACATGGAGACGCAGAGTCCAACTAGTCCAGTGAAGCTTCTAGTGAAAACACACAAGTGTGTGTGCAGCTGATTTTACTGTGAGAAATACTTCACTACAGTACCTCGTTGATGGATTCGACTGAAAGTACATTAAGATGTTTCCAGGGTCATGAACTGTTTTCACTCACTGGCTGGTCTGGTCCTGCTCCGGCCTGCTGTGACCCCCCCAGAGAGAGAGCCGGAGAGGGAGAGGGAGAGAGAGGGAGGGAGAGAGAGAGAGAGAGAGAGAGAGAGAGAGAGAGAGAGAGAGAGAGAGAGAGAGAGAGAGAGAGAGAGAGAGAGACTTGTTTTTTCTCGGCTTCACAGCGACTCAGCCCGACGAGGCGGAGGGAAGGAAGGAAGGGGAAGACGGGGAAGCAGGAGGAGACTCGGCTGATGCTCCTCTGCCACAGCGGCAGCATCCATTTCACGGGTCCGGTTAGACGCGGAGGAGACGGCGCGCATTTCTCCCGGCAAACGGCGCTTTTCCTCTCCTCCAAACTCCCGCTTGTTTGTTTCGTCCTACCGGCTGCTGGCGAGCGGAAAGACTCTTGGGACTGTATTTGAAAGCGAGCCCGAGCACTTGGAGTAACGCAGGTCTGAGAGGAGGCAGGTGGACCCGCAGGTCTTGGCTGTGCGCTGCGTCTTGTTTGTGGAGTGCAATTTGCGGTGCGCAGCTTCCAAAAGACGCAACATAGAATTGAACAAGGGAGCGGAGGAATAACACGGACGGCTCAAGTTCTCCTGGAAGTTGCTTGGCGGCAGAGAAACATGGGGATTTGTGGCTATCTGGCGGTGCCTGGGAAATGCCTTGTGGTCCTCGGACTGAAATTGTTATTCCTTGTACCTGCAGGAGTTCCGGCGCGGAGCGGAGATTCAGTATTAAAGGACAACATCACCGTGAGGCAGGGGGACAGCGCCGTCTTAAAGTAAGTCTCATCCCTCTCCCTCCTTCCAGAGTTACTAGAGGTCACCACATCCCCATCATGCGCTAGAAAAACGCGCACAAACGCCTGTTTATTTCCCACATCTTGGCAAGTGCGCGCAAGTTATGGCACCGCCGCGCGCGCGCGCGCTCGTCGCCTCTCCTGCTCATTGCCCTTGAATGTTATTGATCTGCTTGTTTTTTTTAATGTCTTGTTGAGGATGCTCACAGATATGAGCTCCAGGAAGGTGGATCGTCATCGATCCGACACATTACGAGTTTGAATGTTTTTTATTTATTTTCTTCTCCCGGGATTGTTTTTGTGTGTGAGGCTGCATGTTTGAGCCCCAGAACCCGGGAAAACACGGCGGAGTGTCGGTGGGATTCGGTCCTGTCACTGATCGGTTTTCCCTCCAAACTCAGCGCACAAGACTTCGACTCTATCATGAAGCGTTTTTATCTGTATTTCTACAGAAGCGGGTGTGAAGCTGAAACATTCAGAATCGCCTCTAAAGGTGCTGAGACAGCGCCCCCCCCCCCCCCCCCCCCCTCAACACACACACACACACACACACACACACACACACACACACACACACACACACACACACACACACACACACACACACACACACACACACACACACACACACACACACGTGCCCACACAGCCTTACACACTCAGACCCTCCATCATGTAGCAGACACGTGCACAAAGAGACCCCAGGTGGTGCTCAAGCACCTTCATTCCTTCATTTCTTTTTCTTTTTTTTTTTTAGCTTTTGAATTATGCAAACAAGAAATTAATCTCCCCTGCAATCTGAGTTTATTTAGTTATCAGACACTTGAGCTGATGTACTTTATGGAAACCAACCCACAATGCTGGTTCAGCTTGTTCTTTCTTTTGCAGCTGTGATGCTGAACTGAACACATGATCTCTGTGTGGGAACCAATCATGAGGGGCTTGCACTTAAATTAAACAATTTTGAGTTAATCTGCAACTTTGGTTTCACATTATGGGTGAGTGGGGTTCCTCTTTTGTTTCTTTGAGCACATGTGCATGCTCTAATTGTGTGTGTGCAGCCTCGCCTCGCCTCGCGCCTCGTTGGAAATGCGATTGTCTTTCATTACATTTAAATGAAGATGAAACTGGAGAGATGATCAGCAGTGTCAGACAGGGAGGAAATGAAAACAAGCCTGATTATGAGGTTAAATAAACATTTGAAATGATTTCCATCATATGTAAAGCAGCTGCACACATCTGCACGGTGCCGCAGATGTGGCGGCGCTCATTTGGATGTGCTTCAGATGGCGAGTGCAGCAGTGGAAGTGTGTGCTGGTGGAGCCGGCGTGTGTTCAGTACCTGAAGC
>NC_137634.1:1270064-1359935 GCF_963383615.2 Lipophrys pholis | reverse complement strand
AGCAGCTGCAGGTCGCAGCAGCTGCAGGTCGCAGCAGCTGCAGGTCGCAGCAGCTGCAGGTCGCAGCAGCTGCAGGTCGCAGCAGCTGCAGGTCGCAGCAGCTGCAGGTTGCAGCAGCAGCAGCAGCAGCAGGTCGCAGCAGCAGCAGCAGCAGCGGTCGCAGCAGCAGCAGCAGCAGCAGCTACGATCGCTCCTACGATCGCTCCTAATGTCTGACGCTGTCGGCTATTGATCGCAGGCTTACGGGTGCCGACCGGCCATCTGGTGAACTCTGCACACGCGCGACGTTACGGCCACCGATTAAAACCGCGACCACAGATTTTACTAACGAGGCAGACGGATAGAACCACTATCAGATACTGGTCCTTACAGTCGCCCCACAACAATCATCCAGGACGTCCAGCTTCTCAGTACTGTGCCAAACACCCAGTGGGATCTAAGAACGGGCAGTTATTGAAAGTTTTCTTGGAAAAGAACGAGTGGAAACATCCACACATTGCTCATTTCTGTCAATTCTACAGCCGTGAAACCAAAATAAACCCTGTTGTCCCGGTCGTAGGAGGGCTGGGGTGGCCGAGCCGCAGGCCGAGCCATTGTCAGATTCTTTCTCCTCTCTGGCCGCGGCCGCAGAGTGGAACCGGACTGAAGAAGCTGCCATGACTCTCCAGTTTAATCCTTAAAAGTAGAGTTGTAGAAAGCAGACTGCAAAGCTTGACGACGATTTTCTGCCAGCGTGTCCAAACACACTTGGCCGTGAGGAAGACGAGCCGCCACCTGTCAGCTCGTCCACGCTATCCGCCTGCGTCGCTCTGAGCTCTCTGGGCCTGGATGCTGCTGAAAGCAGCAGAGAAGATGATGGTCGTCCTCCCCCTGTCGTCGGCGACAGACTCACAACTACGACGGCGACTCCGAAGGAGATCATGTGATCGCTGTGCAAACAGCGGCAGCAGTTCCCCTTTCACTTCGCTGTGAAGTGCAAATAGTGTCCGCTGCAAATCATTTCACCGCCGCGTCACATGACAACCAACCCTGACAGCCATTATGTCGCTCCGCATTATTCTCGCAGTTCAAGTTGAACTTTGAGCTAAAACGCAGTATATCAAGCAGCTGAGGCGCGATTCAGTCAGCCGCCAATGGTTTGGCTCAGAGAATAGAGTAGAATAGAGTAGAATAGAATTGACACTCACACACACATACAGAGAAAGGATGAGCTGCCAACTGCGGATGTAGAGAGGAAAACATTTTAATTAAAGCCAAAAGTCTTCAGTCAACAGATTCAAACATCTTTTCGTGAACAAACATGAAATAAAAATGGATTTCAACTGAAATGTAGTTTATAGAAGCCACTTCTGTTTCGATGGCTTCTTGTTCTCCGGCGCCGACGTCTCACTGCACAAATAGACTTGTTTGTTCTGCACATAATGAAAATCACATTTCATGTTCGTCTTCTTTGGTGAGGCTCAATTAGCATATTGGAGCATTTGTACGTTGTGAAATCGTGGCGACGAGATTATCACCAGCGAGCGGTGGGATCACACGACGCCGCGCTGATTCCTCCCGGAACTCTTTTCTTTTCTGGAACCATTCTGACCTGCGACGCGCCGAGCGCAGCCCTGCGGCCCGGCGGCCCGGCGGCCCGGCGGCCCGGTAGCCCGTTGTGGGGCTTCAACCTCCTGAAATCACTGCCACACCAAGGAAGGAATTCATGCAGATACGAGCGGAGGAATAATTAGCATTGCTTAGCAGATCTTCAGCGGCGGTAATTTCAAGTACAGGTAATTTAATAGATATCGTCAGTGTCTGTGATTACTTGTGAATAATGGAGTCTAATTGGTTGGAATGTTGCCAAGTTTGCATCGATGTGGTGATTGGAATAAATATCTGATAGTAATTGGGGGGGTGGGGGGGGGTGGGGGGTGGGGGGGTTGTTGTTTGGATGCCACACCTTGTGGAGACGTCTGCCCTCGGGGCTGCACGCCATGTTCCCGACGAGCAAATGACTTCTGGTGACAATTAAGCACCGAAGCTAAGTGGTTGTTTTGCATAATCCAGGTCTGACGTGTGAATGTCGTTCCTGTTATTGTTGCTGGAGGATCCAAAGGGCATCGTACTGCACTCAGTGCAGTGAGAGGAAATCAATGGGCATACAGGTATTCCAGCGTTATGTTAATCTCTGAATACTCTTCCTCTGCATGCTTTATTGTTGCCGGAGGCGTCTATGTATTCTGCACTCGGCATAAACAAATGCAGCATTAGTCATCCTGTTTTCAGGTTAATACACCTACCTTGGCTTTAAATGCTACAGCTGATAAACTGGGCCATCTATTATGTGAGGGTACTTTAAGAAATACACAAGCAGCTGCCATTGTCACCTGAACAGCGGTGGGACTGTCTGAAACTGTCGTTCAGCAAAAGGCTAAGTTTGTTTGTTCAGGATGTGACATGTCAGTCAAGACCAGGAAACTCAAACAATCTGCGCATTTCATGTCTGTGAGAATCAAATCCACAGATTTCATCCTCAGAAAATCTGAACAATGAGAAAGTGTTTGCCGAAAGACTGAAATCCACAAAGTAAAGAGCAGACGGGCTGTTTGTCGTGTGTGTGTGTGCGTGTGTGTGTGTGTGTGTGTGTGTGTGTGTGTGTGTGTGTGTGTGTGTGTGTGTGTGTGTGTGTGTGTGTGTGTGTTATAATACATTTTTTCTTTAATTCTCATCCACCAACCCTCCTCATGTGAGGCTCGTACCTCCTGGTCCTGGTTGGTCCTGGTTGGTCCTGGTTGGTCCTGGTTGGTCCTGGTTGGTCCTGGTTGGTCCTGGTTGGTCCTGCAGACTGACTGCAGGCTGTGTGACGGACCTGTTCTGCTTGTAACCCCGTCCGTCTCACCGTTCCTGAGAGTCACTGCTGGCTTCCAGGAGACAAAAATCTCTTCATTCCACCTTGTGACATTGATCCAGCTCGCGTTGTGTGAAGCACTCCCAGTCAGCCTCGGGGGTGGGGGATGGGGTGGGGGTGGGGGGTGGGGGGTTACCGACCACCATTGTCCTGCAGTCGACGCGCTGTGTGGACTTAATGGCAGTCTCACCTTCTCCTGAGTGCTTCATGGCCTCTGTCCCACTGCCGATACCGACACTCGTGCAAATATCAAGTGAGAGCTGCTGCTGCGTCTGGCGGCGCCGGCGGCTCGCCGCTTACCTGACGATGATATGGTTCCCCGCGGCCCGTCGCCCCGCAGGACCGAGCAGAGGTGGCGCTCACCCTCCGGTCTGGAAGGTCTCTGTTGATTGGTCTGCTGCGATGCTGAGGTGGGGGGGGGCTTTTCTTTTCACCCGACCCTCCAGCTCGGCTCTGACTGGGTTTTCACACTTGGAGACGGACCCTCGCCACGTTCCCGGGTCAGAACCAGCAGACATGCAGGATCCACATCTTTCAATTTCAAAGATAGAAAACTGATTTGACACAGTGAACAGAATCCAACAGTCAAAATGAGAAGGAGCAGATTCCCACGGATAAAATTCAAAAGATAAAATGCAGATTTTATAAGGCAAGTTAGAATAAGGGGCAATACAACTTTAAGGCGTATTCATTAACTGTAAAAACACAAACACCGAGTTATCCTCGTAATAAAAGGTCTAAACTGTAGTCAAACTAAAACGATGACAGATTCAACGACTGAGCAGCTTCTTTCTCCTTTCAAACGTTTCACTAAAGAGAATGTTTGTGTCTGAGCCGCCATGTTGGCCTGCAGAATATTCCTCCACTATTTGCTCCAGTCCAGAAAAAGGTGTGGAAGTAAATGAAGGGTGGGGAGGTTGTGCTTCTGGCTGCTGTGCTGATCACAGTGATGAGATTTGGCTTTGGTGGATGAAAAGAGTTGCTCGTTGAATTCCTTCAAGTCGGTCGCATCTTGAATATGTGACTTTTTTAATGGCGCCAAGATGTCAAACTCTATAATGAGTCTGAGTGACGGTTTAAGATTTATAGCCTTTATCTTTACCCACACATTCATATTGATTCCTGGCATGGACTCTTCAATTTACAGCTTTGATGAGATGTTTTTTTAAATCATTCTTTCATAATCACTGGAAGGACGAGGGGATATTTATAATTCAGGCGAAAAATCCCAAAACAGATTGAAACTGAAAGAAAATCAAATAATTATCAAATGAAAAGGCCAAATAATACAAAGTTGGGTCGTGCAGTGATTATTGGATCAGTAGGTGAGCCAATCAGATGGAGGAATAATTTCAATTGATGAATCATTTAATCATCTTTCGTGTGAAAAAAGCTGCTTTCATTTCAAGTCTCTTTCTGTATCATGAAATAAAATCTAATTGTAAATATCTGCGGGTCTTTAACCGTCCGCTGTACATCACAGAAGTCCTGGAAGTGCAGTTGTTCATTCTAGTTCTGTTGACGTCGTTCATTTTTCAACATCTCATAGAAGCAAAGATGGTTTCATTAAATGACTGATTCCTCAATAATTCAAACAAGCTGCTTGCTGCAGCTTCAATTAACCTATTAGAAGAACCGGTGATCTGATTCCTCCGTTTGAAATAATGACAGACGTTTGCTAAAGCTAGAGTGTTTATACATGGAGTGTGTGTGTGTGTGTGTGTGTGTGTGTGTGTGTGTGTGTGTGTGTGTGTGTGTGTGTCATTCGGGGGGGTGAATAAGCGGAGAGCCTAATCAGTGACATGCTTCTGTTATTGATCGTATCATTTACACAAACAGCTGTTAACCCCCCCCCCCCCCCCCGCCCCCCCCCCCCCCCCCCCCCCCCCCCCCCCGTTGCTTTGGCGCCCCCTCTAGTCCGCTGCATATATTGCAGACCCACTGGGACACAGTCTGTCTGTTCAGGGACGTCAAGACAGAAGACAGGAATCGAAGTGGAAGAGCGGGTCAGGTAGCGATTAGCCTCGTTAGCATTAGCACGCCGGCGCACCGCTGTCTCCTAAATGACCTTTCCTCGACCTTCCTTGTCTCTGAGGGTCCAGGTCTCCGTCACGCCGGGTCCTCAGAAGACGCAGGTCGTCAGCGCTGCAGTTCCGTCTTTTCAACAAACTGCCAGTGAAAGTACAAAACGGGCGTCGCGCCAGCCGGGACTCGGCCGCCGCCGCCGCCGCCGCTCTCCTACAATCTTAAAGTAACTTGTCGAGTTTCAGTCGCTCGGCCCTTATTGATTATTTATTGCTTTATTACAGCAGATCCAGGCGCTGGTTCACAGAGATCTTCTATTGAACGAACTAAACTGCTCCTGCAAATAGATCAGGCTCCATTTAGTGCAGGTGATCGACTCAGGAGGGAGAATTTAAATGAGGGTTTTATGCGGATTACTGCTTGTATTCACTGTGGAGTTCAAACTCTGCAGGCACAATGTAAACGTTTTCACACGTTGTAAAGCTCTTTGTGCTTCGTAAATGAAACCGTCAACCTGGAACCTGGAACCTGGAACACATGAAGGATGTTCCATATTAATGAGTTATGCTTCTGTGAATGTGAGTACAAGTTCTCCTTGAGTAAATCAGGACCAGAAGTACCGGGCGAAGCCACAATCAGTACTTGCAGCCACAACTTTGAAACGGCCGCCAGTAAAAAGCCAGTTGGTGATGTTGTGGCAGAAACAGGAGAAGCCTGTGGAGCAGGAGGATCTGAGAATGTTTGGAAAAGGGAGAAACTTCCCAAACTTGTTTGAAACTTGAAAAGTGGGTCAGGCAGCAGGTCTGCGGGGATCAGTACAGAACGAGAAGAAGGTGTCCAAAGAAGAAGAAGAAGAGGAAAAGATGAACCAGGAACCCAGCGTGTTTCAAAGAGAAGCAGAATGAAAGTGTTTGCTGTGATGATTCTTTCTACTTTGGCTCCGGAGTGACGGGACGTACTGGAACATGACGTCTGATTGGTGGAAGCCTCACCTCCACCTCCACCTGCTTCCTGGACGACTGGACGGCTTCAGACGTCTGACAGAGGAACGTCTGGAACGTCTGGATGGCTCAGAGCCAAAACCAGGCGTGTGTTTACACACGGCAGCGTTTGCATCTGCATGACTGCAGTTTGTGAGAGAGCACAGACGTCTCACCCCACCCTCACAGACGTCTCACCCCACCGTCTCAGACGTCTCACCCCACCGTCACAGACATCTCACCCCACCGTCACAGACGTCTCACCCCACCGTCTCAGACGTCTCACCCCACCGTCACAGACGTCTCACCCCACCGTCACAGACGTCTCACCCCACCGTCACAGGCGTCTCACCCCACCGTCTCAGACGTCTCACCCCACCGTCACAGACGTCTCACCCCACCCTCTCAGACGTCTCAACCCACCGTCACGCTCCAGGCTGAAGCTGCTTCTGGAAATGTCACGTCGTCAGATTCTCACTCATACAACAAAATAAAACTAGAGTTTTCACAGTTGGTTCCAGCGCTGGACGACTCGGTTAGTGTGGCTGGAAAGTCTGGATTCAGAAAACACACTTGACCAAAGATAGAATCTGTCGGGTCGTAAACATCCTGCAGAGAATCTCTTGTTTATTCAAGTGAGAGAAGAAAATAAAAAATGACAATATCACGATTGTGCTGGTTAATAAATACTGTTTTGGCAAAATTCCCATTGTTGTGATTCCCCCGTGTTGCATCCAAGTAAAATATTATCAGATATTAATGTAGAATGAATAAGAATGTTTTAATGTAGATATAGAATCACTACTGCGATTGATGCATCATAAGTGTAGTTTTCAGCCAAGATATCGAGATGTACTGTATACTGTGTATCTTGATACGGCCTAAGAATATTGAGATTTTGATAAAAGACCATATCGCCCAGCAAAAGCTTGTTCTGCCTTTGTTTGGTTGAAGTGAGCTGTGATTGTAGTTCACACCACTTACTTCCTTTTTATACGCGAGTAGAAGCAACAGAAGTGCTGGTGAATGTAGGTTGTTTGTTCTTTTTTAAACATAATGGAAACATGTACTTTTATATTGGAAACATGAATAGAATATGGCTTCTTATAGCTGTGGTTGGACTTCTGTCTCAGAGAACCAGCTGAAGGCTGTTTTACTTTGAAGGCTCGTGTGTTTGTGTGTCGGTGACGGTGGCTTTGCTTGTGGCACCACTGGAGTGTTTTTCCTTTCAGAGGTTTTCCAGCAGATTTCAATTGACAAATAAAAAGAAGCTACAATCCTTTATTTCATTTTAACTTTCGTTTTTTTCCCCAATCGGAAGTTCTCATCTTATAATCAAAAGGATTTAAGATTTTATGAGCTCCATTTGAATTTTATTTTGACAGTCTCCAGAAAACAAAACGGAGCAAACGGCACTCAGTCGTCCAACTAATCAGGCGACGACGTGATTCACAAAAACGGATTCACACCTTCCCCAATTTTTTTTAAACAATACACTTTCAATATATACTATACACAAGTTCTATATATTCAGTTTATACATGCTCATCAAACATATACATACGTACACACATTTACAGACATATATACACATGACATGTACACAATAGTAATACTATTAATATACTATTTAAATGTCATCAATTGCATTTCAATTACAAATATGAATATTTGAATTAATATTCTCTATCACAATATATACCTTTTACTTTGTTGATTAGGTATTATTATATTTTGTACCATTATATACATATTATTGTTGTCCTCGCTCTTTCTTATCCTTACTAATGATATATGATTTAAAAATCTTTTAACCAAAGTGTTTCTGACTTCACACAGAAAAAAAATCTGCAAAAGTGGAATTAATTCTCACCAGTTTGATCTAAACTGTGTGGGATTACCTGAGGTGAGTAGAAAGTGTCTCATTTATGTCTTTTCTCATTGATTTGCCGGCAATCCTACGAAGAGCCTCCGAGCTCCGTCTCAGTCTTTTTCTTTTTACTTTTGGACTTTGGGTTTCTTGCTGTAATGACGGTGAGTTTGCGGCTGACCCGGTGGTGCCCCTCGGTTTAATCGTGTGTCAGATGTTGACCTGAAAGCCGCTCTAATAGTTAGTCCCTCGCCACTGGAGCTGATGTCCGTCTGGATAATGGGCGCACGCAGCAAGCTTTCCCTCAGTTTGTCGGTTGTACAGTCCTGCGTCGTTGTGACTAATACTTTTCACAAACTCAGCCAGTCATGACAAAACAAGCCCGGATTTTATTCCTCTGCTCACGGCTGTTTTCTGTTTTCTTTAAGGGGCTGATGAAAATAAATGCAAAGTAAAAAAAAAAACAACAACACAAAGGCGTCCTCCGCTCAGTAGAAACATAAAGTTCTGCTATAAACGTGTCGGATACAAACTCCTGCATGTTTATTCGTGAGGATTATTGAGTTTGGTGCCGAGGACATGATTGATGTGAGTTTCAGTACAAACATTTGACTTGTGATGAACGGGTGTGGATGTCTCTCGGCCCGCTGTTACACAAGCGGCTGCATACGTTTGACTTATCGAACCGCCGGCGCCTCTCGTGGGAGGTTTGATTTCTACAGTCTGTCAGAAACGGCCTGTGAACGCATCGCTTCAAGAGAAGGACAGACGTTTCATTTCACTCTGAACTTCCAACAAAACCAAAAATGACACGATGAGACGAGACGACACAGAATAATCCTGTTCAAATGTTCAAAACTACAATGACAAGAAACACGGACTATGATGTTGTGTAAGTTTGGGAAAGCCAGTGGAGCGCGTTGGTTTATCATAAAAACAACAGTAATTCAGCCATTGGCATTAATTTGACTGTTTTTGTTTCTGTTTAACTGAATGAAACAGACTGAAGGACTCAGACGTGATTATACTTCACCTGGACTGTATCTTCACAGGTCAGGTCTTCTCAAACCTTCCGCTGCACTTTTCAATGTTCTTCATGTGTCTCTGAAGCTCGTGTGAAATAAACGGGGAGGGAACTTTGGGGTATTTTTGATTTGTGAAAAGTTCCTGATTTTTGTATATTTGATGAATTCAGTGGCGCTCATCAGCAGAGGGCAGATTGAATGAAACCTCTCTGCAGTGGGACTGCCCATACATGAGCTTTATAAGAGCAGTTCTGGAGTTTCTAGTCGAAAAGCTGCACACAATCATCAAACAAGTGAGAATTCTGACTTAGAATAGAGATTTAATTTTAGGCTTCCAATGTTTGTTCAGTTCAGTTGTGACATGTTACGTTGGCTTTTCTGTGATTTATGAGAAGATGAAAACAAAACATACACAATGAATTTGGTAGTTTGATCCTGTGCATATAAAAGTTAGAATTCAACAACAAACCATCAGTTTTTACATTTTGTTAATGATTGCAGTCAGACGTCTTTCTGTCATCCGGAGGTTATGTTGGTGATTCACGGTGATTCATCCTTTCAGTCTAAAGGAGTTCGGTGTTACTGCATGAAAGCCTTCAAAGCTCCCGTATAAGATGAAATGAACAATTAGGTTTGTTTATAAGACTATTGTTGCTCAGTGGGTGAAGCGATGCGTTGATGAACACATGAACACACTGGGATTAACAAGGTGCAGCCGGTCAGATTAACAGGACGACGACATTTCAAAGCAGCCCCTGTGAGATGATTCATATTTTAGCGACTATCTTAATGTTGTAATAACTTATCAGATATTTGACACACTTTTATTCTGGCTCAAACACGGGCTCATTCATTTTCTGCATATTTCACAGTAAAATGACTGTTGTCGTCAACAAAAAACAAAATGTGATGAATTCATTATTCTGGACTATCAATCAATGCCTGACACGTCTGGGATTTATCAGTGATACACCTGAAGATGTCAGGAACATAAAACGATGGCCCGTTGTATTGGAACAAACCTGGTCGATGCCTTCAGAGTAAACTTTCAATAAAAACCGTGTTGTAGATTAACTGTATTCATAACAGCAGCGGCGTGGCAATCCGTCAAAAAGTAATCATCTTCTCACAGATCCAATATAAAAGCAGAATGTATTTGAATAGTTGTGGTTTGATCGGTGTGTGTGTGTGTGTGTAATATTTCTATAACTTTGATTTTGTATGTGCGCGCCTAGATTTGTGAGCGTAATTCTATTTATGTGTCTGTCATACAAATTGTGCATGCAGAATGTTTTCTGTGTGCATTCTTCAAGATGTGCATAACTGCAGGAACCCGTAAATGTCTCTTATTTTAATGATTCATCCACGGTCTCTTCAAGAGCTGTGTGACTCGTTTAGCTAGAGAGTGCGCGCAGGTGAGTGTTTACCTGTCAGACGGTGCTGAGGGCAAACCGAACGCTCCACGGTTCAGACCAAGTAGACAAACTGATCCCGTGAACATATTTGATGCTTTTCAGCAGGAAAACGTCAAACAGCCGGCTGCTTTACGTCAAGAAGTGCTGCTGTAGTTTGGACTGCAGCTGCTGCGTGGCCGCCTCTGTGAGGAATCTGAAGCGATGATTAATAACTGATCAGTATTTCTGCTCTTTATAGCCGCCACCTCTGCAGACAGCAGCATTAGAGCAGAGTCCAGCAGGTGAACGGCCTCCCTCCTTCCCCTCCACCTCCTCGGCGTTGGGTAAATGCACTGTGTAAACGTGATAAAAGATTTAAGTGAAGGTAATGCAATGCAGGCAGGCGACCTTTCTGGAAGGAGTTCAGCTCTGTCCTCCCTAATGATCACAGTGTGTTCAAATGACTTATGAATCTTAATAATAGTGAAGCAATAAAGCAGCGGAGATGTGCCGGATACAGCGGAGGACAGGATGGGGTGGGGGTCGGCTTCCCCGTGTCCTGCTCTCCGGCGGCAGTCCACCGGGTCTGCATCAGTCTTCCTCCAGCGTTCCCCAGACATCCATCTTACACAGGTTGGGTTCAGCATCCTTGTGTTGTCGTAAATCACTGAGATAGTCATTAATTTTTAATATCCAGAAAGCTACGCGCCGCGCTGCAGCCCAACTAGCTGCTGCTCCTCTGAGAGCAGCCACATCTATTACAGTCTGTCTGCCCCCCCCCCCCCCCCCCCCCCCCCACACACACACACACACACACACGTGTTTGGCTGCACTCGTCTGATGTCATTAATACTCATCAGGAACGCCTTCCATTCACGCCACTTTCTGCCGGCCCGTTTACGCTCCACTACTTTCAGGCTGCTCTTTCCCTTCTCTTTCTGAGCCCACTGCCATCTTTCTTAGTCCTCCATATTCTGCGTTTATAGTTTCGGGATCATCTGTGTGTGACGACGAGCCGCCTGGTGGCCGCCGCCGGCCGCTGCACCCCTGCGTCCTCGTCAAACTAACAGGAAGTTTGTGGGCGGTGACGCGCGCTGAAGAAGCTCGTAGTGTTTGACTTAACTGGAATGTTCTGGCATAATAATGATTTGATCTGATGTGCAAACATCTGGACTTTGCTTTTCCATGCTTCTAAAATATGTTTTCACGTTTAAAGGAAATGAGTTGCTTGTTCCTCCATCCTGAAGGTGGCGTCAGTATCGGCGTCAGTATCGGCGTCAGTATCGGCGTCAGTATCGGCGTCCAGCAGCGAAGCTTCATGTGTTTGGAAGAAGCTCGTCAGACGGACGTTAAAAGCACAACACAGCAGATTGACCTGTATTGATTGGACTTCTCTGTTTAACTCTGTCCAGTGATTAAAACTGGGGATTTAAAAAAATGATTACATTTGAACGTTCATTCAATGTTTGAACCGGTTTTCACTTTCGGTTGCGTTTTCATGGCCGTGACATTGAACCAAATCTAAAATAATTTAATCTATTCCACAAATGTTTCAGCTGCTTTTTGTGAAGGTTTTTTATTTCAAATTAAAAAGAATTTTCTGGTAGTTTTTTATTTTATTTCATTCTGAAAATATTCCAAGAACTTTTTTGCGGATTGATTGGTATGCTGGGTCCTCGTACCCGAGGTCCACTGATGAAGAGCTCTGAACGGCTGTTTTAACACTGAGAGAAGATTTATAACAAAAAGTTTGTCTGTTTTCTTTTTTTAATGGAGAAAATTGAAATGTTACTTTAATAAAAATCACCCATAGTGGTTTTTGTTGGTTTTATGAAATTGAATGAAGACAAATCTCCATAATAATGATGATGATGATTTTTATAATACATTTCAGCTGTAATGCACTTTACATTTTTAAAAGTTTCACAGTCCGAGATCCAATATGTTGAAGAGGAAATACGCGGTGAAGAGAAAGCAACACTATAAATAACTCCATTTCTTCCTCTGGCTGCCTGTTATGCTAAGAATATAATATAATTATATTAACAAAGTCTTGCTTCGTGTTGAAGCTTCCTTCCTCCAAGTCACTCTGCCACTAAGAGCCGATGTGATCATGTAAGTAATGATGCATTTAAACACAAACTGTTTCACACACTGACGTCTCGTCAGTACAACAGGAGCCGGTGCAAAGTTGGTGATCTGTTTCAGAATCCGTCTCCAAAGTTATTCTGCTGTAACATGAGAAGAAGCAGAAGTGAAGAATCGTCATGCTCGTCTCCACGCCTGCCGTTCTGTCTGTTCTGTGAACGGCGATATTTCATGGAGATATCCAGTACGCTGAACGTTAACCCCGACAGAGGAGCGGAGATGTGGGGAGACTTCAGAGCACCTTGCTGCATACATTTGCAAAATAATGAGTGAAAGTGACCCCCCCCCCCCCCCGCCCCCTTCTTAAGGCTTTAAGACTGCAAGTTAATTTTAATATTTCCCAAGTGTTGTGTGAAGAGATAAGTATGCAGAGATCTGTTAATTAATGACTAACTTGGCTTAATTACTGACCTCCCAAGCAGAAATGGCTATGTTTAATATATCGCGGTGATTAGGAAGCAGTCTGACTCCTTACTCTTACTAATGGCTGCTTTCTGTCCGTGTGTGGGTTTCGGACTCGCGTCTGCTTAAAGGACAACGTTGTTGGAAACCGTAGGACATCGTCTCCGGAGGTGGTGGGATTTTCTACGTGTCTCCCCCTGCCTGCGACCACGAGAAGCAACCAGTTTGCAGCACAGGAAATAAGTTTGGGGGTCAGAAGAGTCAGGGACACTCGAGTGGAAATCAGCGAATACTCTCTCTGGTGAAGAGTATTGCAGTTTGACCCTCATTTTTAGGCAGCGTTACTCGGAGCTCTCGTCGGCGCGCACATTGCCGCAGTGTTAGTGAGCTCTTGATAACTGGCGTTCCACGCTCCTCGCCCGTTCCACTCCAGATCCCGCTCGTTTCAGAAATGAGACGTCTCCAACCATCTGTCAGCACAAAGTACTGGCCTCCCACGACCGGGCAAATCACTCCTAATTCTCCCGCCTGTCCTGGCGTCCCGGTTCCCCCAACAGATCCCTCTAATGGAGGAATATGGCAGAGCGAAGTGCCTCCCATTGATTCTGTTCCCCGGCCAATGCCGTCTCAAGGATAGTGCAGATGAGCTATACTTAGAATCAAGACTGTGTGGCGGTGGCGGCGGCGGCGGGGGAGGAAGGGATGGGGGGGCGTCTCATATTTCTGATCTTTTATTGTGTATGAAATGCGGCAGAGAGAATTAACTAATTCTGATGGACGGATTTCAACATAAACCGAGAGGCCGCGGTCGTCACTTAGCAGCAGAATGCAGTAAATATGGCCGTTAAATGAGAGTTGGCCGCCGGCCTCGGCTCATCAGCCAATCACAACGTGAAAGCCTTCCCATGAACATGCCTGTCATGTAGCACTCTGCTATTATGTCCAGATTAACTACTTGTTTATTGCCGTTTCAGACCATTCGTGGTGCCCCTGCCGGCTTCATCCATCAATCTAACACCCTGAAAAGAGCCGGATTCTTTGTCCTCTGAAAACTTTGGACGTCTCCACGTTCAAATCTTTGATTATTCTGACGATCCCGACCAAAGACTGACACATGTTCAGAATGACAGCATTCGTTTCAGCAGTCGTCAAAGTAAAGACTTCATGGAAATGATGACATTCCTGCTTGATTTCTCATCCTAAAGCATATATTTTTTCGTAGTGGCCGACTTTAGACATCTCGGAATCAATACATGTCCCTGATTTATTATTGGCATTAGACTTTTCTGTCTGAGGATGAGGAAGGAAGGAGGCGATCTGGTCTCAGTCCGCTTGCTGATGGTGCTCATTAATATGGATAAAAGTGACGAGGAGTCATCTGGGAAGAATGTCATAGCACATTAGACAAATAAGTGGCTGAAACCGCTGGCTGTAATGAATTGATTTGCCTCACATTGATCTCCCCTCTCCTCTCCCCACTGTTAATCACATTTGGGAATCATGTTCATGTTCAGAATTGGAGCAATTATGAAATATTAAATATTCCTCGTAAATGGGGCCAGTTTTTTGTTGTTGTTGTTGTTGTACTTCTTCACCATCCGCCGTGATGACCCTTCCCTACGAGTTTGACAATGATAAGATGTCCTCAGACAGCTGAAGGTGATGGATCCCCC
Source organism: Lipophrys pholis (assembly GCF_963383615.2). Classification (NCBI taxonomy): domain Eukaryota; kingdom Metazoa; phylum Chordata; class Actinopteri; order Blenniiformes; family Blenniidae; genus Lipophrys; species Lipophrys pholis. The sequence goes on along the minus strand of NC_137634.1, from coordinate 1,345,525 downwards.
AGAATCGGTCTCACTACAATAACGTGTTATTCGTTCCACACTCATATCTGAATGAATGAAAAAGTCTTCCTCTACACAGACTGAGGTCTGAAGACTGTTCAGAGAATCCAGATCGTCCCACCGTGCCGGCTGGTAATCCATCAATCACCGAGAGTAAGGCTCCCAGTGTGAGGCGACCGCCGCTGATAACGCTCTGCTTCGTATGTACGTCTCTTCACACAATTATTTTCTGCACCGTCTTTTTGGGGAAGTTTAGAAAAACGGATGCTCACTCAGAAACAGAGCTGCAGTGAAAACTGAAGACTGTCGTAGATGTGGAGCGTCGTAGTAAACATGAGAATCTCTGAGAAGCCAGTGTGTGAGCGGTTTGCATGTTCTCCTTCTGATCCAATCCAAACATCCAAACAAGCTCGTGGCTAAACAGGCGACAGCTTGTTGCTCGTTGGTACGATGGTGGATGAAACTTACCCATGTGGTTGGTTTTCCAGTTTCTTCTCGGATAACTGGAGTATAAAAGCTGAGTGGATGGATGGACACATACACAACAGTTAGAATTCAATACTGCTGCGCCGCCTAAAGTTGGAGTATTACTGCGAGAGTGTTTCATGCGGATTTCTTCGAGACGCCCTTCAAACATTCTGCATTGTTCTCAGTCTAGAATCCAGCAGTAATTGTCTGATACACACAAAGCCCACAGAAATCTGTTTGCTGACCCGAGAGAAACCCAGCAGGGATTGAATTTGCTTTTCCCACAGAACAACATCCTCTGATAATGTTTCACATTCATGCGCTCATCTGTCCTCGGAAGCTCCGATGGTTTGCCGTTGGGCCGCTGAGTGTTTCTCCTGAAGCAGCCGGGAGTCTGTTTCCATGGCCAAGGGCGTTTTTTGATCGCCGGAATTCACCAGAGGCTGGAGCAGCCTTCAGGTGAGATTTCGTGTTTCCTTGAGTCGAGGAGGATCTCCCAGAGTGAGGGATTGTGAGGAACCCACCATCAGAACTGATGTGGAGAAAGGTTCAGTAACTGTCGGTTCATCGTCGTCAGACTGGGCAGAATGTCAAATGAAGTTTAAAATGCATAACGGAGTCCAGCTGACAGCTGCTGAATAAACAGTCCTGCTCAGAGAAGAGCTGGCCGCTATGGCTCAGATCAAACCTGGACGAGGAGACAGACCCAGAAACTGCTGTAAAACATTTCTGACACTGTTTAACTCCAGAAAATCAATACAAGGAATTTAGTGGAGGGTTTTTCTTGTTTAGCACAAGCAGTCCACCTGAACCAGGCTCCATCAGAGGCTTTTCTTTCTCTCCGTGTCTCTTTTCTCCTGCAGAGTACTATCCCATAAAACCAATGACCTTTTCACCATCGTCTCAAACGTTTTCCCTTGATGGTCTCCTGGACAGCGCCTGAGGATCTCCACAGACTGTTGATCCTGCCTGGAAACATGAAGCAGAACTTCCTTGTATTCAGAGTTTCTAGCTCCTCCTTGATTTTCCTCATTTGAATATTGGATCATAGGAGCTGCATTCAGAATCTGCTGTGTCTGTGTGAGCTGGACTGGCTCCACCCACACATGCCCATCTTGGGAAGAGGAGGAAGTACTTCCTCTCGTGGTGCCATGTGCCAGAGCAGAGTTGCCTAATTGTGGGAGGAGTCAAAGGGAGGGCCTACCTTGATTGGGATTGGCTAAACCCCCGATGACACTATATAGGGTTTGATTCTGATTGGCTGGTTGGAGCAACACACTTTTTAAAACTTGAAACAAGCCAAGGAGAGAGAGGACAGACTGTCTTCACTTCTGGGACGTCAGTCCAGGTATGGGGACAAGTAGTACTGCTGGAGAACCTTTAGGAAGTGGATTTTACATATTAAGAGCCTTTAAATGACTTTTCAAATGGAGGCTTGGTGTAAGAAGGATTGAATTCACTACGGACATCATATTTAAAATTTGCCTTTAAATGTCAGAATGTTGTGATTATAGAGCACAACTGTCTGTTTCGTTATGTCACGTGTTGCATGTCAGTAACTGTGTACCTGATACAGTATGTGGAAATGACCTTTACAGTCTGTCTTCTCTTCTGATTGACATTTTTCACGGCATCACAGAGTTTATTGTTATTGTGGCCTAATTTGATGATGTTGGTCCATTGGTTTTATTTGACATCATTTATTAATATTAAGAAGAAATGTACAGTTAAATATTGTACCTGAAGTTCATTCTACCTTCATGAATTCCTTCAAAGTGGTCTGGAGTTACTGCATCGGCTGCTTCCTCTCTCCACTGCTCAGTCTCTTCACAGAGAGAAGCTAAAATACAAGATTCAGTCTTTTCTCCAGGGAAAGTGATGTACGAGTGAGCAGGTCAGTGTCGAGTTTGACCCATATTCTCTCATTTCTTCTCCTTATGGGGCAGAGGCAGCAGAACGCCACTTTCCCAAACACATTTCTATTGAATTCTCCTCATCAGGGGGGCCAGGATTACTCTGTTCCACCCAAAGAAAGGAGAAATGTGTTTACGCAGCCACATCTACTGATTTCCATGAACTAAAGTGGATGTAGATGGTGTCGGTGTTACCAGCGAACACCTCTTCAGAGAATGCGCAGACCTCCCGTTTGTTGCCGGTGTTAGCTGGCTTCTCTTTCATCAAGGTTAGAAATCGTTGTGTCATTGCTGAATAGCACAACATATTTTGTTTGATGTGAAATAAATGTTCCGGGGCATTTATCTGTGGCCTTTTTATAAATGCATCGTTTGACAAACCTGCAGATGCATTCACAAACAAAAAGAAAGAAAGAAAGAAATCCAGATGAATCACGGTATGTTGAGAAGATGAAGCTTTATTTTCCACATTATGTGACGAGGACTTTGCTTTCATCACAACGCTGGGCTGTTCGTGGCTTTCTTATACGTTTCTACCGACCAGCACCGACTCTTTTCTGGGTTTTCATTGTGTAGGAGGATAATAACCTGTTCTAACTAATAAGCTCTGACAGAACCTAATTAATTCCTCTGTGTAGGCTTCTTTATAACCTTTACTGTTTCTGACTTGGCAGCGAAACTTAAAGCCAACGGTTGGCTTGAAGTGCAGCCAGCCAGAAGGAAGTTAGCGACGATAATGAACACTTGGTTAAAGGAGAAGAGCCGGGAAATCTGACGTCAGGGGGCTAAAGACGAGGCATAAAAAACCCGACTTCTCATCCAAATGTGATAAACAGCAGAATGGCTACATTGATGAAGTGCTTCACGAAAAGAGGTGCTTAGAATCTGCTTTATTGGCTAAAGATTTTATTTACTTGGTTCACAGCCGCTCTCGGCGCAGACTCACCAACAAACGCTGAGATTTAAGGAGTGAGGCGCGGCAGTGTTGGAAAGAGACGGGGGACAGTTTGAGAAACAGAAGCAGCCTAATTGATTTTGAATGAGCGACCTGAATTTACTGGCCTTGGTCTTATTGATGCGCCACAAAACACGACCATATAAAGGACTTTGACTTTAATGTGTGCGGCCAGTAGTTTAAAACTGCCTGATTTGCTATATCGCTTGTTTGAGTATTTCAGTTCAGAATACTGTGAGTTGACCATGTTGGACTCGGTGCTACGTGAGCAGAACTGTGTTGATTGGATTTAAAGTGGAAGTTTTGAGTGTCTTCATACCAAGTGGTGGACAGAATCAGGTACTGGCAGGTCACGCTTCGTATCTAAAATGTGAGTTTCCTACTAGAAAGTACCTTCTGTGGTTCTTGGGAATTGTAAGTTTTAGAGTTAGAATTGAAAAAGCCAATATGACACCTGGTTATAAGATATTGATTCTCCCAAACACTACATTTGCTTTCATTGATTTCTGGTTTGGGCCCATTTCCTTTTGAATTATTGGTTGTTGAATGGACGGCAGAGCCAAACACCAGCAGAGTATTTGGCTTCATCTTTTACTGACTCATTTTCTGAAAACAAATGTGAGACTGCCAGCAAGCATGTGGATTTCTATCATAAAAACAGCTGTTTTAATTTGTTTGAGGGCTGTTGGGTGTAAAACAACATTTGGAATGTGTTGTTTTATATGACACAAAGAAAAAAACACTATGATACACAGTGAGAGCAAATTGTGAGTTTTTGGAAGAAAAAATAAAAAACCAGTCAAAAGCAGGCAAGTGTTTCTTTTAATCTTTAAATTAAACCAAGACATTTCTAACACATTGAATTTTATCAGCATAACTCCATGACACCGAATAAATGAACGACAATTAAACATCCAGTTTATACTTTAATGGTTAAACTGCAGAATATTGTGGCACATCGCTGGAGACGACGGAAGATTCTCAACGCTCCAGCTAATTAAGTGCTGCTTCCTCTGCTGGCTGCTTTATGCTGACGGTCGTCCCTCCTCGTGTCCACCGAGACGCGTCGATGCTTCTGACGGAAGCCGACTAGGGTTTGAGCAGACGGGTGTCATGAGGAGCGCCGTCCTGGAGCTTCATGTGATTTCCCTGGGCCGGCAGGACGTGTTGGTCCTCGGTGGCTGGACGTGTTGGTCCTCGGTGGCAGGACGTGTTGGTCCTCTGGACGTGTTGGTCCTCGGTGGCAGGACGTGTTGGTCCTCGGTGGCTGGACGTGTTGGACCTCGGTGGCAGGACGTGTTGGTCCTCGGTGGCTGGACGTGTTGGTTCTCGGTGGCAGGACGTGTTGGTCCTCTGGACGTGTTGGTCCTCGGTGGCTGGACGTGTTGGTCCTCGGTGGCAGGACGTGTTGGTCCTCGGTGGCAGGACGTGTTGGTCCTCTGTGGCAGGACGTGTTGGTCCTCTGGACGTGTTGGTCCTCGGAGAGCTGGACGTGTTGGTCCTCGGTGGCAGGACATGTTGGTCCTCGGTGGCTGGACGTGTTGGTCCTCGGTGGCTGGACGTGTTGGTCCTCGGTGGCAGGACGTGTTGGTCCTCTGGACGTGTTGGTCCTCGGTGGCAGGACTTGTTGGTCCTCTGGACGTGTTGGTCCTCGGTGGCTGGACGTGTTGGTCCTCAGTGGCTGGACGTTTTGGTCCTCTGGACGTGTTGGTCCTCAGTGGCAGGACGTTTTGGTCCTCTGGACGTGTTGGTCCTCAGTGGCAGGACGTTTTGGTCCTCGGTGGCTGGACGTGTTGCAGGATGTCCCACGTCGACTTTCCTCGGAGATAAGCAGCAGGAGATCTAGTGAGAATCCGTGACGTCACTGAGCGTCTAAGAAATGTATCTGTCTTCACGTCTCCTAACAAAAAGAAACCAAAAGGATCAATAACGACTCCACAGAACCAGACTTGGATTTAAAAGATATAAAGGTCTTTAATATTACAACAGGAAGCAGGATCATCCAGTCCTGATGGAAAGCTTCATTTTTACATTCTGACGACTGGAGACACTCTGTTGCTCACTATCGTCTTCTCTAGAAAACCTGCGGATGTGTTACGTCTTCATAGATCAAGAAAATAAAATAATTCCAAACACACGTATCAAGAACATGAAAATGATAAAAGCCTGTTGTTGTCAGCATCTGATCGGCGAGAGCTCAATGCTTTACAAGCAGTTAAAATCACAGAATATAATGTAAAGAAACCACTCCACAGTCCAGATGTGTCCTTCAGAATAAAGGCATGATTGCAGTGTGTGTTCACCAGCAGAAGTTCAGCACATTTAAACAATGAAGCCAAAGACAGAAGACATTTCTAATACTTTTCTAATTTATTAGCTTTTCATGATTTTCACTTAACTCTTTAATTTGTTTTTACCTTCGCCAACGGAGGTTTGCCCATAAGGTTTAGTTTTCGCCTGCGTTTATTTATTTATTTAATGGTTTCTGTGTATGTATTTAACCAACTTTTCACAAAAATGACTCACCTGGAATACATGAAATCTTCAGGGATGATTTGTCATCATCCAAGGACCAATCCATTAGATTTTAGGACGTTAACGGTGAATAATTTCTGAATTTCTCCTCGTTCTCTGCTTCTTTTCTTGCCTCTCTAGTTCCGCCTGTAATTTTTTTTTTTCCTATTCAACACATGTGTTTGCTTTAAGTTCCTCGATTGAAGAGTGGAAGAGAGCAATTCACACAAGAAGAAGTTACAGAAAGCAGATTAGATATAGAAGGAATGATATGCAATGGTAGAGTATAGATGTATGTAGAGTTAAGAGGAAAGAACCTCTGTGCATTGAAGGAGGTCTCTAAACCTGCAGCAGCTGAACCAAGAAAACAGTTTTGTGGTGAATCTAAATCTAAAACTGCTTCAGGTCTAAGTTCTACTTCCAATCCGATCAGTAAAGCAGCTTCTGTCCAGTCTGAGAGCTCTGGAAGACATGATGCAGCTTGGATGTTAGCAGCTTCATGTAAAAATGTTCACTGCAGGTGTTTAACATCTGGTTTCTTCACCCCGGCGGTCTGTAACCACTGAGGAGCTCTGGCTTCCTGTTACTGATGTCTGGTGAGCGGGCTCTCTCACAGCATACTGCAACCTTTAGTTTGGGCCTGTGAGTCGGTAGAGGAAGCGTCAGCCGGTGATCCGACTCTCCCAGAGCTGCGCAGGAAGCAATATGCATCCTTTAATAAGAGTAGCAGTATTTGGGTGTGTTTATCTCCCATGTGGGACGTTTAATAAAACTTGAAATATAAAAACCTGCACAGAAAAAACAAAAGCGAAAAGGAACCGGGCCTTTCTCCTTTGCTTTTATTCACCAATGAAATGTCTACATTAAAACTATACCCGCACTCTGCTCTTTTAGGATTCCAGCCCAAGAACAGCATGTGGCTGTCAGGGATTTATTTATGTAACCACAAAATACATTGTTAAATGGAGTTGGCCGCGGTTGTGTAATAAAGCAGCTTGTACCTGCACCAGGAAAATAAAGATAAAATAAATCTGTCTCCCTTCTATATAAAAATTCACTTCTTTTTTCCTTGCATGGCTTGTATCTGCTCCTTATTTACAAAACCCACTTGAGCATCCGTACAGGGTGTAGAGCCGAGGAGAATAAATCTTTATTACAGCTAAAGGGCAGTTTGGTTCGCAGCGCAGTAGTTAACAGTCAGCATCCATCCTCGCACATATCGACACAAGATCGAAATATGCACAAAAAAAACCAAAAAACTAAAAAACATAAATATGCCACCAGAATTAAATTTATTCCACTTGCAGGATTTTATTTTTCTTGTATCGTGTGAACAGCTGCAGCATCACCAGGATCCAGACCGTCGATACCCTGACAGTGGATTTACACAGGTGGCACAGCAGCACCTTCTTAATTAAATCAAATCCGATGCCACATTGTGGTCGCAGCCACAACAAACAGCTAAACTGCTCTGCACAGGTCTGGTACTGAGAAATCCTTGGGAACTTAAGCGCTCGGGACGAACCTTCACGGCTGCAACTGCCTGGAGAGTCACAATCAAACTACGTTATCAGCTTCATGGCTTTAAATTCCACAATTACAGCCTTGTTTGTTCCAACATTCAGAAAACCTTCCATCTACTTATCAAATTGTAATAAATATCAAACGTATATGGAGGTTTACCAGCGAACCAAATACTCATGCATGTAATGCCACTTCTTACCACAAGGGGGTGCATTGAGCCCATTGAGCTGGAGTGAGCTTCAATGACGCGGTTACGATGACTGAGCGAACTGTGAGCTGGTTACCATTTCCTTTCTCCTGACTCCAGGGGGCAGCTGTTCGCCGGCCTCCACACAAACAGGAATTTGCATCCTTTAAGCCGTTTAGCTCAACCTGCGGTTCTTTTAATCTCAGCTATTTTGTTCCTCCTGCTCGTTGTGCTTTATTTAATCTTCTTCTTTTAAAATACCTGGAGGGCTCTGCATGTCAACCCGATGAACTCAAGCAGAGCAGAGTAACTCGTTTCCATCACGGGTTGACGTCCGACTCGACTAACCCTAACCGTCCTACCAGGACATGTCATCATGTGGGATGAAATCTCCGTCCTGTACCTTTAAACACAAAAAACAACTGATGGAGTGGCGTCACAGCGAAGGAGGAGGAGCAAAGGAAGCAAAAAACAGGTCATCACAGTCAGCCCATGTCTGTTTTTATACATACCGCCATATTGTTGTTGCACGAACCAGAACCTCAAGGAATATAGCAGAACCAACAATGAGAGGAAAAGAGAAAATAATCCTAATAATCTGCCTCTGCAGTGTGTTTTCATGCAGCCTGTTGTGTTTCTGTCCGCTGGGACGCCACACAACTTCAAAGAAATGAACTTTTCGCCCACAAATTCATTAAAAATGGAAAAAAAATATAAAACTAAGGATAAGAAATGGCACAAAGGAATCCACATAGTAAGAGCTCTGCCCAGTCGAATCTCATTATTTACATTCGTTTATTTGTTCGTCTGACTGAAGTTTTATCAGAAGTAACTTGACTTAGTCAATATTTAACATTTGGAGCTTCAGCAACTTTTCTAAAAGTGTGTGTGTGTGTGTGTGTGTGTGTGTGTGTGTGTGTGTGTGTGTGTGTGTGTGTGTGTGTGTGTGTGTGTGTGTGTGTGTGTGTGTGTGTGTGTGTGTGTGTGTGATAAATAAAGGCCTTGACTTCATCAAACCCACTCAGGAGATGGAAAACAACATGAAACATGTTTTTCTGTAGATTTCAATCTTTGGCGCCCTCTACAGGCGAGGTCTCGGGACAAGCGGTAATTACAGGTGTGGCCTTTAGGGGCGCTGTGACTCACCAAATACACCAAAAATGCAGAAGAAGACATGGGGCACTTAGAAATATGAAAGTCGACCTCTGCTCATGGACTCTGAGTCCTACAGGTCTGTGAGGTCACCTTACTAAACCTGCTAGTATCAGTAGCTTCTGCAGCGCCACCTGGAGCAGGTCCTCCGCCATTGTTGTGGTTATTAGGTGACACCGTGGTCGAGGGGTGGGGGGCGATGACATCATCGTTCAACACTTTGGTTTTTCAATATCATTTTCGTGTTTTGGTTTGTCCATGGACGACTCCTCCCTCCATTTCCCTCCCTATGCCCCTGTTCCTCCTCCCCCTCCTCCTCCTCCACTCTTCCTCCTCCCTCCCTCCGTCTCTCTCCTTATCCTCCTCTCCCTCCTCCCCATCCTCCTCCTCCACTCTTCCTCCTCCCTCCCTCCTCTCCCTCCACCCCCTCCTCCTCCACTCTTCCTCCTCCCTCCCTCCGTCTCTCTCCTTATCCTCCTCCCCCTCCTCTTCCTCCTCCCTCCCTCCTCCCTCCCTCCGTCTCCCTCCTCCTCCTCTCTCTCTTTCAGGTAATCACTTTTCCTCCTCTTCCTCCTCCTCCTCCTCTCTCCCTCCTCCTCCTTCTCCTCTCTCTCTTTCAGGTAATCACTTTTCCTCCTCTTCCTCCTCCTCTCTCTCTTTCAGGTAATCACATTTCCTCCTCTCCCTCCTCCTCCTCCTCCACTCTTCCTCCTCCTCCTCTCTCCCTCCTCCTCCTCCTCCTCCTCTCTCCCTCCTCCTCCTCTCTCTCTTTCAGGTAATCACTTTTCCTCCTCTTCCTCCTCCTCCTCCTCTCTCCCTCCTCCTCCTCCTCCTCTCTCTCTTTCAGGTAATCACTTTTCCTCCTCTCCCTCCTCCTCCTCCTCCACTCTTCCTCCTCCTCCTCTCTCCCTCCTCCTCCTCTCTCTCTTTCAGGTAATCACTTTTCCTCCTCTTCCTCCTCCTCCTCCTCTCTCCCTCCTCCTCCTCCTCCTCTCTCTCTTTCAGGTAATCACTTTTCCTCCTCTCCCTCCTCCTCCTCCTCCACTCTTCCTCCTCCTCCTCTCTCCCTCCTCCTCCTCTCTCTCTTTCAGGTAATCACTTTTCCTCCTCTTCCTCCTCCTCCTCCTCTCTCCCTCCTCCTCCTCCTCCTCCTCTCTCTCTTTCAGGTAATCACTTTTCCTCCTCCACGTTGCTCCGTCGCCCGGCCCGGTGTTCCTCCGCTGGGCGTGAGAGGAGGTGCCATCCATTAATTCTTGATATCTAATTATGGCCCGTCGGGGATTTTCCTGCGGCGGCGGGAGTAAACAGGTGTATTAGATTATCATGTGACTCTTCACAGGTGTGACGAGACGCCACTTCAGCTTCGCTCTGATTCAGGAAACTTCGACGCTGAAACAGTGGAAATGCAGCAGTTTGAATAACGTCTGTGGTTGAATTCTGAGTGTTAAAGCTGAGCTGTCAGCAGCCTTATTAACAAGAAGGGTTCACTGTCTCCCGGGTGGGTTTCTGTTCTACGTTCCCATGAGAACTGAAACACAGCCTGCTTCTTTACCTCCTCTCATTCTCAGTTTGTTTGGCCTTCTCTCATGGAAAATGACTTGAATACTCACAACGTTATAACATTTAAATATTTCAGCATGCAGATTTCAAAAAGAAGATTTAATATTTTAGCAGAGCTTCATGATAACAGCTGAAGATTCAATCTGCTGTAATTGTGTTGAGTGTTGAATAATAAAACTGCGATGACAGTGTGCGACGAGGAAAACCTCGCCGAACCAACTCCAGCTTGTATTGATCGGCGTGACTCTCTATGTCACAATAAGCTTTTCAAAAGAGCTAAAAGTGGAGACGTAAGAGTCTCCGGGCTGCTTGTTGGTTCTTTCACACCGACTTCACCACAAAAATACAGTTTATTAACACGTTATCTGTCTTTGAACCATTTTAGATCTTCATCTGTTGGTTTTGTTTCAGAGGGAATCAAATTGAAATAACATCCATCTGAGACAAAACAATTGATGCAGTTCCTGATGTATTTAGACCCTTAATGACGGTGGAATTCCAGTTCTGAGCGCCGGTTGTGTGAATAAATCACCTTTAGCTGCTGGCGGCGCTTCAGAGGGGATCAGATGTGTTTGACGGGACTCGCTTGGCTTTTCATGGCGCCACGTGGAAAGCACTGCAGGCAGTGCGCGGCGTTCGGCATGCGGCTCTTGATGGTTCTTCAAATCCATCGGATAGGAAACCCGAGATGAAAGTGCAGTAATTAGCCATTTCCATCTGTTCCGTCACCTGAGGAATCAGCCCTTCTGTACATGTTTAAAGAGGCGACGATAAATCAAACCAACATCTTGGCTGCGGGACAAATGTTGAAGGAAAAAGCAGAGCTCTTCATGTGAGGGACGGTCCGATCGGCCCAACGCCGAATGAGTAGAGACAGAGTCGAGTGAAGCGGTGAACTTCAGAATCATGATTCTATTATTATTATTTGTTCTTTACAGGAGGAAACCTCTAATAGTGCACTCACTGGGAGCGGGGATAATGATGACACATGGCCCACTTATCCCCGACAGCGTGGCGTTAAACATTCCAGATGAAGCTGCAGGATCTTTTGTGGCGCTCCGCAGAACGCCGCCTCAGGCGGGATGAGCGCCGTCGCCATGTTGGATTGTCGGCGAGGCTGGAAGCGTTTGACCTTCCGCTGGCCGTCCCGTGTCCCTTCGCCGGCCTTGAGGATAATGAGAAGCGTGAAAAGCAGACTGTTGACAGCGACCTCTGCGACTCCACGTTGAATTTATAGCCGCGGCGCGAAGCTTCTATCTGGTCGGGTCAAAGCTCTCATGACCGTAAAGGTTTAATTACAGGAGCTGAAAGCCTTCGCTGGTCGTACCGTGACACCGCAGAGAGGAAAAGTCCAATTCGGTCTCTTTAAACGTGTCAGAAGGACGATCAGCTTTTGTTCGAAGCTCCAGACTCTTTGTTTTGGGCTATTTTCAATGAGACACAATATTTTACATACATTAACCCAGTCGGTCCTAAATAAGTGTTATTGTTTTTTTTAATAATTATATTCCTTTAATCCACACAATGAATTAAAGTAAAACACTGTCAGACATGTAGTCTGTAGCACGTGGTGACTATCACACAATAAATACTCCATTATTACTTCCTGGCTAAAAGGCCCAGAATGTTGTACCGGAGGCGGCTGGAGGTAAAGGTCTGCGGTGAAGAGTTAACTTCATTTCAATACAGTGCGCTTCAAAATACTATTACAACAATTTTGCCTTTTTTACATAAAGAACTGTGATGAAAATGAATGTACTTTTAAACAGCTAGTGAGTAGAGAGCACTTATTAACATGACTTATTAACACAAACAAATACAAGCAGATGCTAAATTAGTCCCTTTTAGAAAATACATGTGTTTTTAGGGCTGCTTTACTTGAAATGACAGTTAGTCTGAGTTTAGTGAAACTAACTCAACCTCAGGTAGAACCTCTCCATGACGTCAAACCATCTTTCAAAGTATTTTAGGATTGTGCCTCAAAAAAGACTCGCAAAAAAAACCAGCCTGTACTTTTATACGTCTCTTAGATTTCAGGTTATTTGTTTGTTTTTCAGGAACCATCTACAGAAAAGATTCTTCCTAAAGAGAAGATGCTTTCACCAGATTCAGCCGTGGCTGGGGGACGAGGAGCCGAGGCAGATTTGTTAAAAAACAAAAAAACAAAAAGTAATTTCAGAATAAAGCCCTGAAAACTGCAACCCACAACTCTCAATATTGAGCAGCGGCTTCAGAGACAAACGAGCTTTAACGATCCACTGGCATCGTTCTGAGCGGGTCCGGATCTTCCTCGGGCCTCGGGGCGACGTCTCGACAGAACTCGGTGCTGCTCACGTCTCTTCTTTTCATTCAGCGTCTGAACGAGCAGCAGCCTGAGAAACGGTTCAGTCCAGAACCACAGTACTTCTTCAGTATAATGACCAGTATGAAGCTACTCGCAGTACCTTTAAACAAGCGCTTGATATTTCTCTTCCTTTGAATCATAAACAATCTGATCCTCATTTGTTCCTCTGTGAGCGTCCAGAGCTTCTTTCCACCGAGCGATTCCTATCAGAAGCCTGAACAGACGCCAGAGTGGAAAATAAAGAAGAAGCATGGAGCGCTCTGCTGGGGTTTTACCTCATGTTTTTCATGGTAAAGCAGCAATTCCGCTCTGCTATTTCTGCTAATTTGACTCTGAAAACCTGCTGAAATATCGCCAGCCTGCGGGTCACGCTCAGCATCTCGTGGAAAATCACCTCTCCAAGTGTTCTGCACCCAGACAGCCGCTGCAGCGCCTCAAATGATCATTTTAAAAACCTTTTCCCAGCGACTGTGGGCTGCTCATCTGCTGGGTCAAAACGCTGGCTGCCATCCCCGCTTAGCCAGATTGATTTCCTCAATGTACTTATGGGCATAAATATGTATAACATGCATGCAGCATTTAGTAATAATTGGTTGAATCTGTGCAGGAATGGCTGGTGATTGTGTTTAAAGCCGACATGAGGTTACATAAAGTAGAACACAAATACAATAAGCCAGGGAGAAAACAGACTATTAAGAATCTCGGAGCGTCGAGGAAACGTCTCCGCGGCTGGTGGAGGTGGTGGAGGTGGTGGAGGTGGTGGAGGTGATGGAGGTCCAGAGGTTTTCTGGATGTTTGTCTCACAAGATGTGCTCGAGGCAGTGCGACTCTTTTTATTACTTTAAGAAGCTTCAAAGCTGAATGAGTCATTACAAAGCACTGAATTAGTCCCGTCGATGGACAAGCTGGAGCACCAGGCTTCATTTGAAACCATCAAACAACAAAGTGAAGAGTCACATGAAGCCTTCTGGATCATTTCCTAGATAGATTGATAAGAAAACAGTCTGCTGATTATTTTTAACTCCAATTACAAGAGTCACACTTCATCATTAGTCTGGACTCGTTTACAAATGAATGTTACAGGTTTTCCTGAGGGACGTTACAAGTTTGTACTCGCAATTCTACTCCTGGTACTACGAGTGGTATCGGTGCGTTCGTAGTTTTCTCAGATGAAATCAAATCAGTCATATTTCACATAATACACATGATAGTAAACCCAAACATATCAAACTGAATGTCCTCGTGCTGCATCCTGAAACCACCGAATATTCCTGCTGTGAGGTTCAATGATATGATGAGGAGTGTGAGCAGGATTGTCCAGTGTTTTATGTCTTATTGTTGTCCAGAGTTACACTATTATGTATAGTGCTGGCTAGTAAAACTGCGTGTCAACTGCTTTATGTTCTGTGTCTTTATGTTCTGTGTCTTTATGTTCTGTGTTCCTTCGCTCCCCCTGGTAAACCACAAGTTGCATCTCGAGGGGATTTCCTTACAATAAAAATAAAAATTCAAATAATGTAGTTTTATATCCCGTCAACTGGTGTCTCATTGAGTTTTATATTGGATTAGATGTACAGGATGGTTTTAAGTCATATTGTCACATATTCTGAATATTTTAATGAAGAACATTTATGAAATACTGGAACGTTGGGAATTTGTAAATATTCTCTTTATGTTCTTTTTTATTTACATTGAACCAAATAATTATTTCATAAGATTTATATGATTTTCTTATATATTAAACACAGTAATTTGTATATAATAATAATAATAATAATACTATTTGGATATATTGGATTTATATAGCGTTTTTTCACACTGACTGAAAACGCGTACCGAGACCGTTATTCATTCACACCAGTGATATTTTAAAAATTGTATTTAATATTAATTTGCAGACATTCAATAACTCATCATATCACGTTTAATTTATTTCTATTTTCACAAACTGGACATCTCTTTACATTGATTTGTTGATATCCCTTCATATTTTCCAGAGTTTTAGAAGATATCTTTCTCATGTTTAACACATGAAGTTCTGGTCGCAGTGAAAACTTTGCCGTGACTTTGTGGAGGATTGGAGATTAAAGCAGAAGCGCCTTTCCTCTGTAGCAGGTCCAGTTTTATTGAAGCGGAGGAAGGCGAGCGGTAACTTCATAACAGCGCGGCTCGCCATCATTCCTCCTGCAAAGCGCCACAGGGCTGAACTTTAAAGTGACCATCCCCTGCCTGTGCGTGTCAGCGTGAACCATTACGTGGCGCCTTTATGAAGCACCGTGCAGCTCCGGAGGTTTGGTTCCTCCCGACCTGCAGAAATCCATCCTGGAGACGGAGGAACACAAACAAACCGCAGAAGAATTCTCTGACTGTAAAGCAAAACGAGCTCGGACGTTGTAAATAATAGATAAACGCCTTAAATTGGGAGTGAGTTTCAAATAGCATGGTAATTCCCTGACATGTGAAATACTTTGGCAAGGTGCCCCCGACAGATTAATATGTAAACAGGAGCAAAAAGGGCTGGAATTAATCATGTGTGCAGCGGCGCTGTGCCCTGGTGGATCGTAGAAAATCTATAGCCGTGAGGGGTCGATGCTGTTGTTCTCCACAAAGTGCTGCCTGCTCGTTTGTCTGCCTCGCCGCCGGAACATTCACCCGCCAAAATAAAACGGAAAGCTTCCTGACAACGGCAGTACATCTGATAAAATTAGCTCCAGAACAAGGGCAGCGCCACCTTCCTCGGCCTCGCTGCTGCAGAATCAAACTTTTATGCCGGACTGAACTCGTCCAAAACATTAAGAACAGCTGAGGGAGGAAATTCTTTATTTTGTCAGTGATGTTATTGAAGCTTTTAAATATTTACTGTGTATTTATTCAAATTTTATTTACTCTATTTATTTATTCTGCAGTGCTTCATCATGTAATAATGGCGCAATATGTAATAATGTAATATAATTTCAGCTCATTATGTAATATCACATTTTGTAATACGATTCTTGAGCGCATTTTATAATAAATTTTGTCACATTTTGTAATAACATGTTATATATTGCAGTTATTACAAAATGCGTGTAAGTAGCACCACATTTTTTAATAACTTGTTACATATTGCAACAGTTATTACAATATGTGGGTGTTCCACTTTTATTTTATTTTTTTTATTAATAATTTGGTGCATTATGCAATAAAGTTTGCCCTTTATCTAGATACACGGTTCTATGTTCAATGAGACAAAATTAAGATTCAGTTGGACTGTAATTCTTTGTCCCTCTCTGCTTTTGCTGAGTCCTGCTAATGCCACTGAGTGCATTTAGCCATTTAACTCGCATTTTGTAATAACTGCTGCAATATGTGACAAGTTATTATGAAACGCAGCAAAGTTTATTACAAAATGTGTTCAAGAATTATATTACAAAATGAGGTGAAAGTGTATTACATTGCACCATTATTACATAACGCGGCACTACAACCTCTTGATTCTTAGATTTCAGTTGTCAAAACATTTTATTCACTTTCGTTTGAGCACTTTTAATTCAACTCTGCAATTTTATGACCAAAATATTGAACCTTCAAAAACCAGCCTTCGTCACACAACTCGTTTCACTACGCATACGTTTTTTCTGTAATGCTGCATTTATTAATATTTACATTGGTAGATATTTTATGAAGGTTTTCTACCGCGGCTCTCGTTGTTTAAATTGTATTTTAGCCTTTTTTAGGATATTTAAATGTCTCTGGGACTCGGGTGGAGCTGCCGGCCACCCCACATGAAGTTCCAGCCACACGCAGTGGGCTAACCACACCTCCTGTTCTCCTCCTCCTGTTCACCCCCTCCTCCTGTTCTCCTCCTCCTCCTGTCCTCCTCCTCCTCCTGTTCTCCTCCTGTTCTCCTCCTCCTCTTCCTCCTCCTCCTCCTCCTGGTCTGGTCGGTCCAGAAACCTTCAGTATTCTAAGTTTCTAGCTCCTCCTTGATTTTCCTCATTTGAATATTGGATCATAGGAGTTGCATTCAGAATCTGCTGTGTCTGTGTGAGCTGGACTGGCTCCGCCCACACATGCCCATCTTGGGAAGAGGAGGAAGTACTTCCTCTCGTGGTGCCATGTGCCAGAGCAGAGCTGCCTAATTGTGGGAGGAGTCAAAGGGAGGGCCTACCTTGATTGGGATTGGCTAAACCCCCGATGACACTATATAGGGTTTGATTCTGATTGGCTGCTTGGAGCAACACACTTTTTAAAACCTGAAACAAGCCAGGGACAGAGAGGACAGACTGTCTTCACTTCTGGGACGTCAGTCCAGGTATGGGGACGAGTAGTACTGCTGGAGAACCTTTAAGAAGTAGATTTTACATCATATGACCCATTAAATGTAGTAAATGTATCAAAGAACCAAAATTCTTAAAAGTGAAAAGTGGCTAAAATGACTAAATCAGGTAAAATATCCAGAAGAATTAAATCAGCTCACAGTTAAGACAGAATGAAACGGCTCCAATGATGGAAACATTAGAATGTTAAAAGCCAAAATGACTGATAAAGCTGAAAATACACTGAACAAGTACATAAAGGAAACGCTTCTGTTTGGCTCCAGTTTGTCTTCAGCTGAATTCAAACATCTGAGACTGTTTCTGCACACAAAAGGCCTTTTTCTCTCAAGTATCGTTCACATCAGTGCCTAACGTGAATCTTCTGCCCAGATGATCCTCCACCACCTCTCACATGGCGGATGCTGATCAGGCAACGGGATTATTGTTCAGGCGTTTCTCAAACCAGCCACAATCTGCAGCTTTGTCTCGCAGCTCGAAGCCACAGAAGTCTGAAGTATCGACGCGACGTGCTAAAATAACTCAAATGAGCTAAAAACATCTAGAGACGGATATTTTGAAATGAGTAAAGTGGTTAATATAGCGAACAGCTCAAAGAACTAAGAAGATAAAAGGCAAAAATATATAAAAAGAAGACGCCATAAAAGGAGCGTCCATAAAAACACACAACGTGGGTCCCTGACCCTCGACCCCCAACAGCTCCCCCCTGAGGACTCATCAGGTACTAATAAATAAATCAAATGTCTCCAACAGGAAAAGCTCTTAAAATACCAGCGGTTGTTCAAAAGCATAAACACAACATGAACCACAGTTTTGGTGAGTTCTACTTTTACGTTTCTCAGCCTCTTGTTTCGTTTTAAAAGTGAAATGTGTTTTTGAGCGTGTCGACGGAGGGAAAGTTGTGCTTGTGATCGGACTCAAACCCTCAGGAGGTTTTGTCGTCGTCGTCGCGTGCTCGCACATCCCGCCTCCAAATTGATCTGTTTGCTATCATCCAATCTTTTAATTAAAATGCGCGCAAAACAATTTCCAATCGGAGCATCTGTGAAGACGTCTGAAGGTAACTTTGGCTGCGACGCGAGCGGCCGGCCGGCCGGACCGCCGGCTCGCACTCTTCTTCACCGAGGAAACGTAATTAATTAGTATGTTAGTGGTTGTTTATAAAAGAGTTGGCGATAGATAGAAAATTTTGATAAAAAAGACAGATAAGAGCAAGATTTATAGTTTGTATATTGTGAGGCGGTGAATGTCTTCTTATCTGCGCCGTGCAGGTTTTTAGGTAATCAACAATGATTCACTGCGAGAATTAAAGGGCTTTATCTGCGTGAAATGGTGCAGATTTAATGGGGATAAATGGTGTGCTGATGAGGTGGGAGCAGTTTGAAAGTGATAAGAATTCATCTAAATTGATTCGGGATCAAAGTGCTCCGTGTCTGATGCCGTCCGTGTGGCGTGCACCCACGTGTGAATTAGTGCACATTTTCTTTATTCACTCGGGGGGAAAAGTTCATCTTCAGCTGACTTATTGGTTTGTTTCAAAGCCATTCCCACACTTGGAATGAGCGTGCTCGGTAGCAGATGCTTCAGTTTACACACACACACACACACACACACACACTGCAGATATGGATTTACAGGCGCGTTACGAGCTGGCTCTGAAGCCTCCTCTGGAGTTTTATAGAAACATGATAAACATCATCAATCTCTTTGTCCAGCCTTCAAACGCTGGCAGATGGTTCGTGGCTCCTTTAATCAATGGGGACCCAATGGCCCGATACGCCACATGTGACGGTGCTTCTGCTGCTGGAGTCACCTGTTAGTTTCTCCAGCGTCCAAACACATTCCGGGTTCATCTGAACCGTCCCTGTTTCCTGTGCCCAACACTTGTTATGGTACGAAGCCCAGCGGTACAGTACAGAACGTGTGACGGGAGGAAAGAAGCTTTATTAGAGATTGATTTAATGCCAATAAAATAATCAAACTTTCCCAGACTGAAGAAAAGATTCTGTGGAGGCTCTGGTACTGGTTGACTGAGAGTGAACACAGTGTAATGGAGAGAAGCTTTACAAGAGCCTGGTGTGTTTGTGTGTTTGGACGTATTTAAAACACAAAGAAACGAATGTGAATTAAGCTAAAACAAAAGTTAAAGTCGTAAAAAAGGAAAAATCACATGGAGACTTTGGAATTTCATTACATGGTATCACAAGGTTGTATTAAACTCCTGGAGATTCTTCCAGTTGTATGATGCTTCTCGTTCTGGAGTACTGCAGCGTACTGTGTGGTACTGTGTAGTACTGTGTGGTACTGTGTAGTACTGCAGCGTACTGTGTGGTACTGTGTAGTACTGTGTGGTACTGTGTGGTACTGTGGAAGACATTCTGCTTTAGTAAGACGAAAAGGATGTTTCACTCGTACGCAGATGATACTAATGTGTTTATGCTTTAAGATTTATTCTTCTGAACAACAGTGCTCTTTCTCTTGCCCCTCATTCACACCGGTCAGTCACTCCGGTCCTTTACTGCAGGGTGAGTTCAGGTGCAGCATTGAGTGTCGGCCGTGTCCAGAAGAGTCCAGAAGAGTCCAGCCTCCAGTCACTGAGAGCAAATTAAGGAACTATCTTCCCAGCGACACAAAGAAACGTCTCTAAAACATTTTTGACGAGTCGCCCAGTGAAGACGAGGTGGAGTCGAGAGTTTAAAAGAGAGAAATCGTTCATGAGCCAGGCACCAGGTCACTTTTTTATCTCCAGCTGAAACTCTGCACAAGCTTTGGTTTGACTTCTGAGGCACTTCGGGGCAGAATCACAGCACCACAGTAGAGGAGGCTGTTTTAAGAAATACCAGCCAGAACCAAGTTCCTCCAGTAAAACCCTGCAGCCAGTACTTCTAGTTGATTACTTTCTGCACTGCTGCAATGTGTCCAGGGACTTTCTCTAACAATCTCATCATCTTCTTCAAAGGAGAAACAACTTTCATGATGTTTCTGACTTTAACGTGGAGGAAATTCAGGCGCTGTTTTCATGTTTAGGGTTTTGATACGACTTTGCTGAAATGTTTGAGTTCACGTTTCATTTCCAATGGAATTGATTTCATGTGTTTTGTCTGGTCTGCTGGCGGAGGCTCCGTCATTGTTCGTTCCTTTACACCTCTAAATATTTGGAATTGTTTATGTGAAGCTAGAAAACGGTGTAATCTGGTCTAACGGTCTTTATCTGAAGATTTATCTTCACATAACAGACAAACAGGGTTTATTTCTCTTCTCACTGGAATCACCTTGTTTGGTGTTTTGCTGCAGCTAAACTGTTTCCATCATAAATTAATTGGTTTTCTGAATTGAATTTGAGTTTAGAAAATACCAGTAAGGTTAAAAAAAAACGCCAATCAAATTTCCAGCTGACTGAATGAACCAGGTAATAAATGCGATCAGATAATCGGAAGTGAAAATGAAAACTCAGTTGTGAGAATTATTTATTTATTTGTTTGTTTTTGGCCGCTGCATTCTGGACCTTCTCTTAAAAGCAGCTCTGCTACTCAAATAATCCACACAGAGGGAAATAATAATTGTTTTCCTACTAAAATGTGATTAATGATAAATGAAGATGGCTGCGGTGTGCTTCTGCTGAACATCGTGGTTACTGGGCTACAATTACATTCTGCTGGTATTAATCATGTTTTGAGGCTACAGATTACAGAGCTGCTCACCAAAGATAATGACTTTCATTAAAAAAAATAAAAAAAATGGAATAAATATGAAGTGACACGAGTTTACAAGTGAGCAAATATAATATAGTCTGTAATTAAAGATGGAGTAATACAATATATTATACTTCACACTGCTGGACTGAATTCTAAAGTACATGAAAACCCTGAAGTCTGAATATCGGCGCTCCGTTAGCCAGAATGTTGTTGATTTAAAAGTCACTGTAGATGAGCTGGAACTTCCACGCTCCACTTTGAGCTTGTTAATAAGTACGAGTTCATGTTTTCATTTGAACACATGCATGTAGAAAGAAAATGTAGTAACTCAGACTCAATCAGCTGGATTTAATGGGTGAATGTGACGCATCATAAGAAGAAGGTTGACGTTGCTTGAATACGACACAAGAAAAAGTCTATTTATCACGTTTACCTTCGCGGATGAAAGCTGCGGCGAAGGTTATGCTTTTGTCCGCATGTATTTATTATTTATTGGTCTTTATGTACGTTACCGACGTTTCACAAAAACTGTTCAGCCGAATTGCATGAAGTTGTCAGGGATGTTTAGTCTTTATCCAGTGATGGTTGCATTACATTTTCAGAGCCATTGGGTCAAAGGTCCAGTAAATAAAGTACATAAAGTACATAAATTGTAAAATGTGTGTATATCAGTTTCAAACAGTGAGAATGAAGGAATGTAACCGACCAGGACAGATGATGGAAGGAGTGATGTGGTGGGTCAAATAACCTTGTAATTCACTGGTTGCCATCGTGACAAACGTGGTGTTGGCGAAAGTCCGCGCTCTACCGACTGCCTGTTCTAGTTTTATAATCGATTTTCAAAAGTGAAGGACCCCAGGTTATCTGATCACGACGACCTCTGCACTCCGGCCCGATCGACTGAATCTGGATGAACCCATGAGGGATGATCCACTGAAAGAAACAGAATAACTTGATTTAGTACGTTTGCCTTCATGAATATGAAATATTGGA
Source organism: Lipophrys pholis (assembly GCF_963383615.2). Classification (NCBI taxonomy): domain Eukaryota; kingdom Metazoa; phylum Chordata; class Actinopteri; order Blenniiformes; family Blenniidae; genus Lipophrys; species Lipophrys pholis. Next base: position 1,323,904 of record NC_137634.1, on the reverse strand, counting down.
CGTGTGCAGCTCAAAAAGATGATAGACTCATTTACATAGTGAATCACGACTTCTGAACAGACTTCGCTTGTTTACGATCTTGTTTGAAAAGCAGGTGAAAATGTCTTGATGCTAATGAAGTTTCCATTAGAGGACGAAAGCGTCGAGCAAACACAGAAGTCTAGGGAAGTTCCAGGAAAAATCGTTCTTCTACAATCAGGTTGAAACCAAACAAAACCTGTGAAACGATCCTGAGACGGGAAAGTGCAAATGAACTCACTGGATTTATGTAGACAAATGTTTGGGGAGCTCACTTTTATTCACTATTCTAATTTAGCAGCTCTTCTCCAACTCCGTGAGCATTTCCTACCGTTTACTGCACCATCGTCTGCATACGTGGAGAACCTTTGTTCACACAGATCCTCAGTGGACCTTTATTGTGAAGCAGGAAAGGAGCTTGACTGTTGACATTGTACTGTTCCTGTGTGTTTGGATTACAAAACCACAGCGCCAACTAGTGACCGGATATGCAAACTGCAGCGTTTTCAACATTTCATGTGACGATTGTTATAAAAACCTTTTCTTGTGTGTGTGTGTGTGTGTGTGTGTGTGTGTGTGTGTGTGTGTGTGTGTGTGTGTGTGTGTGTGTGTGTGTGTGTGTGTGTGTGTGATTCCACATCCTGCTCAAATCCTCTCACTGGTTTTACTCAGCCAGAGTTTCCATCCTTGAATTTGTTTAACTTTTCCATTATATTCGCTTATTAACAAATGTGTTGAAATGAATTATACTTTAGCTTCTTCCTCAATTAGATTTTGTCTCGTAATTCATTCTCAGTAATAAAATAATTTGAATAGGAAAGAGAGCATGTACTGGAAAGTCTCTCCCACAACAACTGTAAATCTTTTCCTTCATTTCTATACGTTGATCTTATTTAATTATTGGTTGTTAGTTTTATGCAGATTTCTTTACTTTGACGTCAAAGTTTACCTTGACATGTTGAACCTCAAAGCCAAACCTTCATTATCTGATAAATCTGCAGTTTTTCACTCCTGCTTGGATTAAACGTTTCTTTCATTGCTGCTGTTTGATCAACATGTTGAGAAGAAACTGGACCGACTTGGTCCTGAGATCAGATCTTCTGGATTAATTGTCTCATTAAGAGACGCGGTGGATTCAGACAGTTTGTTTGGAAGGTGGCAGCGGACATGCAGAGTTATCAGCTGAAGCTACAGGACGGTGTTGGCGTCACCGAGCCTTGGAACAAACATCTGGCTTCACGTGGTGAATTCATGAAAGTTAAGTTGTTAAATGTGCATCTTATCGCCTGCTAAGTGGCTCCTTTACCCACAAGAAGCTCGTTGTCTCGTCTCAGACTCCGGCACAGCTCCAACTTCAGAGTGAGCGCCCGGCTCCATAAGCACTGAGACAGAGTTTGTTCGCTGCACCTCCCACTGCTGCTCCAGGCTTTTATTGCCTCCCGACACAATGACGTCTTTATCTACTGTCTGTCCATCTTATACTCTTGGTTTTCACAGCTATGATCAAGCTGGAGGCCGCGGCTGGAAACACGTGTGTGAGTGAAACCAAATCACTCCTTAAAGAAGTGCTCTGCGGGTTTTACTGTCCGTCTGCAACTGGAGCTTAAAATACATGAACTATATCCTGCAATTAGAAAACAGCTGAAAAATACAAGCAGTACTGCGAGTGACAACATTATGAGGAAGATCCCAGCAGCAGCAGTCAGTCACTTCGACAGAAATTTAATAAAAATCACTTGTTTTATTATTACGCTGCTCTCTGGATGGAGAGTCTGGATGCTAATGAGAGGAGAAGCTCTTTCAAGGAGTCTTGATGAAAATCTCTCAGCGCACCTTTAGAACGCAGGTTTAAAACCCTGGACTGTCAAAATCATGTTCTTCATCCATCTATCTATCTATCTATCTATCTATCTATCTATCTATCTATCTATCTATCTGTCTGTCTGTCTGTCTGTCTGTCTGTCTGTCTGTCTGTCTGTCTGTCTGTCTGTCTGTCTGTCTGTCTGTCTGTCTGTCTGTCTGTCTTTCTTTTTTTTTTGCTTTGTACCTGTTTGACAATCAATTTATTGTAATATATCTGGAATGTGCTGGTCAGCTGCGTTTGATTTTACAACGGTTTGAAAGTATTTGGTTTAGTGTGGTAACAGTAGTAGTATATGTCAAAAAACCAAATCCTACTATGCACAGTTGCACTTAACATATGTTCATGACCATAGAAAAGACATGCGATAAGAGATAAAAATAGATTTAAAAGAACCACATTACTTATGTGAGAGACTCAACAAATCTTGTTCCAGACAGACACCGTCCCTCATTAACCGGCCGTATGATCAGCAGGAGGTCTGGAGGTCTGGAGGTCTGGTCTGTCCTGCAGCTTCGATCTCTGGAAGCTTCTGCAGGCTCCTGCTCACAGACTTCAGCATTCGTACGTTGCACACACACACTCCCTGCTAAAGCTTTGTGGATGTGCTGTTGGTGACGATGCTACAAAAGACTTGAGCAGCAGTAAATATACATTAAAGTGTCACGTACTGAAGCTGTAATTACCGTTTTGATTCTGAGAAGCTCGGGTCCGCAGCTGCTGGAGAACCAAACTGGAGGTAAAATCAGTTTCATCAGCAGGGGATGATTGCAGAAAGGAAGCATTTGCATGTTTAATTATACTGTATTGTTCCCACTTTACACGTCTTTAGAAGCTACTTCTGTCAGTGAAGCTCTGGACATCAGTGCTGCTTATTCAGCTTGAAGGAGAAAAAAACAACAACATGCCAGCGGAAACATGATTAACCAGACATATCTAGCACACTGTAAGTGTGATGCTGCCGATCTCGCGGCTCCCACACACACACAACCACAAGAATTAGCAGAAGTCATTCAGGTAATGTTGCTCTATATCACTTGGTGACAGTAATCAAAAACCCCTCCCACGATAAATGCCTGTTCAATCGTACAGAACAAACGGCCAGCGTGTCTCAGCGCCGGCGCCACGACACACATGTGACTAATCCGGGAGACATCCTCCGTGACACCGGCGCGAACGCCACCATCTGTCGCAGGCGTGTGCGCCTACATCGCCCGGCGTGTTCGCCGCTGATCTGCATGGCAGTTAAAAATAGAGCGCTTGTTTACCGGCTGATTACAGTCACAATCATTACTCTCCCTCTCCCTCTCCCTCTCCCTCTCCCTCTCTCTCTCTCTCTCTCTCTCTCCTCCCTCCAGTTTTCCAGCTGCCTTTGAATCCAAACACTGGCGGCTGCTGTGTGTTTGTGTCGCGTTTCCCAACTAATTACTTGACAGTCAAACATGCGAAGATGTCACTTGATCTGAGTTAATGACGTTTGCTGCTCTATAGGCGCTCTTTGTTTTCCGTTTGGATCTATTCATGTTAATGATGCTGTTTTCCTCTTTATTCTAAAAAAAATAAATAAAAAGAAGAGCCATGATAGCCGAGGACACAAAGCGTGAGACTTTTGAGGACAGAAAGAACCTGATCCTAAGTGAATCAGTGACGAGCAGCCTGTGAAAAGCGGCGTATGAAGAGCAAGGACATGTTTAGGAATCACTTTCTGTTTGAGAAGAGAAGCAACACTTTTACCAGCTTCTCATCAAACTTCTCAAGACGGCGCGAATCACCAAGCATTTAGCTGACAAAGGATTCTGCCGACATGGAGCATCCTTTGCTTGTAATTTGACACCAGATTCATCTCATGTCAGCAGCCAAACAACAAATATTCAATCATCATTTAGACTTTGAAAGATTCAGAAAAAAAAGTCCAACTGTTGGAATTTCACATGCTCTATATGGAATTATGAAGCTTTGACGTATTTTCCATTAATCATTAGAGAAGCAGTATCTAATGAATAACTGATAAACTGTGGCGCTGCTGCTGAGGACTGATTCCTGTTTGGAAGTTATTTATGAAGTGATCATCATCTCATTCATTCATGAATATTTACACGCCGTCTCTGCTGAGTGGAACTATTCAGGAGTTGAAACCTTCGACTCTGACTGCAGTTTGATTTCAGTGAGAGCGAATCTACTGAACACAAGTAATGCAGGGACTCGTCTTCACCTGTTCCCAGGCCCAGGTGCATCATGGGACATTACGTAAAGCAGCAGCGCAGACAGACTTGCTTTGCAACACCCATGGAGGGCTTGTAATTTGACACCAGCCTCATGAAGGCGACGTTAACATACATGACGGATCACTCTGCACTCATAGGCGGAAGTCTTGGGCGAAATGACGAGTCACCATGGCAACAGCAAGCCAGTGGCATCGTCTCTCAGCGCCCGCTGGACAGGAGGAATCTGTGCTGCCTGGAGTTTTAATCTTCTCCTTTTCTTTTTCTTATCAAACAGAAAACCTCGGCCGAGCTTGCTGCCTTGCTGCCTTGCTGCTCTTTCATGTCGGAGTGTTGAACATCTCGTCTGTCGTCTCATGCAGCCGCCACACATCCACTTCCTGTGTCTGTAGTTTGGCACCAGCCTCTTTGCTGATGTCACATCCACACAGTGAACTCGACTTCAGTGCAGACAAACTTGCTTTAAACCGCTTGGCAACACCCATGGAGTGCTTGTAATTTGACACCAGCCTCTTTGGTTTGAACAAAATGTGGATGTTTGAGCAGACCAAATGAAAATATGGTCTTGATCACAATCACAGAAAATAACACTGAATTACCTGTGAAATCCCGTCTGTCCCGGAGGAAGGAACACATCATTACGTCTGCCACGAAGGAGATAGAATCATCGGCGTATATTCAACTGTTTCTATGTCTGTTAGCGAGATTACATCAAAACTACTGCACAGGTTTTGTCAAACTTCACCACAGATTGATTTTAGGTCCTGGAATTACCACTAAATTTTGCAGGTGATCCGGATTCTGGATCAGAATTTCATCCTTCACCCAATTTTGGTTGACGTCAGAAAACTCTGATTGCTCTTGTTCAGGTTGCCGAGTCGTACGAACGCTGAAGGATGACAATCTGAATGTTGAAGAACTTCAGAACCAAAAGAGCGACAGCAGCTCTCTAAGTTTGAAGTAAATCACGTAACAATCTGACAGCGAAATGTCCCGATAGTAATCAGTTACTTAGAGTGTGATTACTGTAAAGGTTTTACAGACATCTTCCAGCCACTGGTTGGAGCAACCACATGGTTTTAGGCAGCGAGTTGTCCAGCCGTCATTTGGACGGTCAATTTTTGGAAAAGACGGCCGAAAAATGATGACGTGTTGCTCAAAGCCTCTAAAATATGTTTTCATGTCCTTCACTACTCGTCACTGTCTAATTTTGCCTGAATTCATAATTTTTCTGCGAAATATAGGGAATTATCAGCTCGTGTACAGAAACTCCCAACTGACTTCCAGTTTTGTTTTACGCCCAGTAACGAGCAGCATGGTTGGTCAGTTGATACCATGTGGTCCATACCGTTTGAAAGGCGGCCTCTGATTGGTTCCTAATTCTCTGACTCATCCTGGTACGCTCCAATGCTGAAGCAGAGGGCAGGAATTTTCTTTCCAAGATTTTGAGGAATAATATCTGCTGAATCCACACCCCTATGGAATTTCTCACTTCATAAAATAAGTGAGAAAAGGAAATCCCCCACCCCCACCCCCACCTCCACCCCCCAAGTACATTTTGGACGCCCATCATTTTTGGATTGACGCCCAAAACACCAATTTCTGCCTAAGACATGAGCCACCATCACAAAAACTGCCGATTGTCTGACTGACGGATGCTTTGGGAGTTTTTATGAATGGATCAAAGTCAATTAAAATCTGATTTCCAAAATGTCAGTAAGTAAAGTCTTTGTTTGTCTCCGTCCATCAGTTGACCTGTTTTCAGCTCAATTAATGGCCGCCGCTGACAAACTGACGTCGTGTTGATTTCTCCATTTGGATCGGAGATCCGCCGCGACACCGCCGTCCACAAGCCTCCTAATGAACCCACCGGGAATATTCCATCATCGTAATACAACATTTTTCAGCTTTCTCATTATGAGCCCACTAGTGCAACGGCAAATGGATCCATGACTCACTTGAAAATACCCATTTATACTGTTATATTGCCTCCCTGGTGCCACAGATAAGACGGTCTGCAGGACGCTGTAATAAAGTGCTCGCTCTCAGGTCGTCAAATGGATGGAAAAGCCGCCTGGCTTTATAAAACAATGGAGCCACGGATAAATATAGTGTTTTTAATAGTAACAAATGCATCTGCGGTGTTTTTCCGGAGGACGAGGTGATTGAGGAAAGGAAACACTGCTTGATTGCGGGCGTGAAGTTTTTATTGTCAGAGGCAGTGATTGTTTTGGATGATGATAAAATGTGTTGCACAGCAGGGAAATGTTCAGGAGTGTAAACCTTTATTTACTTGATTTCAGGATTCAGCACATTTTATAAGCATGTCTGTAAATATGCCAGCGTTAGCAGCTCGTTTCACCGGAGCACTTTGGCGACGGGTCTCAAAAAATGGAAACAAACCAAGAACCAGAAAAAAAAAACAAAAAAACAAAACAAGTGAATGAGTCCTAATGGGATCCGTTCGAATTAACTGCTCTGCACAAAAGACCAAAAGTTAAACATTCATGGGTAATAACTGCTGATGTGGCGCCAGAATACGCAGCTGTGTAACTACCAACAATGACCAATAATCTAATTCCTTCCATTAATGTCGTCATTTGGCCTTTTCAGCTCGTGACGTAAGAACTTCCCAATAAGATAATCGATCAATAGTCATAATTACATTTGGCCAATAATGTAATAAGTCCTCACACAATTAAAAAGACGTTAAAATAAACCTTTCAAAATGTAACAGCTGCACTCGATAATGTCATAAAAACTAAATGAGGCTGAATTTCTTAGAAATATAAACGCTGGTCGTGAAAAACAAGGATAGTTGATGGACACACACACACACACACACACACACACACACACACACACACACACACACACACACACTCGCGCAGACCGACTGTCGACTCAAAGCAAGCCGACCGGCGCTGCAGTGACTTCTGCCTCCAACACGTCCAGCTGGAGCATAAAGTGATGAATTATTATGAAGAGGAGCTAAACACTTTGTGTTTGTGCTGAATTTAGCATATTTCATTATTGTCCCCCCCCCCCCCCCCCCCCCTCGGATAATAAATCATTATAACCTCTATATTTAATCCTCTGCTCCAGTTGAAACCGTTTCTCCATCAGCAAACAGCTGAAATGGGAAGCAGAGGGAGGTGGAAGGAAAGAAAGACTTTGAAAAAAAGACTGAAAAACAACTGTGAAAGTGTGAGAACGTCACCGGCGCTGGCCCATCACAGATAATAGTGATGAGCATTACTGTGGATTCACACTAATTCTGGATCACCAGTCAACGTGAAGCATGAGCACTTTATCTGAAATAACAAATCATCCGACGTCGTTTTTATAGATACAAGAAATAAGTATTGAACCACTTTAAGTTAAACTGTGGAGTATCTACAGCTCAACTCTCAGTATCGTTAGGATTTAGAATTTATAAATTTATCATTCACTTTGTTTTGTTTAAGAGTAATAAAGACAATTCAGATCATCATTGATTCTCGCTGTTCTCATTGACGTGGTTACATTAATGCACTGGGTCCATTTTAACTTGTTAATGGTGTTAAAACTATATTTCTCTTTAGTTTGTTGTTCATGACGCTGATTTATTTTTAGGGGAAGTGATTTCTGGCATGGTAAAAGAATATCTAACATTTCCCTCAACCATGGTCAGTGTTACTTTTTATTGTGGTTAAATAAAATGAAATCGATAAATAGATCCACTCCATATCCATATATATATATATATATATATATATATATATATATATATATTATATATAGTTGAAGACTGGGTCACGTCCGGCAGCATCGATTCCAAAATGCAGGTAAAAACACACATTTCCCAAGTGGATCAGTTCAAACACCAACAAAAGACACTCAGAATTCAGGTTCACATAAACAACCTGAACTTGTTAACAAACTACGGTCAAAGTTAATCAACATGACAACATTATTTCTCCTGCGTTGACAATTTAAATGGTTTTAAACATTAAAACATACTTGAACTACAAAGTGTTTATGATTCATATCCTTCACATTTGGTGTCGGATCAGCTTTCTGTTTCGGAATGTTGAAATAAACCTGATGCATTATTTTAGTTGTTCTCTTTCTGTCTCTTCTCAGCATATAAGGAAAACATAAAGCATCTTTCTTCCCTTTTTCATTCCTCTGTGTTCCCACTTTGTTGTATAATATGAGTGATTGCTGACAAAATTCACTTTAACTCCAGTGTAATCAGGCGATAAAGACCCACATTTAGATTTTTATTACCAATAACTGAAATCTTGTGAGTATAGTGAAATCATGTTGCTCTTAAAGCTTCAGTATTTAATCTAAACTCGCAGTACACACACGGTAAGTCCAGAAACATGCCTGGCATCTTGATAAAATATAATTCTAGTACATGGAGATATTAGTTACGTTTCAGTCCACATAGCCGGCTGGTTTTACAGTGATAGAATACAAGTGTGCATAATTAATAGTAGGTTCCACTTGAAGGATGTGTACGGTCTGATGGATATTGGTTCTGTCATTTAATCTGCTGCTGCCGATCCTCCGGTGGAAAGAGAGAAAATGATGTGTACATACAGAAGAGCACAAAGGCTCGGCTGTGCTGCCCTCCCTCTGCCAGGCTTCCCCTCATCAATCTTACTGCGGCGGCTCGCCGGGAGCCAGCTGGGCCTGTTTTTGAGGCAGTGACGCTTGACAGCTTAAATAGAACAGCAGGCGCGGCGTCCACTCGCTGACGGAGTAAACAGCGTTTTCACAAAGCTGCTGACGAGTCTGCGTCTCTACCTGCCTGACCAGGTGCCGGGCCCGGTATTAACTCGTACTCCGAGGCTGGATGGCTCTTTGATTGACCGGGGCTGAGCTCCGGTAGAGGCGGCCGGTCCTCCAGGTGAGCCGGGGAGCCCGGTGGCGTCTCGCCTGCAGCTCCGCTGCCTCCACAGTTTTGACAGTTGCTCCCTCCTCTCGGTCTCATTTCTTTGAAGCGTCGATATGTTGACAGCTTACAAGCCCGTGTCGCTGAGAGCTGCTCCATCCCTCCCCGTGTCTCTGTCAGAGATTAAGTACGGGGGTCAGCAGCTAATCAGCAGGATAATGATGTTTCTTTATTTAAGAGCTTTTCACAGCAGAGAGGTGTGGACACTTTACGATACTGACAACAAGAAAGAAATGTCTCCATATGAACTGTGCCGCAAATTCAATGGTTGTGCTTGTTTCAGGGAGCGCGGTGAGCAAGGCCACTGACACTGCAGCATGACACTATGCGTTTGAAGCATTAGCATTGAGCAGCGTTCATTTCTTCCTCCTCGCTTCCTCTCAGCCGAGGGAAATGGGTATAAAAATTATAGCGACTCGACAATCCTCCAGCCAGATGCTCGACAGACTGAGCCTCACACATGGTGAACTCAGCAGCAGCCCTCTAATCCGAACCTTAACCGAGCCCAGAGGAGGAGCTGCTCCCACAATCCCGCGGCAGAGCTCAATAGACTTTGCCAAGGAGCCAACAGCTCCCGCAGATTTCTTATTATTCCCTTTAAAAGCAGGGTTAAGTATTGTCTTTATCAAGCCACCGCTGCCTTCTCAGACTGGGGACATTTTGCTTCTAATAGCAGGCGAGCTGTTTCAATCATCCACCAGGTGTTTGCTGCAAAGGAGACAACATGATGGCAGATAAGAAGCGTGTGGAGGGAGGCAGGCGGCGTGTCAGGTGCATGATTTCCTCCGACATTGTTATTGCACCACGATAAACTGTTACACAGAGCAGAGTGGGATTAGACTGCAGGTAGAATCTAGGCCACGTGTAGGAATCATCTTCAATTTGTAGCCTCTAAGATTGCCCTTGGGTAGTGCGGTGGAGGGAGGGGGGAGCGGGGGTGGGGGGGGGGGGGGGGGGGTACTGTCACTGCAGCCTTACCATTATAGTGTGGGCTGTAATTAAAGGAAAGTTGGATGGTGGTTTGCAGATTCTGCCGGCTCGGCTGAAGTCTTTTTAATGCAATCCTGCTGGTCAGTGACTGTGTGTGTGTGTGTGTGTGTGTGTGTGTGTGTGTGTGTGTGTGTGTGTGTGTGTGTGTGTGTGTGTGTGTGGGCAGGTTGTACGTGTACAGGTTGTGTGTGTGTGGGCAAGTTGTGTGTGTGTGTACAGGTTGTACGTGTGTACGTGTGCAGGTTGTACATGTGCAGGTTGTACATGTGCAGGTTGTACATGTGCAGGTTGTGTGTGTGTGTGTGCAGGTTGTGTGTGTGCAGGTTGTGTGTGTGTGCAGGTTGTGTGTGTGTGTACAGGTTGCGTGTGTACGTGTGCAGGTTGTACGTGTGCAGGTTGTGTGTGTGTGCAGGTTGTGTGTGTGTGTGTGCAGGTTGTGTGTGTACGTGTGCAGGTTGTACGTGTGCAGGTTGTACGTGTGCAGGTTGTGTGTGTGTGCAGGTTGTGTGTGTACGTGTGCAGGTTGTACGTGTGCAGGTTGTGTGTGTGTGCAGGTTGTGTACGTGTGCAGGTTGTGTACGTGTGCAGGTTGTGTGTGTGTGTGTGCAGGTTGTGTGTGCACCTTCCGTCTTTGTGGACGCCGCCGCAGTGAGCTCGCTTTGTGTTGCAGAGCTGATGATGTTTTTGGCTCCATGTTGCTGACAATTACAAAGTGGTGGTTCTTTGGAGAGAAGTCCACTGGAAAAGGCTGTTTTGCTCCCACTGTGCAGGGAATCTGCTCGTTTTACTCCAATAGGCCAAACAAAGAAAAGGTTATGTGCTTTTTTCTTTTTTTTTCTTTGTGTGCCGCCATCGAAAATAGAGATGAGATGCTGACAGTTGCACACAAAAACACATTAGAAATACATTCTCTGTCACGCATATCTTTTCACAGCATTTCTTCTGCTTCCCAGACAGCAGCACTCAACATTTTAGCCTTGGTTGATGGCCCTGGAGCTTCGACTTGTCAGAATCAAACACGCCCAATGTTCTGGTTATATAAACACGAATGGAGGAACAAAAGAAAAGAGGGACTCTTGTGTTTAAAAGCAGCTTCTGGTTTTTCTGTTGTCTGGAAATTAGAATCGGTGAAAGAAAGACTCCAGACCAAACGTGACAAACGCGACTGGGTGGATCCATCTGCTTATAAGAAGCTCCGCTCAGACGGCTCTGTTAGCGGAGTCCACCCATGGAGTTTGGTCCTGATTCTTGGCGGGTTGTGATCAAATCTTTTAGAAAGAGGTGCGGAGACAAAATGTCGAGCGGTCAGCTTAAAGATAAAGGTGAGAGGGTTACTCAGAATGTGGCGTAACAAGGCTGCGTCACATTAACAGAGTATGGAATGTTTGTTTCTTACTGATTCATTGATAATATAGTTTATTCTGTTTTAATGACGTTCTGATATTCTGTGTTCAGCGCTGGGCTGCTGGCTGCATTAAAGACGGACTCTTGTTCTCCAGCTTCATTCTTCCACGCAGCTCGCCACAATAATCTGAAATGTCCTGGCGACGTCTGACATAATCACACACTTTTCATTACGTGGAACAAAGAAAGAATTCTCTCCACCTCTCTGCTAGAAATGTCCAGAGTTCAGCCTCATACTTTGCTGGTCACACGTTTCTGCCCTCCCATGGTTTTAGTGCGAGATCTACCTGAACACTCAAGGGTTGCGCTCTACCGAGTGTAGCTCTAGTTGAACCTGAAACATTCTGATTAAGATCCTCGCTACCAAACTGATTAAATAAAAGAAGTAAGAAAACAGGAACTAAAACATTTGTCTCTGCCCACATTCAAGTCACATCTTTTTATAAAAAGAGCCTCAAAGACCACTTTAGTTATCGGAGTTGACAGAATATTAAAATTCTATTTTATTCACGTGTCACTTTAATCGCCTGATTGAAATAAAAGATTCTCACTGAAAGTTTGTCCAGAGGAACCTCATACAAGCCAGAACATTCTCAGGATGCCCACATGAGCAGTCGGATCCAACGTAGAGTTGCTCATCAGTCCACTACACGCTGCCGTTCCTTTAAGAAGTTCTCTATGTTTACGGTGCCTGCATTATATATTGTAGCCAAGCTTCTCCGGTTCAGTTCAGATAAATCCGATTCTGGTCTGATTGTTCTGTTTCTTCAGTCCAGACGCTGCCAGCCACATCTTGCTGACGTGGTTCCGGAGGTGTTGTTTCTCAGTGAACTCTGGTGCAGCTTAATTAAAGAGTGAAGACCACTGAACTAATCAAACACAGTTTCATCTCCTTTCATTGGAATGTTGCCAGCGTGTGCGACCGAGGACTCCTTCAGTGACCAAACATTTTCTCCGGTTGCATCAGTGCACACATTGAATAAATAAAAATACTTCTTGGTCCCGGTCGGTCGTGTCATGCAACTCATTTGCATTCAACCACAGGTCGGACCGATGTTTGACCGCAGACTAAGGAGACTGAACTCTCAGCGAGAGAAAAGTACCACAGAAGTATTTCTCCCGGCACACAAGCCATCTGTTTCAATTCTTTTCATTTTTTTTTTCAGTATTATTAAAAATTATGCACTGAACCAATCTAGAAAACAATCTTGACTTTCTCTTCTTATTGGAGTCCGGGGGGGGGAGAAAGGAAGAGCTCCACATGTGTGATCACAGCCTTAATCTTGCATTTGATCGCTGCTTGTCTCCCGTCTGGCGGGACGCAGTCAGAAGCAGTAACATCAGTAATTTATTGCAGCATCATGCTGCTGGAGCATCTGTAAAACTAATCTCCAGTGTTCGCACTGTGGTTGGGTCTGACATCGCATTGCATCACATTTAAAAGGTCACCCCTCATTCATCAGTGCCTCATCCCCTTCTCTAATGTCATTGGGTTTACTCGGCGCCGCTGGCCTTTAGAGGCCCGCCACGTCAACGTATCGCCGGCACAGAGGCGGGCGGGCAGTTGGTCACAGTCACATCGACAAACCGCCTCCAGGGCAGAATGTGACTCGTCGGTATCGTTACTCCAATGAAGAGCGTCAACAGATAAATTGATTCTGATTCTCCTTCTCTGGGCTCTGATTGTAAACCGGCAGGAAGAAAGAAGAACAACACAGACGTGTGTGTAGTTTTCCATTTCAAAACGGGCATTTGATTTTAAACAGACGCCAGAAGTGACCAGCGGTGGCGCTTCAGTCATCAATCACGTGATGACAGATGATTATGTAAGAGGGAGCGCTCTAACGACCCCCAGGTAATGAAGTACAGATTACTAATTTGAAATGATTTATTTAAATATATCATGACCTCTGGTGGCCATGTTTCACCTTCTCTGTCATCACTCTTACACACAAGGTTATTCACTAAAGCTTATTTCAGAATTGTATTTCATCTCCTTTACTCAATACATCGTGGATCTGTGCCTCCAGATCAGACACATTGATTAGACTCTAACCGTCGTAGTTTTCTAACAGCTTCAGTATTAAGTGCTGGAGATTGTGTGTGTTATTAAGAGACAGGTCACCAGAGCGTCACACTGTTAACACAGAGCCAACGTGGTGAGGAAGCCGGAGTGTCGCTGCACTCCTGCATCGGCACGGCAAGGCGACTTTACTGTGCAGCAGCAAGGTCATTCAAAGTGCTTCAACAAACACGAACAGAACAGAAATGCAGAAAAATGCAAATTGGAATTAGAAAAACGAAAGACAGATACATAACAATATCGAAAGTCTAAAAAATAAATACAGTTTAATGAAAGATTGCTTTACTTTAAAGAAACACTGAAGAGAACGGTCCTCGTCCATCCTGCAGCTCTTACAAATACAAGAGGTGTGACTTCTTCAGAACATTATAGAATATTCTACATCTATACCGGGGCCAGATTATTGATTAGGTGCAGAGAAGAAAGTTATCATTACAGTTGTTCAGTTTACTGAAGATATTTGTTTGAATTATTTCCACTAAACATTGTGCAGACATCAGATCTTTGAATCTCTTCAGGTGATTTAGATTTCTTTGTTAATCCCTTCATATTGTATCAGTGACGATACCGAAGCAGCTTCAGTTTTTAATCTTTACTCCAACTCTATTTCTATTTCATACTTTGTTAAGCCAAAGAAAGTCATGACACACGCAGAACCCAGTACCTCAGGTACTTTCTCAATACTGACACAGTGATATAGATCTGTGTGTCGTCTGCATAGTGATCGTGGTGATCGGAGCCAGTGCAGTCGTGTCAATGTTTAAAAGTAGTGGGCTGAGAATGGAGCCCTGTGGAACTCCACATGTCGTTTGGTTTCTGTCTTTCAAATAGGATGTCATTCCGGTGGCATTTTGCCACAGTCGGTGTTCAGATGTTTATCGTAACAATCCCCCTGCTGTGTGGTGGGCGAGGACCTGAGTGAAAACCATCCAAGTAGTTCTACCGAGGGAGAAACTAACAACTTAAACACGGTGTTGCTTCGCATGTCGACAGATGATGATGTCAGAAGACTCGTAGATTCTGTCGGCATGCGATGACTGTTCGAAGCATCTTTCAAAACTTTCATATAGAAGAAGACAGTCGTTCAGCAGCTTTGCAGATGTATGAGAGCACCAACACGAAAGCAATGATTACTGCTGGAGTTTCTGTCGTCTCTGGCACGTGTTTGGTTGGTTCACGCCCTCTGACCTCGTAGCGAAGCAGATCATAAATCCCACCCCTTTAGTGGGCGTGGCTCGGTTTCGTTGGGTCTCTACAGCCACACAATAAAATTGAAAGTACGCCTCTAATCGGACCGAGTTTGGTGGAACACAGCTGGTAAGGCTCGTGCTCTTTGTCACTAACAATGTTATGAAATTGTCCTCCGATCAGCTCCTGCCAACTTCCAGACACACGTTTAGCAGAGCGGCCCAGCGTCTGACAAAACACATCCAGATCAACAGGCGTCAGTAATTTGCTGTTGCAGATGGGACTTGCTTTTGCTTTTTCTCTGAATACACATTTTCCTTCTGCTTTCCCTCCAGAATGCAAAAATCTATTTGAGAGCTGCATTGGCCATTTTGCACTTTGCCAGCTCCACAATAAATGGAGTCTGAATTCAGCCCCAAATCATCGGACTCTTTGTTGCTGTTGGGAAGATGCTGGGCGAAGATTGTGGGGGAGAGAAAAAAAAAAGACTTAACGTTCCTCCATTGTGACAGGCTGAAGGGTTCGCCGCCTCTTCTTTAGCAAACACGTTTTTCAGCCAAATATTTCCAATTTTCTCGTGATTCTTATGGGATTTCATTTGAAAGATTTTTGGAATTTTGTGTTCAGCTTGGCCGTGAGAGAGCTCACAGCTTCTGTCTCTGCTGCCTCTCTGAACACTGCGATCTGTGTATTATATTCATGGAACAAACAAGAAGTGCACCTCATGGTCACAACCTCCACCTTCCACTTGTACTCTACATACATGCTTAAGTACAGGCTCCTTTCTCTGAGCTGTATGTTTGCGCTTCTCTTCTCCGTTGATGCCTGGATTCATAGAGCGCAGCCTCATCTTGGTAGTTTGTGAAAAGAGCTTTGATAATCTACGTGAGCTGCAGATTCTAGTCACGTTATGGTGATGATCGTTGTTATGTATGTTATTTATTTATAATTCTGCAGAATACTTTGTTGAAGGCCAGCCGAAGGTAATTATATACAACCTAAAAGCAATGCTAGATTTGTCATGGATTTCATTCATAGTTGTTTCTGTTTAACAATGGATTTGGAAGAGCTTCTACTAAGTTATGTTCCTGTACAATTTAGGTCCCAAAGAAGGAAAAACATTAAGGTGAATGTTGCAGCAGGATGATTGTGTTCTAGAAAATAGAGTTAGAATTTATTGGAGAAATGACTGCGAGGATAATCCCTGTGGGAGGCAGCTGCAATCCTCGGTGTTGTGAGGGTCCAAGACTCCGGATAAATGTTGCTCAGCTTTTAAATTGTTCAATAACCTTCAGCCTCGGCAACGTTCATCAGTTGCCTCTCACCAGAACAATTATTCTCTTTGGGAAATACTAATTTATGCAGTCGATTTAAAGCTTTGAATGACTAAAAGGAGCACTCTGAGACACAATGACTTTCAGAATGAAATGTGCTGCACCAAATGGAAATGAGGAAACTAAAACGCTCGCTCTGGACTGAACCTTCCTGTGATGCCACTTTCTGTCAGAAGATGGCGCTGTGATTTGATTTGAAGTCCCTGTACTCGGTTTAACTCTGAGGAAACTATGACACCGTCATCAAATATACTGACTTTCCACGACTTTATAGACGTAACATGATGTCACAACAAGACGTGACAGAAATTCGATTTATTATCAGTTCCCCAAAAAAACGCTAAAACTTTAACAAGAACATAGAAGACTAAAGGATCTCAACAGGCTTTGTCTTTTTCAGTACATCTTGTACTGAAACCTCATACAGTGAAAATCTGCAGTTAAACTGGACCAACATTAAATAAATGTAAAGGTGAACCACCAACCTGGGAATGGGGGAATACCACTCACTGCATCGGAGCCTCAGAATTAATGATGGGGGCAGATTGTGAAAGACCTTCATTAGCAGCAAATGAGCTTCCATGTTGTGGCCTGAGGATATTTGAACAGTGGAACCCTGAGAGCCTTGGAGGATGAACTGCCCGACCACATGAGCCTCAGACGTTACTGTGGATTCTCCTGTTCTGGCGCTAATTACACACTAATTGATTTTATAGTCTATTAGTCATCGGCTTACACACAGTATCTTGATGAGCAGCGATTCAGCCATGTTTTCACGTCTAATATCAAAGCTGCTCCAACTTGTCGGCCCGAGGCAGTGTCCAGCTGAGAACCCCCTTGCTGCTCCCCGCAGGGCGGAGACCCGGCCTTGGGCCAGGCTGGACCTCCAGCAGGGCTACAGGCCGCCGCTGCTAATCCTTCTGTGGGGCGCGCTTCCAGCCTTTCCTTCCAGCACAGGGAGAACAAAACGTGTGAGACCTGAATATTTGAGCCTGTACAGTGAATTGATCAGACGTCGCTAATCATGTCGGGGTGGATGGTTCTGGCTGTTAATCTTTATCCCACTCAATGATTCCTATCCTGATGGGATTCACGTCGTCTTTCCTCTGCATACGAGACTTTACTGGTTCGATGAACGTGTGAAACACATGCCCTCAAAATCTACAGATCTTAATCCAAATTAATACCTGTAATGTGATGAAGAAACAAGGGAAAAGTCTGGACCCTCCAGTGGAGTTAGAGAGTTTCAAAGGATTAGAGCTGTGTGAATCGTCCCCTTATCGATGAGTGAAGGCTCCTGGATCCTCCCAGAGGAACAAGAAGAAACGTTTGTGACGTCAGCCAGCAGGAGCCTTCGTTCTTGCAGGCCACGCCCCCCCACAGCAGGCCACACCCCCTCCCACGTCTGTGAACCGGTGTTTTAACTTTTCAACTGCAGCTATTTTCTCACTTACACACACACACACACACACACACACACACACACACACACACACACACACACACACACACACACACACACACACACATATATATAAAATACATTTCTCCAAACAGTTTCAGTAATAATGAGAGAGTCTGTGACTGCAGGAGCAGAAAGTGCTGAGTGATGCGTTCAGGTGCATCATGTATCTCCGCCCGTGCTGCGTGCCAACATGTTTCGGGGCTCACACAGTAGTGAGGCTACAAACCAAATATGATTAAAAGATGACAGATACAGTCATTAGCGAGCTGGAACATGTATAAATACAAGAAGCATTTTCCCTGTGGTGGATTTGTGGCGGAATGTGGAAGTAAACAAGCAAAATCTGACCAAACACAAGAGTTTGCAGACCAAACTGCCAAAGTTTCGACAGCGTGACACCAGGAACATTTTGTCTCTATTACATTTTGTTCAATGTTCATTTTATTCAATGTTACACAGACTGAAAAATAACAAGAATAATTGTGAAAACTATGGAAGCAAACAGTTTGTAAAAATGTGCATCTTGACTCGTCTGTCCGACTTTATTCTGTTTTCTGTCAAATTGTTTAATGATACAGTTATGCAATGTAATGGTTATACTATACAATGAACCCAAAGCAATATAAGATAAATAAGGAATAAAACACGATTGGCTGCGTACACGATGCTTTAAATGACCTCCTTTCATGTGCTGACCGGCGGAGGTCAGAGTGTTTGCACCAGCCTGCAGCGCAGACCAAGAAATCAAGACTGATGTCAAAGGGAGTAATGATTTGAGCTTCTTTCGATAACACAGAAACATAAGAAGAGAATTGAAAAGCAGGAAAAAGAGAGAGTATGAGACAAAGAAGAGATAAACAAGAGAAATCAAGTTATCGACACCAGAAGAATTCTGAACGCCCACAAACTGTCGTCCTACGCAACAACCTCCCGCCCCAACACCGGGCCTCGCCCCAACACCGGGCCTCGCACCAACAACCCACTTCATGCTCTTTCAAAATAAGCTCCGTTAAGATGCTCAAGCTTATCATGGAGGACAGTGTGGACAGTGTGGACGGTGTGGACGGCCTGCTGACGCTTCTGTCTGTCTTCAAGTGCACTTCAACAATCCATACTTTTCAAACGGTACAGAAACGGTTTCCTGTGTCACAATTTCTGTTGTTCAGGATAAAAATCTTTGTTTTCGCAAACAAAGATTACACAAAGAAAACAATATAACACCATATGTGACGGTAGTCTTTAAATATTTGTTCAATTTAATTTATGTCATTTAACAGGAACATTTTAAATACCAAGCAGTAGAAAAAAATACGTTGAATTAATGCAAATTTGCTGTATTATTGACTTTATGTGGCTGAATGTGTTTCTACCTGAACATTTCTACCAAAGTGTTCTTTGTCCTTCGTCAACCCGGGGTATTCTCTATAGTCTGATAAATCCACAAGAGGCTCCACCTGACATGTGGAACTGCTCTGATCTTTTATTTTGAAAGCCAGTGTGTGCTGTACATGTTGGTACTGTACATGTTGGTACTGTACATGTTGGTACTGTACATGTTGGTACTGTACATGTTGGTACTGTACATGTTGGTGCTGTACATGTTGGTACTGTACATGTTGGTACTGTACATGTTGGTGCTGTACATGTTGGCCCGCCAGTGTGTGGCTTCACTGGAATGTCTTAAAAGAATCTTTGCTTGAAGCTTTTCTACGAAGCAACCTGCCGGCGCTCTCAGTAAAAACTAAGCTGAGTGTTGCGTCAGATTTGAAACTGCTCCAGAATTCCTTCAAGCCAATTAATTAATAACAAACCGTCTTCCTGCTCTCTGATTGGCTGTGGTTTTGTGATCAATAATTAAATTAGTGAGCCTAATTAAAGTCTGAATGTCAAATATCTAACCGCCGCATTTGTTTAACACTCATAAATATCATCTCTGCTCACATGGGCTTGGTTTTGTCTTCATTGGGAAACGTTAATGAGATTCCAGCGGTCCAGTTTAATGAGATCAGTTATTTGGCACCTAATTTAATTTTTTGTTTTTATGATGGATTGTTAAATAATAATCCAGATTAATATTCAGGGAAGACAATTAGCCTGCATCTCACAGTTTGAGATGGTGAATGTGTCGTCGTGCAGCAGCAGAACGCTTGAAGAGACGGTCGGTTTATTGATTCTCTCCATATATACTCGTCGTGTTGGCTGAGTGGATCTCATTGTCAGTCCACAGCTGGAGGGCCTGCTTTGCACAGAGCTTGATAGCTACTCAGCTACTGTTTGGACACGGTGCTTCTTCAGTATATAAATATATAACAGGAGCGAGGAAGTGTGTACAAAGAGAGCAAAATGAGGACTGTGCTCTGGCAGCCGGTTCAGGGTCTCTGCTGTGGTTCTATTGGCTGAAAAAATAGGAAAGAAATACTGTTGTCTTTGCTTCTTGGCACGACATTGAAAGCGACACACATCAACTCTGGATACGAGCTGACGTCTATGAGCTCATTGCCCAGCGCTGGAACAAGAAAAAAGAAAGGGCGCATATGTTTTTCCCATCATGCTTCAGGTTGAGGATTCTTCATTGAATCCACAGAAACAAACTTCCTATTTCTGATAATTGACTCAAGTTCTCCCCCCAGTTTAGCTAAATCATATTATTGATAATGAACTCAAAGAATTATCATCCTTTTCATTAAGTCCAAGTCAAAACCTTTACTGAATTAAATTGATTATTGGGAGAGACGACCCCAGAACACACAAACTGTTAATGTTGGAACAAGGTTGTTACTACTTCTGTCTTAAAGTTCTCCTGTTCTCCTCCTCCTCCTGTCCTCCTGTTCTCCTCCTCCTCCTCCTGTTCACCTCCTCCTCCTGCTCCTGTTCTCCTCCTCCTCCTCCTCCTCCTCCTCCTCCTCCTCCTCCTCCTCCTCCTGTTCTCCTCCTCCTCCTGTTCACCTCCTCCTCCTCCTCCTCCTGTTCTCCTCCTCCTCCTGTTCACCTCCTCCTCCTCCTCCTCCTGTTCTCCTCCTCCTCCTGTCCTCCTCCTCCTCCTGTTCACCTCCTCCTCCTCCTCCTCCTCCTCCTGGTCTCCTCCTCCTCCTGGTCTGGTCGGTCCAGAAACCTTCAGTATTCTAAGTTTCTAGCTCCTCCTTGATTTTCCTCATTAGAATATTGGATCATAGGAGCTGCATTCAGAATCTGCTGTGTCTGTGTGAGCTGGACTGGCTCCGCCCACACATGCCCATCTTGGGAAGAGGAGGAAGTACTTTCTCTCGTGGTTCCATGTGCCAGAGCAGAGCTGCCTAATTGTGGGAGGAGTCAAAGGGAGGGCCTACCTTGATTGGGATTGGCTAAACCCCCGATGACACTATATAGGGTTTGATTCTGATTGGCTGCTTGGAGCAACACACTTTTTAAAACCTGAAACAACCCAGGGAGAGAGAGGACAGACTGTCTTCACTTCTGGGACGTCAGTCCAGGTATGGGGACGAGTAGTACTGCTGGAGAACCTTTAGGAAGGGAAGTTTGTATGATATGACCTCTTTAAAAGTGGTAAATGTATTTGGATAATCTTTTTTTTTTTTTTGCCCTTCTGCTGTTCAGCAGCTTGGACAAACAATATGATGTGGTTGAGAACCTTCCGGTGTCAGGACAGTTTTTGCTCTTGAGCAGGAAGAGACCTGGCGTCTCCTCCTGTTGCTGCCTTTATTAGAGGTTACCATGGCTGCCGTTTGGATTATCTTTAACTAACAGTCAGATGGTGAGACAAGGAAACACGACTCATGACAAAACGTAACTTGTTCTTCTGAAGTCTTTAATTAGGATGTGATGCCAGCAAAGACTCGAACTACAAACCTGATGCAGCTTTACCACCAATAACACAAGTTATTTTCTTTTTTTTTAAATCCCATTTTTTTTGTTTGTGCGCGTGTGTGTGTGTGCGTGTGTGTGTGTGTGTGTGTGTGTGTGTGTGTGTGGGTGCATGCGTGTGTGTGTGTGTGTGTGTGTGTGTGTGTGTGTGTGTGTGTGTGTGTGTGTGTGTGTGTGTGTGTGTGTGTGTGTGTGTGTGTGTGTGTGTGTGTAACGGGGGACCTAATGGGTCACGCTGTGATTTTCCTGGCAATTAGCCCGCCGTTGGTGGATTGATTTGTCAGTAAAAAGGGAGGTCGTGTGGCGAGGTGTCGGGGCATCGCGGCCCGGAGCCCGGAGCCGTTATGGCGCTCGTCTGCTGGTCGTCCTCTCTGCTTGAACCCCGACGCTCTGGCAGCCACAGTTATTCTTTTGATGGGTTATTAGCTGTCTTGCCTGTCATCCCCTGGTGTGTGTGTGTGTGTGTGTGTGTGTGTGTGTGTGTGTGTGTGTGTGTGTGTGTGTGTGTGTGTGTGTGTGTGTGTGTGTGTGTGTGTGTGTGTGTGTGTGTGTGTGTGTGTGTGTGTGTGTCCAGTGGATCTGGCTGCCTCTCTCCTCCCCCAGTTAGACTCAAACACACATGAAGCTGCTTGATGAACCGCCAAGTCTCTGGTCAGCTCATCACTTTAAGTTAGAATTCTACGTTTAAGGGTAAAAACGTGTCGTTGTTCTGCTTGTAATCGTGTTGAAAGACTCACAATAACAAGTCAAACACACGAGCCACGACTTCATCTACAACTGAGGATTAATGCAGCAGAGTGACGCTGCCTCAGGCTCACTCAGAAACACCGTCAAAGGACTATAATCTGCCATTTTGCAGATTTGTGACTGTGGAGGTTCCTGCGCCTCGATGGGACGGCGGTACATTGTTGTCTGAGGAATGGTTGGACACCGAAGCAGAGACAGAAGGTTTTATCCACAGCTGAGCAGCGATGTGTGCAGTGGATCGTTTTTTTTTTTTAAAAAAAGAGAATCCAGCAGTTCGTTCTCACAAAACTCCATTCATGCACTTGTCATTTCAACTTTGAGCCAGAAGAGGGTGGAGTGAGTCGTTCCTCAGCCCAGGAGGAATAATGGTCTCTGTTACTGAAACGAGACATTTCCGTTTTTTTATGACGTACTTTCAAAAGGACTGTTCATCTATTGTTAAATATCTGTCAAATAAATCATTTCCAGGTATTCCTCATTAATTCCTCTTCTCCCCGGTAAAACACTGACTCATCCTCCACTCAGCCGGATTCATTTCCTTTGGATTTTATTGAGATATTTCCGTGAGTTTCCATGCTTCTTTGACGTGTTCTGATGCACCATGGGAATGAGCTCATGTCCCTGATGCACCAAGAACAGTGGAAGCTCTGGACATCAGCCAATTCATCAAGGAGCATTTTAATTATTGAGTTCATCAAACTTAAAGACATTTAACAACCTAATGAATCGCACTGTGATAACAAATCGTAGGACATGTTGAGTAGAACTGAAAATGAGTTTTTTTCAGTACAAAGTATATTCAGTTATATAAAAATAGAAAACCTAAAACAGAGGATTTCTTTCTATGGATCCGATCTTTCCTGTATCAACACGTCATTTATCAACCTACCAAACTGGAAACTGGAGTGAAGGGGACCAGCTGGCCATGTTTACCCTCAAAGAAGCTTATGACAGCATAAACTGTACCAGGTACACAAGTTTCTATGACTAATACATCAATGAGTTTCCTAAACTACAGTTTGCAGTATCTTGAGTCAGTTATTTCTTTACTAAAGCCACAACTTAAATGGGTTTTAACAACTAATATCACAACAAAATATCTTGAAGTTGGGTTTAAAGTTCAGCTTAAACTTCATCCTATCTCCTGACTCGAGGCCGTTACTCTCGTCCTCTAGTCTGGCCTCAATTGACGACACTGTACAACCGCCCAAAACAGAAGAGTGGCAGTACTTTAATACTAAATGAAACAAACTCAATGAAATCTAGAAGCCTGTGGTCCGGATCAGTGAGGTTCCGCATCAAGCAAACTTTCACCAGCAGCGAAAGCTGGATGTGGATCATGTGATCATGTGACAAAGCATTATGGGATTCACACCATGGTTTCAGTTTTGACTTTCTGGGGATGAAGAACAAGATCCTTGCATTGAAACTATGTTTTACTTGAATTAAGTTCATGGCTCCACGTTTCCACTGCACAGGATGTGATGGGATGGATCGGGATTGGATGGTACCCAGACCCAACATGTACCCAGACCCAACATGTACCCAGACCCAACATGTACCTAGACCCAACATGTACCCAGACCCAAAGCGTACCGTACCATAACGTACCGTACCATGGTGTACCGTACCACAACGTACCGTACCATGGCGTACCGTACCATAAGGTACCGTACCATGGTGTACCGTACCACAACGTACCGTACCATAACGTACCGTACCATAACGTACCGTACCATGGCGTACCGTACCATAACGTACCGCACCATGGCGTACCGTACCATGGCGTACCGTACCACGGCATACCGTACCACGACGTACCGTACCATGGCGTACCGTACCACGGCGTACCGTACCATGACGTACCGTACCATGACGTACCGTACCATGGCGTACCGTACCGGCACATACTGCTCAGTGAAAACGAGGCTATTATCACCGTCAGACCTTTGTGTGTCCTAATTCATGAAGAGATAAAGGATTTGTCAGATTTGGGGGCAGGTTGAGCTTTTCTCTGTTGTTCCGTTGCCTCATGCATTAAATCAAGAAATACATGAAATGCCAAAATGCTGATTGGCAGCAGCCGCCTTTCCTTGATGGAGCGAGCATCTTGTGAAACAGACTTGAAAAGCAGATGAATCAGACAAGGAAGCATCCAACTGAGCTCAGACTGCCAACAGCAGCCAGCCGCTCCCTGTCCCTCCTCTCCCTCCTCTTCCTCCTCTCCCTCCTCTTCCTCCTCTCCCTCCTATCCCCCCTATCCCTCCTCTCCCTCCTATCCCTCCTCTCCCTCCTCTCCCTCCCTTCCCCCCCTTCCCCCAGACCTGTCTGTACCTCTCCCCGTCCTGCTCATTTCAAATTAATTACTCACCCTCACAGCATATGGTGATGGAGCATCTTTTTGTGTTCGTTATCACCTCCGAGGACGCGCCTGCCATTTGTTCAGTGCAGTGGCGCGCCTCACCTGACGAATATGTTCGGGGCTGCTTCAGTTCGTACAGATAGTGGAGGAGGGAAGCCTGCATGTCGGCTCAGGCTCACAGCCCTGCAGAACCACACCTGCTCTTCAATGATGGATCGCAGCGATCGCTTGGTTGATGGATCCGTCTGCAGAACGGATCGCGGTCCCACTGTCACTTTCCTCCACAGATTGTAAAGAAAGAATAAAAAGCCTCAGCCCTCCATGACGCCCCCCGGGGGAGGGGATCTGCTTCACGTTATCAGAAACTGCCCAAAGTAACTGAGATTGATGAAGGATAAGGAAAACTGATTGTATGGGATGATGGACAGCTGTATCGCAGATAAATCTGGCTGTCTCCGACCCAGCCGAATTGACAATTGTGCGCAGCGAGCGGCTTCTATTTCAGAGTCTGGTAGTTATTCTTCCTCCGTCACACATGTTAGTGAGATGTCAGCTGAGAACTGGAGCTCCCAGGGCTGCACTGTGCTCGCCGGGATCTCTGTGAATTCATGTGAGAAGTTCCACACCAAATAACAAAATTGATATCACTCGGACAAAGGACGACGCCGGGACGCATTTCATGAATATGCTTGAAAAATAAAGTACTGTACAGATTTCCAATCAATTCTCTGACACGTGAGATAATATATGCCTTGTAGTTCAATTCAGGAATATTGCTGTTTATTCCCTATTATGTTTTTTCTTCTTAGCATTAATAAATGCAGGTATCCAAACAGAGTGCTCGTTGTGTTAATGCATCATAATGCAAGTACAAGTGCGATTACCTTCTATGATTAACATTTTTGTTCAAAGTACCATCTGCCAAGTTTTTTTCAACTTTACACTTTTGTTGGCTCCAAGAATTAACATTATTTACTCCCACATTCAAAATAATGCAACAAAATAAAAGTGATACTCCAGTTAAGTAGTTTATGTTTTTGCATGGTGGCGTCCCTCTCTGACCTTTTTATGATATGAGGAAGCAGTTTGGTGGAAACAGACTCAGTGCTGTCAACACATACAGGAATATTTAATACCAGACGTTTAGAGAAAAGCACTGCGGTGTGTGACTGTCACAGTTCTTTGTGGGAGAATCTAAAGCGCCACTGTCCGTCTTAGATATCACTTCATGGAGCCGCTCCCAGACGGTGGGAAGGTTTCCAGTCCATCACAGGCAAAACACAGAATATCATTGAAATGATTGAATATAAAATTCAAACATGAACCAATCGTACAGTCTATCTTTAATTCCTACTTTGTCCTAATGAAATTCTATTTTTATGTGTGTAGACCTTTCTGCGCTGAGAAACGTAATGAGAAGATAACTTAGTGATTCTGTCGTACATCCAGTGACGGGTCAAACTTACTGTTTATCCCAAATGTAGGATCCAGATAAACCCAATAAACTTAGGAGGTTTTAAAATGAGCATCGTCACTGGTTCAGTTTTCTTTAAACACTCAGCTGATGTCGATCTGATGGGAGCACAATCATTTTGTGTGGGCGCGTGTATATGAAGAACTTATATGAAGTCAAAAGTTGGTCCTTGTATAAGAAGACTTTACTTAAAGTGTCTCACGGAGTGAAGGCGAACTGCATTTTAATCCTACTGTTTAATAACATCTGCCGTATTTACAGAAGCTGTTTTAAAGGCAGAACCACGTTCGGGTTAAGGTGCAAACATGCAGACAAAAACTTTACCTGGTCACTTTCAAATCTTTTTTTTTTGATTGATCAAGAAAGCCAACGCCATGTCACCCCGTTTCCCCCGGTGTAGTGGTCCAGCTACAGAACATGAACAGTATTCAGGACGAGCTACGTCCATTAAAAGCAGCTCAAACCATTAACCAGCTGGACGATTTGAAGAGGTAAGGATCATTTAGAACATCAGTGTGACTTTTTAACAGGATTTTAATTATCATAAAAGCAAAAATAAAACCGTGCTACTGACCAACAGACAGATACAACTCCTTCCACGTGAGCATAGAAGGCATCCGCAGAACCCACATCCAATCTTGACAAGCACATTTCATCCTATTTTCTCACCCACTTCTGTTGTTCCTCGTTCTGAACAGGCTCATTGGTTCCTCATTGATTATTGCAGATTATTAATCCCAGGATTGGCTTTAGACGTGACACTCATCACCCTATACAGGATGTTCATGCTTAGCAGAACCTGGTAACAACACATACATTTCAGCCTGGTGTGCTGGAGCAGGATAGCGTGGAGAAAAACTGCACTACAGTATTGACTTTTCCCTTGTAAGCTTTTACCTCCTGTCGACATCTGAATCCAGAATCCTCACTCTGACACACAGCAGCGTCCAGCTGGACAACACTGACATTCTCCTTCAGTCCTGTCAATGAGAAAAAAGTGAAAAAGAACGAAAGAGTGATTTGTGTATCAGACAAACCCATTTTCATCAGTCCACCTCCAGTCACGACAAAGCAGACTCTTATTTAGCTGCCATTGACCAGTTTACCCACAATGCACTTGTTTCAGGGCCCAAATTAAACATTTTGGCCGAGTTGTTACCTTTTGCAGACCTGCAATAAAGTGGTGATGTCCCATAAAACTGTTGTGACAACTGCTCTTACATTTTAGTGGCTGCTGAGCTGAAGGGATTGAGATAAAACTGCACAACCTGCTCGAACCATTGACCAGCTGGATGTGCTCTGCGCTCTGGAGCAGGATGCAAATCGGCAAGTCCATTAAAGTAGTCAATGGGAGGTCAGGAACCCCATTACAAACCTGGTAAACGTAGTTTTTACTGTTCTTTGGACCAGATAGGAGGTAGAGACGGCGGGTGTAAGAACGCACTTGGCCTTGTTGTAGAGTTGTGTGTATCCAGAATGCCGTTTTCCTGGCAGGATGGGAGGAATCAACCTGCTTTACTACTGTGATTCCCCTTCGCTCAGAACTGTTTCTCTTTTTTTTTAATCAGGGATTAAATGTCTTCCATCGAGATCACAGCTATCTCACCGACTGACCAGACAAAACACAACGACTGCAGCTCACAATGAAATTACAAAGTAAAGCAATCACCTCGCACACATCATGAGTGGAGCTCATTCCATTCCATTAACTCATGACACACACTTCACACACACCTCCTGCCAAGTCGTAGCTTTCGGTTGAATTCATTTCCCACATCCAAGAATTTTCTCTCCTTCATTTGCTTCGGTTTGCGTTCAGGCTGCATTTCCAGAGAGGATCAACACGTCACGCAGTTACAGCAGCCGCTGGTTAGGGGGCGCTGTCGCCCAAACAAAACACTGACACGAGAGGAAGTAAAGAAGAAACACGGCTCATTGATTGGTCCAGACCAAACGGCCCGCCGCTTTAGCCTGTGGCGGCGAGGCTAGTTAGCTCATGGCTAATCAGTAGCCACAAACAACCGCGGTATCTCGTCTTCAGACCAGACATCAGTGAGAGTCTTCCTCTCTACTTCTTCCTCACGACTCCTCAAGATATTTTCTGACCGTTTCTTTCTGCATCTGCTTCTTCTCATTTGCACGGTGAGCTTTGTTTTTTTACTACCCAGAATGCACTGCGCTCTAACGTCAGGTCCTCTTAGCTCGTCGCTGGAAATTCCGGAAGGAAGGATGGAAGGATGGAAGGATGGATGGAAGGAAGGAAGGATGGAAGGATGGAAGGATGGATGGAAGGAAGGATGGATGGAAGGAAGGATGGAAGGATGGATGGAAGGAAGGATGGATGGAAGGATGGAAGGATGGAAGGATGGATGGAAGGAAGGAAGGATGGAAGGATGGAAGGATGGATGGAAGGAAGGATGGATGGAAGGAAGGATGGAAGGATGAATGGAAGGAAGGATGGATGGAAGGATGGAAGGATGGATGGAAGGAAGGATGGATGGAAGGAAGGATGGATGGAAGGATGGATGGAAGGAAGGATGGATGGAAGGAAGGAAGGATGGATGGAAGGAAGGATGGAAGGATGGAAGGATGGATGGAAGGAAGGAAGGAAGGATGGATGGAAGGAAGGATGGATGGAAGGAAGGATGGATGGAAGGATGGAAGGATGGATGGAAGGAAGGATGGAAGGAAGGATGGATGGAAGGATGGAAGGAAGGATGGATGGAAGGAAGGATGGAAGGAAGGATGGATGGAAGGAAGGATGGATGGAAGGAAGGATGGATGGAAGGATGGAAGGATGGATGGAAGGAAGGATGGAAGGAAGGATGGATGGAAGGAAGGATGGATGGAAGGATGGATGGAAGGAAGGATGGATGGAAGGAAGGAAGGATGGATGGAAGGAAGGATGGAAGGATGGAAGGATGGATGGAAGGAAGGATGGATGGAAGGAAGGAAGGATGGAAGGAAGGATGGATGATTCTGAAAGACAGAACATGAGATTCTAATCCTTATGAAGAAAGCATGATATGACCAGTGATGTCCGTCTGACACTGAGAAGCTTTTTACTGAAACTCCAATATTCTGGCTCTGCTCATTGCAGGTAGATACTGTGTCGGCCGTGTCGGCCGTGTCGGCTGGGTGGTGTTATATTGCTTTACATTACATAACAGATTGATACCCACACACGACTGCTGCCACAGCACAGGGAAACTCTGGGGGGAAATCCAGTTTCTTTCTCTTTTAGTGGTTTAAGAGGAAAATATTACCTCTAAGTCTTCTCTTCTTTCTATTAAAGCTCGAGACACAGAGTTCCCTGTCACATAAAGGCTCATCAGAAGGTTAATGGCCACTGCTGAAAGTAAAGGATGAGAATGGCTCAGACAAATCGGAGTAAATTCATGGACTAGTTTTTATTCTGCATCACTCTGTGGTATGTGTCATTAAATCATGAGGCAGACTAGAATACATCCTGCCTAAAAATAAAATCATCTCACCGTCACATTCTGTGCTTTTTGACACGTGTGGGTCCAGATACAATCACCACCGTTCTTCACAATGTTTCAGAATGTTTCAGAATCTCCATAGATGCAAAGTTAAAGCCAGAGCAACGTGCAGCAATGGAAACAAACGCTCACCATCCCATAATATCGCTCCAACTAAACTGTAATTTTGACATCTGCTCATGATCCTTCATCCAGCTTCATCCAGCTTCATCCAGCTTCATCCAGCTTCACCCTGAAGTCCAACCCAGAAGTTACCAGGTCTACCAGCCGTTATCACTTTCCCTCACAAAACCGTTGAAACGCTTAATATTTAATAAACAAATGCAAACAAACAAATAAAAATAGAGGACATGGTGTTGCAACGAGATGTGCCTCCATATCATTTATTCAATAGCAAGGGGGGGTTAGTGGTCCCACCACAGACCCTTTTCAAAGCCCTCGGTCAGGGAGAAATAATCAAAGTGCCATGTTCAGGTCGGTGGTGGTGTGTTTGTTGTGGCCACTGGTGTCACCATGAACCAGCTCCACTGTTCTCGAGCCCAGGCTGAATGTTTTATTGTGTTCAGGAGCTGGACGGTGGAACATGGATCCATAATCCTGTGAGCTGCTGAACTTCAGCCTCCAGAGAGACTTTATATCGTCATCGATCTGGAACACACACACACACACACACACACACACACATACACACACACACACACACACACACACACACACACACACACACACACACACACACACACACACACACACACACACACACACACACACACACACACACACACACACACACACACACACGGGCTATTTTATATATTTGAAATCCCTGGTTTGATGGTTTCTGATGATCTGATGAAAAATCTACTTCAGACACTTTGCGCCACACAAATACAGTTAATACTTCATCTTCATACTTCTTTACTTCTGCCACTATTTCATTGTCTCAACCAAATCTAAACCTGATTCCCACTTTGTTCCTTATGACCATCACATGAACTCAGCTGGTCTCATTTTGACTCGATGTCTAGACTTCTGGTCTCAACCTGGGGTCCGGGTCCAGGACCCCCTGTGGAGGGAGCACCAGAGATCACATGAGACCAGGTTGAGGTTCCATAAAACCAGAACCTGACCATTGTTTTGTTAAAGCTTTAAGACGCATCCACAGCAATCCAAAGAGTTTCGCTTGACTGTAAAGTTTCGACCAATCAGTGATCAGACGGAGGATTCTGGGTACGTTAAAAACGATGATGATTCTGCGTTTCTTGCATTTACACATGAACGCAGCTACGAGCTCCACGAACGATGAAATATGAAAACTCCGGCCACAGTGGAGGTTTGGAAAAACTCTGTCTCTGTTTGTGTCTAAAGAGGCGAGGCGGAGATTTACGTCTCAATTCGTGACATCATTTTTTTTTTTCCAGGATTCCGATTGGCTATCATGGCTCCATGCTTCTGGTTACACTGCCCCCTACAGGTCTGGCTGCTCATAGCAGCTCTGAACCAGGTGGATATGCGGGTCAGTGTCAATGAAGGTTATTTTTGTAAACATAGAGGGGGGATATCAGTTTTAGAAAAAACCCCAGGTATGTGTAAACGTGGCCTTGGAGGCAGTCGATGGGAGTGATTGGTCCAGTTCGTCCTCACAGTGATCGCAGTACAAATGCTACGCAGATTGTTTTGTTTTTAACGTTTGCATTTACTTTCCTCTGAAAGAGCTTGTGGATTCGTGAATGACAGGAAAAAAAACTCCGCATTGATTGGATGTCAGGCAGACTTGCAGCTACAGTGTCATTATCAGGTTGTTATCGGTGTAATTTCAGGGTGGAGTTTGATGCGTCAGTGACGGGTCACTGGTCTGTGAGATTTGAATAAGTAGCTGAATAAGTATTTACAGTACACCGGGGGAAACTGGTGAATTACAGACTTTCTGTGCTTCAAAATGTGGCAGGAGAGATTATGACGCTTCTCAGTCCACAACCCCGATGCCGTCTTACAATTTATCGCTCCGTCACTCTCTCCTGTCAGGAATTCTTACGGACTGGAGGAACTTGAAAGGTGGATGATCAGGACACGCTGCCATTTCTCTCCTCTTTCTTTCTCACCTGGAGGTTCGTCTGAGCTTCACTAAAAACCTTCGGGCCCATTCAGGTTGCATCTGCGTGCATGAGGCAGATTCTATTGTTCGACCACAGCATCCCGGCTCGCTCACCTTTACCTCTCTCCTGTTAAACCTTTGGAAGAAGACAATCCAACGGGACTAAGAGTGATATCGAGATCGATCGCACGGTGCGTGTAAATTGTTTTTAGTTACCATTTTAAAGTCATTATACTCTGTACATGTAACTGTAACTGGAGCTTGATGGGAACTTTCACTCACTCCGTCTTTTCTTTTCTGATAAACGCTCAATCTTTGGTTTCAGAATAAAACTCTCAGCCAAAGGCAGTGAAGTGTGATACTGTAGCTTCAAAATATTTACACAATCAATACATGAATAAAAAAGGGAGTAAAATCAATGGTAACAGTTCTCTGCTGGAATTTACTTTCGCTCACATTAGATCATCTGCATTACAAAATAAAAGACTTTTTTGAATTAGACATTTTATTACGAAGGGTTAAAGTGTGAGTGGATCGTGACGGCTTGTTCGAGCCCCGACATGTGACAATGTCAGGAACTGCCATAAAATATAATGTAATAAAACCCAAAATTGAATAACTGGTCAATAATATTAAAAAGATTTAACTTTAAATGTGATATGTTTAATGCTGATACAACATTTTAAAATGATGATAGTAGAAATAGTTTCAAGATTAGAGAACAGACTATAACCAACCTGCAATCATACATAAATACCATCAACTGTGTGTAGATATAACTTTTAGAACTTATTTCAGTGTCAAATTGAAGCATTTCCAGCTCAAGTTCAAACCGTTAATCACTTTATGACGTAATAAATTTATAACGATAATACGGGAACATTATTTTTTCCTGCCCCGTCATGTAATATTAAACGTTTTAAAGTTTCGGGCTCAGCGTCTTGTTACATTATTGATCAGTTTTTACATTTTGGGTTTTATTAAATTACATTTTTTGGGTCGTTGTTGCATGTCGGGCTCCAACCAGCCTACAGGTCAACATACACTGGGTTCTTTTTACTAAATCGTGACTGAATTTGCGGCTTACAACTCAAACTGAACGATATTAGATCTTTTGTGATGATCTTGCAAAGTGCAAACATGGAACATCTACACCTTAATAGTGAGATTATGGAACAACATGTGGGCTGGAGAACGGGACATCACATGAAGGACGCAGGAGTTTACCTGCAGCATCAACGTCCGACCATGAAGGGACGGAAACGCTTGTAAAGCTCATGAAGTGACGACACTCTGGAAAGAAACTGATGCAGGGAGGATTTCACATGTTCCCAAATAGTCTTTTGAAGAAAAGTTCCTTAAATGTGAACTCATCAGGTGTGCTCTTTCGTTTATGACCTATGACTTAAGAACATCTGTTCTTGTAGCTTATCCTACGTTCAGTTCCATGAAGTGGCCCGACTGAGGGCGAGCGGAGCTGCGTGCTGAAGTGAAATGAGTTTAACTTGAGGGGTCCTTCAGACAGCAGACAGAATCCAGACAAGCATCGTGAGAGCTGAAGCTCCCAGACAAACACGGTGACTCTAATGCAATGTTGTCTCCACTTGGAGACGTGTCTGCAGATATGATATGATATGATATGATATGATATGATATGATATGACATGATACCCTCCACACACGAGCTGGACGAGACAGGTGTGAGTGTTTGGACGTCTCCACCGACGCCTCTGGAGGACAGCTACAGAAAGCTGCTGCATTATTAACGACTCCTCCATCAGCCGGCCGACAAACCAGATAATTGACTGAATCCATATTTACACTGAACGCAACATGGGTGAAAACGAGGGGAGAGTGATGATGAAGGCTGTTTCTTCACCGTAAGATGAGGAGAAAAAGAAAGTTCCTTTTCCCCTCCAGATCTCCTCCACATGATTCATGGTGGGATCAGCTGCCAGCAGCGGCATCGTGACAATGACCTCAAAAACATGAGAGAGAAAACACAGGGAAAGTGTGTGTGGTGCTGCAGTACGATACTCAACGGATAGAAATGAGACATACGCTGCACAAAACGTCAGGAAAAACAAGTCTGACGGGTCTGAAGACAGAGAAATGTCAGCTTGTCCAAAATATTAAAATCTACAGTTTGTTTAGTTTGTTCCTGGTTTCACTGTGCAGATCCTCCCGCTCAAGCTCATCGCTCTAATTCATGCTCCGGTACGTTTCCCGGTAAGTCGCCATCGTCTGCGTTTCAAACCGTTCCAAGTGTCTGTCCTTCGTCTTCAGAGGACATCGTCCTCATCGTCCTCATCGTCATCATCACAAGCCCACGCGGTGCACTCGGCCCTGCGTGCGGCAGAACCAGCGCCCGGCTGCTTCACCTTCACGTTTCCCTCTGAAATGCTGTGACTGGCAGGTTTTTCCTCCCAGACAAATCAGACGTCTCACGGAGGTCTCCGTCAAAACCGCCCGCGACGCGGCAAATCATCGCGCTTTCACAAAGGGAGCATTATCATCGTTTGTCGACACATTTTCACTTTCTCTTTTCCTTTGCAGCGAAAGGCTCTTTGTTGTTCTCATCATTGACAGGATGAGTGAAAAGGAAGAGATGGTTGTTTATCTCAATCCTGCACCCACCGCACAAGTCAATCATCCACTTGTGTGCTGTCACACCCGGCCGCCGTTTTCAGCAGGAACCCAGTGTGGCAGGAACGGCGGGATAAAAATAGTATAGAGTGAATAAAACACCTGTTCTTGTTCTGTCCTTTTTAAGAACATGAGTTCTGCAAACGAACATGGAAGTGAAGCGCAGAAAGAGACATTATCAGACATTATCAGACAATAGGAGACATTAGGAGACAATGTGAGACATTATGAGACAATAGAAGATATAATGAGACAATAGAAGACAATAGGAGACATTATGATACATTAGGAGACAATAGGAGACAATGTGAGACATTATGAGACATTATGAGACATTATGAGACAATATGAGACAATATGAGACATTGTGAGACAATAGAAGATATAATGAGACAATAGAAGACAATAGGAGACAATGTGAGACATTATGATACATTAGGAGACAATGTGAGACATGAGACAACATGAGACAATAGAAGACAATATGAAACATTATGAGACAATAGAAGGCATTATGAGACATTCTGAGACAATATGAGAGAATGTGAGACATGATACATTAGGAGACAAAATGAGACAATATGAGACATTATGAGACAATGTGAGACATGATACATTAGGAGACAATATGAGCCATTATGAGACAACATGAGACATTATGAGACAATAGAAAACAATTTGAAACAAAATGCGACATTAGGAGACAATGTGAGACAATAGGAGACAATGTGAGACATTATGAGACATTATGAGACAATAGCAGACAATAGGAGACATCAGCAGCTCATCACAAAGGCAGTACGCACAGATGGAAGCTTTTTTTTTAAGTAATATGCAGAAAAGCCCAATAAGGAGCCTGGTTATTGCTCCTTTGTTAAATATGCACCTTTTCATGTTGGAACTGTTTTATTATTTTATTTTATTTCTCAAAGCCGCTGAGCCGATGCCGTGGATCGGTGATGTGAGGCGTTACCGTCCTGCAGGATCATCTGGAGGTGTCTTGGTTTGGAATAATGATCTTGAACGGAGGAGCGATGGTGTAAATGGCTTTTCTCTGACCAGCTTCTCAAACCATCGGACTTTTCTGTCTAAAATGTGGACACGTCTTCAAATGTGAGTGATATCTGAGGAAATACTGCAGTTTTTTTTAGACTTGAAATCTTGTTGCAAGATGTAATCCTGACCCTCCTCGGTGTGTTACGGCCATGAGAGAATCCATGAGTCATGAGATGTATTTTTAGTTTTGCTTCACAGATTAACTGCTGAGCTCAATGACTCACCTGAGGTCCGTCAGCAGCTCAGGTGCGTCGCTCTCACTGTCGGTGGATTTCTCCCACAGAGAAACTCAACGCGTTGTGGCTGGTAGAAGGAGTTTATGTCCTGGTTCAGTCACTTTCCTGGTTCCTGCTTTGGTTCTTCTGCTGTTCTGAGTCCATCTTGTTGTCACTTCATCTTTTTTTATGGATTTAGAAGGTTATTGGGGCAAATTGTTCTCACTTCCTGTCAAAACCACTTTTGTACTTCAGTGCAGTATATTTGTTGGTTTACCTGATTACTGACGCAGTTCATGGGGGAACGTAGCCGATGTAAGCGACGGTGTTTAGTCACCGACTCATATCTCCAGTATAGCACATCTCATTTAAACCAGTGGGAACCCCAGGAGATGAAACATTAAAGCTGTTTGGATGAGCAGAATCTCTCCTGCCAACATGCATTGATGCTTTTATTCTGAAGACTTGGGACTATATAACGTTTCAGTACTGTATTTAATGACAGTACCAGTCAGTGAGGTGATAACAAACTTTGGTGTGAAAAGTACAATGTTATTTTATCCACTTTCCCCTTCGAGGGAGCCGTAAAGCTGGAATGAAACTTCATTAGAATTTACTTTAATTAACTTTAATTTCTGAAGCTAATCAGATTAAATAGATTTTAGATTGTAGTATTTGTTATTGAATGAATTCCTCAACTCTTGAGTCTATTTTAAAAACGATAAACTTGCAGGTTTTTGACTTTATGGTAGTACTTTATGGTACAAAAACACATTTAGCTCATTTAATTTACCCTGTTAAGATGTTCTGCTCCTTGTGTTTTGGGCCTTTTGCCTTTAAAAAGCTCTGTTTGCTTCCAGAAAGGTCACATGATTGATTTTTTATTTTTCATTACAGAAAATTCAATTGTGGTATCATAATTAACGATAGGACTTAGAAAACTAGTAACTGTGGACATTTGGAGCATTTTTAGCAACTGTAGTTGAAAATTACAACGTGTACTATTGACAGTATTACCGGATGACATTTTCTTACTCTTAGAAACTCTGTTCCCGCTTTATACATATTTTGTTTGTGGATCAGTTCCTGCAAAGTGATTTATGAATAAATGATAAATTTTTGTGTTTGTGACTAGAGGATATTGTAATCTTAAAAACACTCGGAATATTATTTCGAGTGAAAAATAAAAAGTCTTCCCACCTTTATTATTTTTCTTTCTATTTAAATTAAGAGAAAAATATTATAATTTAAAAGAATTGTCTGTCTTTGAAAGATTGTTATAACTAATGTTAAATACAGACGTGTCATTATAGAATCTCAGCAACAACTTAAACTTAAAATGATATAAATCTCTGTTGTACTACAAGAAAACATTGAAAAGTGAAATAATTAATACTTACAATGCAAAATGACCAAAATCAGAAAAGGTTAAGAAGAATAACTTTGTATTTTGTTGTATTACTTCAGTTGTGTTTTGTTGTTTTCTTTAGTTGTATCACTGCTGTTCAGGGGAACTTCATGGACTTTTTAATGGGATCGGCAAAAATAATCCTCCACCCATTTCAGCGACAGTGACTGTAAAAACTACAAAGAATATACGTAAAGTGTTTGAAAACATTTCAGTACTATAAACAGTTATTCACTTTAAACTGTAACTGAAATAAACCATTCATTCATTCATTACAAGAGGAACGCAGGTAAGAAGTAATCCCTCAATATACCTTTAATTCTTGATTATTTCTGCGGGTATTTTAACGAAGGACTTAACGATGTGTTCATGTTGATTTGTCACCGATTCCAAACAGACGATCTTTAAAAGTGCGATTGCTCCGTGGAGTCCTTCATTTGACCCGAACACCTCCGGTGCGCATTACAACGCCACATTCAGGAGCGTTAATTAGCATCGGTGCTCGCGGTGCTAAAAATAGCAGCGGTAATGAAAGCGGAAGGTGATCTTGCAGCTATTAGCGCGGAGCATATGGTATTTTATGATTATGACCAAAAAGACAATTTTTGTGTGTTATTGCACGCCATAAAATGTGTATCCGTGCAGGAACGGCGAGCGGGGAGATTAATGGGATGAAGGGGTTTTGGAGGACCGCTTTGCTTTGGCGAAATAAAAGATGCCAAACAACATTTCCGGGCTCGTCCTCGGAGGAATGTCAGTAAATTACATTCATACAC
Organism: Lipophrys pholis; assembly: GCF_963383615.2. Classification (NCBI taxonomy): domain Eukaryota; kingdom Metazoa; phylum Chordata; class Actinopteri; order Blenniiformes; family Blenniidae; genus Lipophrys; species Lipophrys pholis. The sequence goes on along the minus strand of NC_137634.1, from coordinate 1,286,251 downwards.
AAGCCGTTCAGTCTTCAAGGAGAGCCGCTTGCATTAGTAATTTATAAAAACCCAGGTGGCCGGCGTGGCGATGGCAGCTCCGGCGTGTATCAGTGACCTTTCTGAGTGATTTGTGCGGCGGCGGCGGGGGGGGGGGGGTGCAAGGTAGGCGACTTTCTGCGAGATCTAATCTCCTCGGGTGAACGTGGCCAAGTGGGAAGAGAACGGCTGAGGTCGGCAGAAATCCAGGAGATAGCAGCGTGGACCCCACATATTTTTTATGAGGCCTGTCAGGAACATTGCTCTTCTCTGGGGAGGCTTGGCTGCGACCGCTGGCAGGACGAACGACAAACCACTGCAGGAACCAGGAGGGAAATGTTCCACATGACGTCCTGCTTAGCGGGACTCCGGGAACGTTCCTCGGGGTGAAAAGGAATCCCGTCCCGTGTGCCGCTGCGCTCCCACCAGCAGGGGCCTTCACTCACGTGTATTTGTAAATACAGGCAAATTCAAATATTCTTGTGGACTGTTGGAGAAGGAAGTGTTTATCCGACACTGGATTTAATTGTAGCCCCGGTCTTGAGCTGATTAACACTTTAAAAACGACGACTGCAGCATCTGTGTTTACTACCGTCTGCATGACGAGGGGCTGCAGCTGGAGCCTCTCCTGCTGCTGATTAAACCTCGCGCTCGGCCCTTTAAGGGCTCCTGTCACTGCCACACACACACACACACACACACACACACACACACACACACACACACACACACACACACACACACCCTGCAAAATCTGTCGCCACAAATGCAGCTTATTTTTGAAACTTCTCAAAAACTTTGCCTGAAGAACTATTTTGCTGCTGTTCTGCTTGCAAATGCTGCAACATTTCTCCTTTGGGGGGGATAGTGAAAGTTCAGGCATAAAATCCATTTTAATACTTATCACACACACACACACACACACACACACACACACACACACACACACACACACACACACACACACACACACACACACACACACACACACACACACACACACACACACACACACACACACACACACACACACACACACACGTGCGATGATGCTGCCATGCAAAGTGATGAAGCTCCTCTCGGAGCAGTTAAATGGTTCAGTGTTCAGCCTCTAAGACTCTTTGGCTCATGGACATGATATGGGAAACTAACCAGCAACCCTGGGATCGGACCAAAGACAACAAGTTAAAAAAACCAAGAATCTGAGCCACAGTGTGAAGGAACATTTAAACAGACTAGGTAAGACATATTGAGTGTTTTGTCAAACCAAAACCTGATTTCAGAACAAAATATTGCGACGTTCAGACGAGTGACACCTGATTCAACCCATAAGCATCAGGATGTAGTTGTAGTTGTTCTCGGCTGCATGTAAAGACTAAACCAGCACTTTTCATGAATTTATTATTCGTGGAAAACATTGGGGAATCCAAATGAGCAGTTATGAGACGTAGTCCAGATTATTTCTTCATAGATTAGTATGAAAATCCACTAAATAGTGAGTGATTATAAGACGCTGGCTGAAACTTCACGCCGCAGTCTGATGTCGTGTCTCTTTACATGAAACTAAAGTCAATATTTCACAGCTTCCAGCTTGAAAAGCCTTTAAATCTGATAAATTCCTCATTGACTGGATAGAAGAACCATAAATATGAGTGAAAGAATGGAAGATGTTTTTATTGTACTCTGGGTTTGTCTGCACGACGTTCTGATCAGGTTTCAATAGTTTATTGCATTTCTGCCTTCGAAGGATTAATATGAGTTCTGACTTGAAGCAAAATACTGTTTTTCCAAAGAAGAAGGCGGCGACACAATTATATCACCTGGAATATGGATTTCTAGCATTTTCCTGAGATTCATTAAGTATTTATATTCTATTCTATTCTATTCTATTCTATATATACACTTATGTACACATGTACACACACACACACACACCCACACACACACACACACACACACACACACACACTGTATATCCAATTCAACATGTCTGAAAAAGAAGTAAAATTTATTTACCTTAATTGATTTAATCCAGGAACTTCTCCAAAAATCCCACAATTCAGTTTTATAATTAACCGTCTTCTATTTCTGTCATTCTCTCATTATTGGCATCTTCTTTCTATTCCAATTTACCTTTATAAGCAATTCTTCCTAAAAGTCCTGAATTGTTTCTGCGTTTGTGCTTCGGCCCGGTTTTCTCCGTGACCTCCCACAGGTCTTCAGAGCGGCTGCAGGCTGTGTGTCGTCCCATTACTGCCCTTATTCTCCTTATTCGTCAGCTTCCAGGCACATTGTACAGGAGAATGAATACACAGGAAAGGCTGACAATGAAATGAGAGAAAGCTGCTTTTCCCTTGGCATGGTAACTCTTCTGACTGCAGCTAATCCCGTTCTGAGTGGATTCCACTCATTAAAGAAGCAGATTTGAGTTACAGACGATCATGTTAACTGGTAGCGTTATTTAGTCTGAGAATCCTGTTGATTCCGTCCAGCACTGCTGTTATATTCAGATTTTTAACAACAAAAGGGACGTTTACCGGCAGTTAAAGGGAATGAATGCTTATTTAGAGAAAGAGAGCGTTTTAAAAACAGGCCTTTATTCCAGCATTCCCGCCGTTATGATCATGTAGAAGGAACAATGAAAGGCTGTAAAATGAGCTGGAAGCAGGAATGAATCACATTCTGTCGCCTTAATAAGCCGTGAAGCTCAAAGTGAGTGTTTGTGTTGGAATAATGAACACGGTACCGCCCAACAAAATGCACATTGAAAGTCCCTGTAGAGAGAAAGTCCAACAAGAATAATTTAATAATGACTTTGGCATAAAAAAGCTTCACATTTAACCAAGTTCAAATGGTCGTTATCATCAAATCATCACTACATTGTGAATGAGATTCCTAAATCAATGCGGTTCGATGAAGCGTGGAAAAGGCAGTGACGTTAAACTGGTGGTAGAATTAACTCCAAGTCGCTGTTTATACTTTAGACAATGACATTTTCCTGATCCAAGTTAAAGACATTCAGAGTCATGATGCGGCGGATTCCTTCAGCTTCGTTCAATAATAATGATGAATCAATGTATATAGGCGCTTTAAAGACAATGCACTTAAAGTGCAGTGAAAGATAATGGATTTAATAAATATATAAATCCAATAAAGAATATGACCCCTTTGGACAATCTGTCCAGTTTAAACTCAAATCGTAATGTCGTAAATCAACATTTCACAGGATAACTTTGAGACATAAATATACGATTTATTCCCGTTCTGGAGCGATACCATTACTTTATGAGCCAGCAAACACACTCACTACACAGTCTAGTAAGAACTTCTCCTTCTCCAGACCACCGAGGCTCTTTACTAACCTCCCTGCATCCCTGAACAGCCTTCATGACATCGATTAGAAGAGTCTGGTGAGATATTAACGGCTTCATTGGTTACCCTGAGCCAAACAACAGCAAGACAGTAATTCTAGTTTAACAAGCAAAATGTTTAGTATAATAATGTGACAGAATTCCACACAGCGGGATCTAATAGATGTAATCAATGAGGATCTAAACACCATAATGTGTGCACGGGGCTGGAAAGAGTTCGCTCTCCCAACAAGTGACATGCCGGTTTACTTTCACCTTGACGGGCCAGATGCCCCGCAACGCATGAGTGCAGCTCACTTAAAGGAGAACGGCAGCTTAATATTTCTTATCTTCCTGATCCAGCCAGTAACGAAAAACAAAGCCTCACACTCATTCTGGCCGCTCTGCATGTTGATGTAAAGCATCATGGTTTTATATATATATATATATATATATATATATCTATGTGTGTGTGTGTGTAAAGTGACTTTAACAGGCTGTACAGTGAATTGTGTATAAAATTGTGCTTTGATAAGTAACTGGAAAGGGAACTACATCTACATCTGGTACTCTCTAATTATATCCAGGTATTGTCAGCCTCCTGTGGTTAAATACAGATCAGCTGTATTCTCACGTGTGTGACGTGATTCTAAACGATGAGATTCTTTGTCATTCATCTGCCGATTTCACTAGAATGGACTTGATGTTTGCGAGCGCTGCCAAACGAGAAGTGGAATTCCTGCAGCTGGTCAATGTGACGGTTCTCAGAAAGATAAATATAGTATAGGAACTGGGATTCTTCGCAGCGTTTCACCGTTCCACGAGCAGAAATTGAGTTTTGGATTTGTTATTTCAACACGAACAGATGAGCACAGTGTCTAATATGATTACTGGGAGTTCCAAAGGGAGGGCAGCCATGTTGCAGGCTGCATCGCCTCGGGTTCAGCACGTGGTCTTGAGTGACGGCAGGAGTGTTGTGAAGGAGCACCGGGTCATTGTGTTGATGGATTTTTGAATGTCGGCTCCGGATCCCCCGGAGGACAGGAGACAGATCTGGTTGTGGGAGTTGGTGAGTCGGCGTGTGGCAGCGCTCTGGATCAACGATTCACTGGTGGGAAAACGTGGTAGGCAGGACTGGTAATCTGGCAGATGTTGGGTTTGGAGCAGATGTTTCTGTTGAGCCCAGCCAGGCCCGACATCTTGGGACGTTTACTCAGTGACAGTGGCACTGATGGTTCTGTGGAAGGATCCGAGGTGAGAGAGTAAAAAGTCTGATTGACTTTAATCCTCTTTTTGCTGACCGTTCATTTCATTGGACATTCTGAATCAGGGCTGTGAAACGTACGGCCCCGTGTGCCAGAACCGGCCACCAGAGTCCAACCTGGCCCCTGAGACTAAATCTACCAACGGTGAGAACTTATGACATTAACTGCAATATATTTATTTGACCACCAGGGGCACTCTTCAGTCATTCATATGGTGAATCAGGATTACTGCACCGATCTAGAAATGTGTTGATTAATTATGGTTTCTAGAATTTGAAAATTTATTGTGATCATAATATGAACTAACTTTCTATACTTTTGAGTTCCACCTACATGTTGCTAAAAGTTTTATGCCTTTGAAAACTTGAATAGAGGAATAAAAGTCCTCTGTAATGTGTAAACTGTAACGCACAGGGTGACATTAGACAGGATGTTGTTGAAATCACTCTTCTCTCATCCAAACTTCAGGTTTGTAATGTATTGTAACAGGATAGTTTATTAAATATAAACAACGTATCTCTGGATTATAATGCTGTTATTTACTGGTCCGGCCCACTTCAGATCAAACTCCACCTCATGTGGAATCATTCCATAATAATCTGGTTGATAAATGCAATGACATCTGAGTTAGTTTCTTCTGGAAATGCGTCTTATCATCACATCATGATAAGACATCCTAAAAAGTGCGGCAGGTTTTTGCCGTTGTTGAAGTTGTGGTTCAAGAAGCAGGATGTGCACATCAGTTAAAAATGCAAAAATGAAGATCCAGCGACGCTGACATGTCGAGCAGAAAGCTTTCCTGCTTCCAGGTGGATGAGTGTGAGTGTGTGTCACTGCTCGGCTGGACTGTACCTCAGAGGTCCAAGGTCAATGCGTTTATTTAATTTTGTGTAATTTTAATTCTCTTATGATAGTAGATCGTTAGTAGTGTGGTACTGGTGACATTGAGGGCACTGCTGCCTCAGACAGAGAGAAAAAGGTCAAATACTTGTTATTGATCATCTGCTGAGTCTCCAGACACTCTTGGTGGGTTTTATTCCCACGAGTCACAGTGAACTGTCACCACATTCTGCCTGTTATTCAGAGTGTCATCGTGTATCTGCCTCACAGAACCTGCACACACTCCAGTACCTGCAGTTTCATAGAGAACCAAACATTGTCATGTTCCCAACACCCGGATTTGCTTCTCTTGACATCCCGACTTGGTTCTCAGCTCTGGTTAACCTGCTGCTGGTGTTTGGAAGCTTTGTGACTCTGCAGATTATTGTGATTTGAATATGAGGTCATGTTGAGGCGTCCCCCATCAGCCGCCCCCCTGCTGCAGTCCGGAGCTGGGCTCTGGAAGGCAGCAGGAATCTGAAAGGAAGAACCCACCACTGTCACTCCGTCGGTCTTATGAGTTTTGTCAGCGGGAGAAAGAGAAAAAAAAAAAAAAACAGGCTTTGATTCGCTTCAACAAAGCAGAAAAAAAAAACAAGCAACAAATTTACTCCTGAAACTTTAAATGACCAGTTTCCTTCAGTTCTGTTTGAGTCTAAATGCTGCAATAACAGAAAGTTGTAGGCAGTGTACTGGCGATACCTCAAACTGTGATGCACCATGCTGCCGCGCAGCCACGGTCTGCTTGGCCACTTTATTGATGCTGCACAGCAACTGCAGCTTTGTTGTGCTGTTTGCTTCCACCTCCCAGGTGCACAGCCACATCTGTGAAAACTAAAACTGTGTTAGTCCAGAAAGTGGAGTCTGCCCGGGATTTCTCTGAGTCACATGAGGAAGGAAGTTCAAACACATAGACAGTCATTAGAAGGACGTTCTTGGTTTCAAATCCAAACATAAGTAGGAACTATTCTGCATCCATATTGTTCCATATTGGCATTAATGGTGGACACATTGATGGTGGACACATTATTGGTGGACACATTAATGGTGGACACATTATTGGTGGACTCATTATTGGTGGACACATTAATGGTGGACACATTATTGGTGGACACATTATTGGTGGACTCATTATTGGTGGACACATTATTGGTGGACACATTAATGGTGGACACATTAATGGTGGACACATTAATGGTGGACTCATTAATGGTGGACACATTAATGGTGGACTCATTATTGGTGGACACATTAATGGTGGACACATTAATGGTGGACACATTATTGGTGGACACATTATTGGTGGACACATTAATGGTGGACATATTATTGGTGGACAGATTATTGGTGGACACATTATTGGTGGACACATTAATGGTGGACACATTATTGGTGGACACATTTATGGTGGACACATTATTGGTGGACACATTATTGTTGGACACATTAATGGTGGACACATTATTGGTGGACACATTATTGGTGGACACATTAATGGTGGACACATTATTGGTGGACACATTAATGGTGGACACATTATTGGTGGACACATTATTGTTGGACACATTAATGGTGGACACATTATTGGTGGACACATTATTGGTGGACACATTATTGGTGGACACATTAATAGTGGACACAGTATTGGTGGACACATTAATGGTGGACTCATTAATGGTGGACACATTATTGGTGGACACATTAATGGTGGACACATTAATGGTGGACTCATTAATGGTGGACACATTAATGGTGGACACATTAATGGTGGACTCATTAATGGTGGACACTAACCAAGAAACGGGATCAGCAAACTTTAGTGTAACTTTCTGACATTACAGCCCAGATATGATCTCAGGCCTGTGCATTTTCACAACATCCGCCCTTGTCACAAGTGTCGTCGTCATGGCAACAGTAAATATGTCCAAAATGTCCCTCTTCTTCTTGGTCCCATTTTGCCGTCTCTGCTGATGGTCCATAGTCCTGGTGTGTATCGGCCTCCATAGTTCAACCAGGATAAAGTGTTTCCTGGCTCGGTGTTAGGCGAAGTATGGAAAGGTGGAATTGTTACTTTACACGTCAGACACGTCGCATTCGCCTGGGATGAAGATCACAGACCTCCTCCGCGATTATTATAAATTACCATTAGTCCCTCGGTGACACTGATCTCCTGTGAAAAGGGCTTTGGACACCACTCCCTGTGGAAATAAGGTGAACAGGAAATGCTTGGCTCTCTGTCATGTGGCTCGCTGGTTGGAAACAAAAGCAGTGAAATTGGTGAGTCAACGTCTCCATCGTACACCCGAACTGTAAAATGACCAAATTGTGAAAATCGAGCCGTAAAACCTTGAGCTCCATTTCAGGAGTTTTTGGTTTCCTATCTTACAGAACCCACTCAGTACACAAGAAAACACTGTACTTCTGTCTCCCAGACAGGAAATGAGCAGCGTTCACTGAATAATATCTACTTTTCTGTACTTTGTAAATAAATAGCACCCAGAAGACAAATAAATGAAGACTGTACGTGACCTCATGTGTGGTTTTCTCTTCTCCACTTTGGGCCTAAATGATTCCGATTGTGTTTGTACCTTGAACAACACAGAGCGCCGCCGCTTCAGCGCGTCCTTATTTAATTCATCGTCTAATATCATAAATTGATACAGAACAAATTACTATTGTATTTGCTCATTCTTTATCCCCCATCTGCACAGTTTTATATTCCCCAGCAGAGTAATCAACCACTGCTGGAACACAACATTTGTAAAGGTTACTGTGGCATATGGCCCGGGGAACATGTCGAGAACTGGCACCGGGTAATCAATTTAAAAGATGACCAAATCACTTTAAAATGAATTTCTAGTGAGTGTGATGATTGGAACCAACACAAATTGATGCCTCTGTCACTCCTGCTTAACGTTTTAACGCAGACAGAATAATGACGGTGGGACAGCAAAGCATCTGGGTTTTAGGATCTCTTATTTACAATATAAGGCGGTATTAGCGGCAGGAATGTGGTGACAGTCGGAGATGTGAATCGTTAAATTGATTTATTTCTGAATCTGTGTGTTTGTGCAGTGGGGGACAGTTGGGGACGAACGCTGCAAGGACAGCCGCAATGACAGAGCAGGAACAAAAAACAACTGAGTTTAAATTGGATGCCTTCGCCTGTGGAGGTGTTGATAATGGAAAATAACCTTAGTTAACATTTAACCTGCGTACAATTTGACATCATGTTTGTTTTTATGCAATGGGTAAGGCTCCGTAAGGAAGGATACGTTAAAAGAAAAAGTCTTGTTTTACAGTTTGTACTTTTCTTTTGTTAAAACACTGCAGGCTGCAGCGATGACACACCTGATGTGTAAGCACTTAAAAATCTCCACAAATACAAAGCAAAACATTGTGTAGTACGTGTAGTATGAACAAGTTTTCATAAAAGGCACAGAGTTACTGGTTAACTACAATTTTCTTTTGTAGAAGAAAACAAATTCTTCAAATGTTCCTTGGTCACAGTTAGTATGTTGGTGTTTCTCTTAAGATTTAAATCTGCCACTCTGAGCGTCCGCACACACACACACACACACACACACACACACACACACACACACACACACACACACACACACACACACACACACACACACACACACACACACACACACACACACACACACACACACACACACACACACACACACACACACACACACACTTCACTGCTATTCACTTCATAATAGTCGAGTCTTTTGTACTGCTGGATGTGACCTTCTACTTCCCGTCCGGCTCAAAGTGCCAGAGCTTCTGCTCAAATGCAGTTTTCTCTTCAGTTTTGCCTGGGTCATTTTTTCATAGTTTCTTGGGGATTTATCCAGAACGGTTTGCCGTTAACGTCCCAAAATCTAATGGACTGGTCCGTGGATGATGGCAAATCATCCCTGGAAATGTCATGCTATTCAGGCGAGGAGTTTTTGTGAAATGTTGGTAAAATACAGTACATACATACAAACCAATAAATAAATACACAAATACACACAGACAAAAATGTAACTTTCGCCCCAACTTTCGTGGGCGAAGGTAAACATGCAGTTTGACATAAAGAATAAGATCACCTCTAAAAAAAGCGTCAGTCTTCCACATATCGAACCCTGGAGACACCGCTTCCATTAGAAACCTGAAAGCAGCTGCGACACGGCTTCCGTTGTTTCTTCAACTCTGCAGGACCGGACCGGACAGGACCAGGGTCCAGGAGTTCTGTTCGCAGCAGGGTTTGTTTATGTCCCTGTCAGTTTACCGACCGTTTATCTGTGGTGACCTAGTTCTGGCAGGAGTACAGCAGAAACATATCAAGTAAGCTGAACTTGATCTTTCAACCCAAATAGCAAAAGAAGCAAAAACAGAAGATTAAACATTATTTTAAACACTAAAATACACTGCAGCGAGATAACGAAGTTGCACATTCAGCTCAGAGAGGTTTCCCACAAAAGCATCCTGTTAACAATCACATATTTACATTCATAGGCTTTTTATTCAACAGTGAATCTGAAAATATGTTTTTAAGAGAAAATAACAGAGTAACCCAGTGTATCCTGGAGATCTGGAGAGTGAGGTTGGACTCCTGGATGAACTGAACGGTTCGCTCTGGTGTTTCTGCAGAGCTTGACATTTACAATCAGGCGTTAGAGCAGCAAGACGTCCAGAGCAGCTTCAGGAGGAGCAGCTTCAGGAGGAGCAGCTCTCCCGCTTTCTAAAGCAGTGAGGCACATGAGGGGCGACACTCAGATCAGCAGGTCTGATCCAACAAGTACCTCCTGCAGGGAGAAACACCTTCAGATACAAGGTCTACTCAAGCAGTGTGTCGTCAGTGGAGCAGCAACCAGACAAACGTCATATTAATACACCAACTGCACTGAACTGAACATGCTGCATTATTCCTCTTAGAGATTTGTATTTATTATCCTGCAGTGAGCCATCCTATTTCTAAAGTGTGGAGGTGGAGCCACATTCTGGTGTTCCAGGGAGCTGACGGGGGTCAGAGGTCATGCTCAGGGATCACAGTGGTGACCCGCCAGCTGTCGGATTTAAACCCACAAACTCCTGGTCCCAGGTCCGTTCCTCAAACCTGGAGGCCACGCCCACACCACGAGACATGGCTGCCAGCCTCTCCCTTCATCACACTAAAGAACTTTTCAGTGACGACGGAGAACAGATCCTGTGATGAGTCATCATGGCTTCTTATGACGCCGACATTCTCATGGTTTCCCGGAGTTTATTGAAACTGGCAGAGTTGTGCCGGACTGCAGCATCCTGACCAGACAGTCAGGATCTCACATCACGTGTATTTAACCACGGGAAGGCCTGGTGATTGGGGAAGTTGGGAATTCTGTCGTGGTTTTGTTCTTGAAGTACTTTCCATGGCCGGACAATCTCAGCTGAGTGTGAGGAGTGTGGGAGCAGCGGCAGGGTTTTTCTCCTTAGCCAAGAAACGCTTAAATTAAGCATTAGGAGAGAAGACGGAGCGAAACACTGGCAGGTTCATGATCAGGTCACAGTCACTCTACCTGACTTGATTAGATGGGGGATCATTTGGGCGGAGTCCAGTTCGGGGTCAAGCTTCGGCTGCTCAGCGTCTAGTGGACCGGCTCAGACCTCCGCTCTCGTCCTTATAATTAGGACTTCAGTCTGGACTGAATCCTCATGCACTCCTGTTTCAAAGGGTTACGCCTCGACTCGCCGTTCGCTGGTCATCAAGCTCCATTTCATCATCCTGGTCCGTCCTGACTGGTGGCGGTTCAGCTGGCAACAGGAAGAAGGAACCAGGAGCCATTTGACTTTAAGTTCCAGGACTGGTTCTGTTTGGTGATCTGAATCCCAGACCGACATGTGAAGGCACACAGGAGTCACAGCCTGTAACCATAAAACCCTTGAAGCATCAGGAAGCTGCTGTATAATGACGGTTATGTTCTCATCCAGAAACCAGTAGTAAGAAATTGTTCAACTATACCAAAAGTATGAAGTGACATTCCTTCAGTTTTCCCAACGGAGATCATTAAATTTCCATCGTGTCTAATCAAAGCACTCGTGGGACTCAGTAAATGAGACTCAGAACTTGTTGAATCTGGTGACTGGTTGACCTTCTATTGGAGGAAGTGCAGAGAAGCTCATGCAACTTGTTCCATTCTGCTCCGCTCTATAACATCAGCATTTATGCTCATCAAACATTCTCTTCAACTGACCTGCAGTCGTCCATTCAAACTGCAATACGCAGGTTTTCACAGCAGCTGATGTTGGTGAAGGAATGAGGTACAGGCACAATGCATTTCTATCACTTCAAGTAAATCACCACAGTCGTGACAAAAAAAACTAATCATACGAGTCGGACTGCAAACCCACGTGATAGAAAGCCAAGGTCTCCATCTCAATGTACAAACAACATTCATGTCTTTCATGCATTTGATAAGAAATAAAGAAATCCACATGAATGACAGAAACTAAAAAAGATCAACAGTCTCAGCTTCAGTTTAAAAGAAACACACTGGAGATTTATCTAACAGCCACTGGAAAGTGTTTTATAACACTACAAAACTAAACTGCTTCAACTGCTGCTGGTCAAATCCCCCAAAATCCTTCTCCTCCTATTGGTCCAGAGTGTTTTCTTGTGGGTTTTTGTACTGTGAGGCAGCTTTCAAACTCAAACAGACTCTGCAGACTGGCGTACAGATGTGAAAATGTCAGTAGCATCCATTCCAGTCATGCAACATCTGCTCTTAATCAGATATTAAACAGCTAATCCTGCTATTACTCGCAGCACAAAGGTCGCTCAGCATCGTCACGTCCGTGTGTCTGCCGTCGCCGTCGGAGGAGGAGCAGCTGTACCAGACACTTCTACACCGTTTTGTTCCAATACACCGACACACAAACCTCCGGCTGCTGGTTTGTTGCCAGAAGCTTCAGGACTTGACAAATGTCCTGCTTGTTTGAGAATCAGTTGCTCGTGATGTTGGAGTCGCTCGCTGCAATGCGGCAACAGGCTGCTTCTGCAACGAGGGGAAGTTTCTCTACTGACGGCGCCTTCGGCTGGACATTTTAAATACTGTGCCTTTAAAAGAATCACAGATATCATGTGCTTCTCTTGTATTTGACGTCATGAGTTACAGGCTCACTTCTGATTTTTAATCATTGAGGCTCTTTTAAAAAAGGTGGTATGACCTGTTTGTTACCTTCACCTGCAAACGAGGCGATCGTGGCTCAGTGGTAGAGTCGGTTGGCGGTTCAAATCCCACTCTATCAAACAGTCATTGTGTCCTATGGTGCATGAATGTTGGTGGTGTTCAGCAGCCCCAGGGCAGCTGTGGCTACAACGTAGCTTAGCATCACTGGTGGGACTGAATAATGGTCTCTGTCTGCGCTTTGACTCAGCCTGAACAAAGTGCAATATAACGGAATATATATATCTATATATATATAAATAAACTGAAAAACTGTAAAATGAGTGTCAGTCAGTGTGAAACGTTGATAATGTGAATCAATTCAAAATGACCATGACAAATGATGGAGGAAGCGGTGTGGTGGATCAAGCAATCTCGTAATACTTTGGTTTCCATGGCGACAAATGTGGCGTCGGTGAAGGTCTGTGCTCTACCGAGTGCCGGTTCTAGTTGTTGTTGTTTTTAATAGCAAAGAGCTAGAAAGGTAGTTGACAACAAGCTATAATAATACTAATACTCATACTACTACTAATAAAATAACCTCTCTACATCCTGGCAACCTGGATGTGAGGAACCCAGCTGGAGAGTTTCTGCAAATCGTTTCAGAAACCAAACCCGTCACTTCGTCCACCAGAAGCCGGAAAACATTTGACTCGACGCTCAGAAGGTAAAAGAGGCTCAGTCGGTCCGATAACTCAGCTGGACGCCGTTCATTAACCTCAAAGAATTCAGTCCGGATTGCCTGCAGTGCAGAGGCTTGACATGAAGTGATTCATCTTTCAGATAATTTGCTATGGATCCGTCATTTTTAAGGCGAGGGACAGGCCTTCCCTGAGGAACTCCACATTCCAGACCGCCACAGCAGCAGCTCTGATTTTTAAGAAGAAATTATGATGGAAAGAACAAACAATCACTCTGTAATATGTGGAATATGAATAAATCTGCAATGGAAAATGTTCTGCAGTTGGAAGCCTGAAGAGGAACAGTTAATAAACGTCATTAGATTATAGGAAATGCTTTGCAGTGAGTCAGGATTAAAAGCATTAGCCATGTTTTGATTGCCAAATGATCCTGACGGCTGTTAATAATATCCTTCATTGTCAGAAACATTAGCAAGTCTAGAAATCAGCATTAGGAGTGAAACAACCCATGAGTGATGTGAGAGTGAACTTTTTTGAAAAGTCAAATATTAATTCAAGACACTGAAAAATTCTCTCTTTGCCAAAGTTGTATGAGTGGATGAGACGTGAGGGTGATGAGAAAACATTGAGATTTAATGGTGAGAGATTTGACGCGTGCCGTTAACAAAGTGTCACTGTTCGATTAATTAACTTGTCATTTTCATCCAAAATGCCTGAGCTGCGGAAATCCCTGAGTCAGCATCTGCTGCGATACTCTGACAGGCTGTTTGAAAGATGCTTTCAGTGTTTGATGCTCGACTAAACAAAACAAGGCAGCGGAATCAGAATGCCGCGTTTTACAGAACCCGAGTTGGAGCGGTTTCATATCCGCCAGAAGGCCAACGCGATGGGATTATGTTAATGAAAAGACAACGGAGACGCGGTGCTGTCGGGTGTAAAACAAACATGTGGAGACGTCTTCCTCCACATCAGCCAGCAGGAACGGTCGGTGTCGTCCGTCGCTCAACAGAGGAGCACAACCAGCGTCTGTTCATCTGCTGCTACATTCAATCCACCTTCTCTGTGCCGTTCCTGTATCTACTGCACAGTTGATTAATCTGGAAGCCAGGTGAGACTCATTCACACCTTTATTCTACCGACAGCAACCAGGTATTTTGTTCTGGCTGTTAAAACGCCGTTAATATTAAACGTGTCAATGAAAGGAGGAGGACGTGTTTGTGCTAAATTGCAGCTCATCATGTATTGTTGCTGCTGCCGGAGCTTGTTTTTCTCATTCCGAATGTGGCTGACGAAACATCTGTTCTGCATCAGTTGAATTTACAAGCGGCTAATGAAGGAGTCGTTTACTCCCACTTCACTGGATGATCTTCCTCCTCCTCAGTCGCCTGCTCATTAATTGGCCTGAATGGAATTCAGAGCCGCAGACACAGCGTCTCAGTAAGACCCCAACCATTTGTCTTTTTCTTTTTTTTTTTCTGACTTTCAATGTGTTAACTGTGTTTGTTTCAGACTGACATCACTTATAAAGCAGATCAGGTTGGTTTTTTTCTGCCTCAAGCTGCATTTGAGGGAAAAACAAAACAAGGAAAAGAACAAAATATGACACGAATGGTATAATGACTGCATGTGGAGGCCATTATCAAACTGCCACTGTGCACTTGGAGCTGTCGGTGCCTCCACCCACCACTGTAATGATAAAGAATCCCTGACATGAGCTTGGAGGCTTTCTACCAGTTGTGTGTCTTATGATTCATCGTGACGAGGCTCCTGCATCCAGCGCCCGTGACCTTGAGGAGCTGAGTGCTGTGAGTGAACTATTATGAATAATTTATGGGGATTATTTGTTGTGATATTGAATGCTGTGTGTTCACTGAGCATCCACATGTGTAGGCATCCCGACGGCCACGTTGATTACATTTCAAGAAGTTTTCCAGGAAGAGGACGGAGCACAGAGAAGGTCACCCGGGATCAGGTCCCGTTTGACTCTGAATGTGACTGGAGCATCTTCCTGTTCACATTCTGTCGACTGTTGTGAGGTGAAACATCGTGCGAACCGTTGAGGTACTAGAGTGTGTTTCCACTGCGCTCACAGTGAGAGCTCAAAGATTCTGCTTCCACAGCTCTACAAGGAGCTTTTTCACAAATAAGATTCTTCGTTTTTTGTTTTACCTTTCAGCTCCATGCTGCAGTAGAGAATGTTGGTACGTCTGATAGTAATACCATGGTATCACAGTACCATGTTTTAGTACCACAAACTGCCCGACACAATACAATCGTACACAACCGTGTGTGAAGTGATCACGCCACTAATGAATTTGGCTCCCGAAAAACAAAATATTTCCACTTTGTCTCATAACTTTGATGTATTCAAAATAAAACACAAACCACCGCTGTAAACTACTGAACGATTGTTGGCCAGCGCTGTGATGGGTATTATGGGTGTGGTTGGTATCAATCACTGGTTTCTGACTTACACTGAATATTTTATTCTAGAATTCTTCTTAAACCAATGAGCTCTAACATTATTACCACTGACAGGTTTCACTCTATCATGTAACATGGAAATGGACAGAAAATGTTCATGTAATAAGAAATGTGTCCTCAGATGATGGTGTAGTAATTGGTAGTGAATGTACACTTTGTTGGAGAAGAGCTGTTAAAATAAAAAAGTGTGAGCAACGCAAAATGACTGAAAACAAACCATCTGACAGTCTGTAAGAGATCTTAAGAATCCATCAAATATAAATGTGTTAAAATCACTTAAATGGCTCAAACCATTTCCAAACATGCTTCAGTTCTGAGAAACTTCCTGCCTGAAGCTTCTGTCCAAAA